>NC_091285.1:223010465-223316507 GCF_032444005.1 Ranitomeya imitator
GAAGCACCGCGCAGGGAGGGGGCTCCCTGCGGGCTTCCCTGAGCCCCCCGCAGCAACGCGATGTGATCGCGTTGCTGCGAGGGTCTCACCTCCCTCCCTGCTCCCTCCAGCCCCGGATCCAAGATGGCCGCGGATCCGGGTCCTGCAGGGAGGGAGGTGGCTTCACAGAGCCTGCTCAGAGCAGGCACTGTGAAGCAGCCTGCACTCCTATCAGATCAGTGATCTGACAGAGTGCTGTGCAAACTGTCAGATCACTGATCTGTGATGTCCCCCCCTGGGACAAAGTAAAAAAGTAAAAAAAAAAAATTTCAAATGTGTAAAAAAAATTAAAAAAAATATTCCAAAATAATGAAAAAAAAAAATATATATTATTCCCATAAATACATTTCTTTATCTAAATAAAAAAAAAAAAACAATAAAAGTACACATATTTAGTATCGCCGCGTCCGTAACGGCCCGACCTATAAAACTGGCCCACTAGTTAACCCCTTCCGTAAACACCGTAAGAAAAAAAAAAAAAAAAAAAACGAGGCAAAAAACAACGCTTTATTATCATACCGCCGAACAAAAAGTGGAATAACACGCGATCAAAAAGACAGATATAACTAACCATGGTACCGCTGAAAGCGTCATCTTGTCCCGCAAAAAAGAGCCGCCATACAGCATCATGAGCAAAAAAATAAAAAAGTTATAGTCCTGAGAATAAAGTGATGCAAAAATAATTATTTTTTCTATAAAATAGTTTTTATCGTATAAAAGCGCCAAAACATAAAAAAATGATATAAATGAGGTATCGCTGTAATCGTACTGACCCGAAGAATAAAACTGCTTCATCAATTTTACCAAACGCGGAACGGTATAAACGCCTCCCCCAAAAGAAATTCATGAATAGCTGGTTTTTGGTCATTCTGCCTCACAAAAATCGGAATAAAAAGCGATCAAAAAATGTCACGTGCCCGAAAATGTTACCAATAAAAACGTCAACTCGTCCCGCAAAAAACAAGACCTCACATGACTCTGTGGACCAAAATATAGAAAAATTATAGCTCTCAAAATGTGGTAACGCAAAAAATATTTTTTGCAATAAAAAGCGTCTTTCAGTGTGTGACGGCTGCCAATCATAAAAATCCGCTAAAAAACCCGCTATAAAAGTAAATCAAACCCCCCTTCATCACCCCCTTAGTTAGGGAAAAATTTAAAAAATGTATTTATTTCCATTTTCCCATTAGGGCTAGGGTTAGAGTTAGGGCTAGGGTTAGGGCTAGGGTTAGGGTTAGGTTTAGGGTTAGGGTTAGGGCTAGGGTTAGGGTTAGGGCTAGGGTTAGGGCTAGGGTTAGGGCTAGGGTTAGGGTTAGGATTAGGGCTAGGGTTAGGGCTAGGGCTACAGTTTGGGTTGGGGCTAAAGTTACAGTTAGGGTTTAGATTACATTTACGGTTGGGAATAGGGTTGGGATTAGGGTTAGGGGTGTGTCAGGGTTAGAGGTGTGGTTAGGGTTACTGTTGGGATTAGGGTTAGGGATGTGTTTGGATTAGGGTTTCAGTTATAATTGGGGGGTTTCCACTGTTTAGGCACATCAGGGGCTCTCCAAACGCGACATGGCGTCCGATCTCAATTCCAGCCAATTCTGCGTTGAAAAAGTAAAACAGTGCTTCTTCCCTTCCGAGCTCTCCCTTGTGCCCAAACAGGGGTTTACCCCAACATATGGGGTATCAGCGTACTCAGGACAAATAGGACAACAACTTTTGGGGTCCAATTTCTCCTGTTACCCTTGGGAAAATACAAAACTCGGGGCTAAAACATATTTTTTGTGGGAAAAAAAAAGATTTTTTATTTTCACGGCTCTGCGTTAGTGAAACACTTGGGGGTTCAAAGTTCTCACAACACATCTAGATTAGTTCCCTGGGGGGTCTAGTTTCCAATATGGGGTCACTTGTGGGGGGTTTCTACTGTTTAGGTACATTAGGGGTTCTGCAAACGCAATGTGACGTCTGCAGACCATTCCATCTAAGTCTGCATTCCAAATGGCGCTCCTTCCCTTCCGAGCTCTGCCATGCGCTCAAACGGTGGTTTCCCCCAACATACGGGGTATCAGCGTACTCAGGACAAATTGGACAACAACTTTTGGGGTCGAATTTCTCCTTTTACCCTCGGGAAAATACAAAACTGGGGGCTAAAAAATAATTTTTGTGGGAAAAAATTTTTGTTTTATTTTTACGGCTCTCCATTATAAACTTCTGTGAAGCCCTTGGTGGGTCAAAGTGCTCAGCACACATCTAGATAAGTTCCTAAGGGGGTCTACTTTCCAAAATGGTGTCACTTGTGGGGGGTTTCTACTGTTTAGGTACATTAGGGGCTCTGCAAACGCAATGTGACACCTGCAGACCATTCCATCTAAGTCTGCATTCAAATGGCACTCCTTCCCTTCTGAGCCCTCCCATGTGCCCAAACAGTGGTTCCCCCCACATATGGTGTATCATCGCACTCAGGACAAATTGGGCAACAAATTTTGGGGTCCAATTTCTCCTGTTACCCTCAGGAAAATACAAAACTGGGGGCTAAAAAAATAATTTTTGTGGGAAAAAAATTTTGTTTTATTTTTACGGCTCTGCATTATAAACTTCTGTGAAGCACTTGGTGGGTCAAAGTGCTCACCACACCTCTAGATAAGTTCCTCAGGGGGTCTACTTTCCAAAATGGTGTCATTTGTGGGGGGTTTCAATGTTTAGGCACATCAGTGGCTCTTCAAACGCAACATGGCGTCCCATCTCAATTCCTGTCAATTTTGCTTTGAAAAGTCAAACGGCGCTCCTTCCCTTCCGAGCTCTCCCATCCACCCAAACAGTGGTTTACCCCCACATATGGGGTATCAGCGTACTCAGGACAAATTGTACAACAACTTTTGGGGTCCAATTTCTTCTCTTACCCTTGGGAAAATAAAAAATTGGGGGCAAAAAGATAATTTTTGTGAAAAAATATGATTTTTTATTTTTACGGTTCTACATTATAAACTTCTGTGAAGCACTTGGTGGGTCAAAGTGCTCACCACACCTCTAGATAAGTTCCTTAGGGGGTCTACTTTCCAAAATGGTGTCACTTGTGGGGGGTTTCAATGTTTAGGCACATCAGTGGCTCTTCAAACGCAACATGAGGTCCCATCTCAATTCCTGTCAATTTTGCATTGAAAAGTCAAACGGCGCTCCTTCCCTTCCGAGCTCTCCCATCCGCCCAAACAGTGGTTTACCCCCACATATGGGCTATCAGCGTACTCAGGACAAATTGTACAACAACTTTTGGGGTTCAATTTCTTCTCTTACCCTTGGGAAAATAAAAAATTGGGGGCGAAAAGATAATTTTTGTGAAAAAATATGATTTTTTATTTTTACGGTTCTACATTATAAACTTCTGTGAAGCACTTGTTGGGTCAAAGTGCTCACCACACCTCTAGATAAGTTCCTTAGGGGGTCTACTTTCCAAAATGGTGTCACTTGTGGGGGGTTTAAATGTTTAGCCACATCAGGGGCTCTCCAAACGAAACATGGCGTCCCATCTCAATTCCAGTCAATTTTGCATTGAAAGTCAAATGGCACTCCTTCGCTTCCGAGCTCTGCCATGCGCCCAAACAGTGGTTTACCCCCACATGTGGGGTATTGGCATACTCAGGACAAATTGTACAACAATGTTTGGGGTCCATTTTCTCCTGTTACCCTTGGTAAAATAAAACAAATTGGAGCTGAATTAAATTTTTTGTGAAAAAAAGTTAAATGTTCATTTTTATTTAAACATTCAAAAAATTCCTGTGAAGCACCAGAAGGGTTAATAAACTTCTTGAATATGGTTTTGAGCACCTTGAGGGGTGTAGTTTTTAGAATGGTGTCACACTTGGGTATTTTCTATCATATAGACCCCTCAAAATGACTTCAAATGAGATGTGGTCCCTAAAATAAAATGGTGTTGTAGAAATGAGAAATTGCTGGTCAACTTTTAACCCTTATAACTCCCTAACAAAAAAAAAATTTGTTTCCAAAATTGTGCTGATGTAAAGTAGACATGTGGGAAATGTTATTTATTAAGTATTTTGTGTGACATATCTCTGTGATTTAATTGCATAAAAATTCAAAGTTGGAAAATTGCGAAATTTTCATAATTTTTGCCAAATTTCCGTTTTTTTCACAAATAAACGCAGGTACTATCAAATAATTTTTACCATTGTCATGAAGTACAATATGTCACGAGAAAACAATGTCAGAATCACCAGGATCCATTGAAGCGTTCCAGAGTTATAACCTCATAAAGGGACAGTGGTCAGAATTGTAAAAATTGGCCCGGTCATTAACGTGCAAACCACCCTTGGGGGTAAAGGGGTTAAAGAGTAATCGTTTGTAGATAGATTGGCAGCCTTTTTACTTTCTAGGTCTGATAACTGTCCATAAGGGGGCATGATGAGCCACAACATCACTTTATCCTCCCCTGGTGATTGTAGGAGATGAAATGTGTTGGGTGATAGAACATAAGGAACAATGACTACCCAACGGAGTGACTCAGGACGATGGATCTAGTAGAAAACCATGTTGAAAGGGTAAAACTGTTCTGTAACTATATGACTGAATCTTAGCTGGTTGCAGGATTTCTGACAGATGACCGACCGATTTATTTCATAGCTGGGCTTTCTTCACATGGGTTAATATTAGGTTTATCCTTGGATTGTTTAGTAGCACCATTGCACCCAAAAACCTTAAAAATTTAGTGTGAGGTTACCAGGCGTTTTCCCAGTGGTTAGGAGGGCGAGATTACAAGAATCCATTTTGTTTGGTATTTAACCTTTGACTTGTGCTATATCCTTTCATTACCTTCACTTATAATCTAGTATCTAATATATAATTGCCTAGAATACTACTTCCTGCAATTTGTGCCAACTTCCGTGGCTTTGTCCGGAGCTAATGTCCGGAGCTAATGTCCGGAGCTAATGTCCGGAGATTAATTGCCTAGAATACTACTTCCTGCAATTTGTGCCAACTTCCGTGGCTTTGTCCGGATCTAATGTCCGGATCTAATGTCCGGAGCTAATGTCCGGAGCTAATGTCCGGAGCTAATGTCCGGAGCTAATGTCCGGAGATAAGTGACGTCAACAGTGTCCAGTGTCTGATTGGTTGCCGCCTGCTGCGAGCGACCAATCAGAAACGTGCCGTACTGTGACACACTCCGCCCGCCATTTTGGTGTGATTTTTGAATTTTTACCTCACAGCAAGTTTCTACTGCGTGGAGGCGGGCCCAGTGACGTTGCTCTTCAAGCTCCTGCCGAATTTCGTCAAAAAAATGATAATACCATTTACCAAAACTATATATATTTAGTTGTGAAGTGGTTCAGTGACATTTTCACACCAATTTTGAACTTTTGTTTGGTGTTTTCGCCATATACTGCCTATTATTTTTGTTCTTTCTTACTATTATTTATTAATTGTATTATTCTTACATTTGAATAAATAAAGTATATATGGATTCTAGACTCCCGATTCTTTAGAATCGGGCTGCCATCTAGTAACTTAATAAGCAATATTAATTGTCCGTTCGGTCACTTATTTGATATAATTGCTGAAATTGCAAACAATGATATATATAGTTTGTAGCATTTTATACCCAGCTCTTTCACGTGCTGCTTAGTTATAATTATAATATCTACTATATAAAGCTGAATGTGTGTGTGTGTATGTGTGTGTGTGTATGTCCGGGATTGGCATCTGCACCGTCGCAGGTACAGCCACAAAATTTTGCACAGTCACACGTCTGGACCCCGAGAGCGTCATAGGCTATATTGTGAGGCGAAATTTTAACCCCGCGCGTTCCAATTCACCAAACAATTTTGCCCCTATCTACATAATGGGGAAAAGTGAAAGGAAAAGTGTTGGAGGCAAATTGACAGCTGCCAGATGTGAACAAGAGCGATGGCGCCAAAGAGTATATACCGTACAGTTGCTAAGGTGGGGCCCCGACATGGGATACTCACCACACACGGGGATATGAACACACACACAAAATGGGCCACACACTACCACGTGCTTGAACACATATACCACCCTCAGCACACATTTCACCACACATACACCAACCTCGCCACATAAAAGTCGAAACGCAAAAGTCGCCACGCGCAAAACTCGCCACATGCAAAAACTAGGCTCACGCAAAACTTGCCACAAGTGCAAAACTCACCTCATGGAAAACTCGCCACACGCAAAACTTGCACATGCGGAAAAATTGCCACATGCACAAAAGTTGCAACACATGCAAAAGTTGCCTCACACAAAACTTGCACATACTCAAAAGGCACCACACATAAAACTCACCATGCGCAAATCTCGCCATGTGCAAAACTTGCTGCACACAACTTGCTACACTAACCTGTCACATGCAACTCGACACACAAAAAGTTGCTACACGCATGTTGCCACACAAAACTCCTCTCACAAAAGTCGCTACATGCATGTCGCCACACGCAACTCAGAAAGTTATAGAAGGCTAGCACTCGACAGTTCTGAAGGTGACGGTGCAAATGAACGGAACCCGTGGTCCTCTCAATCATGTAGCGTAAAATCACTGCACTCGTACGATGAAGAGATTCAATTCATGTGGATGCTTTAATTAGATAAATGTTCAGGTGAAGCGATAAGTACAACACATGTACTTTTTACCCTTCGCCACGACAGCACCCCACATGAGAGAGAGGGATCCGCCCATAGGAACAGGAAACCTACAGAATAAAAGGAGGCGGTCCCCTCTCCTCCTCAGTTTAGGTTTCCTGTTCCTACAGGGACCCGGCTTACCTACAGATGAAGAGGATCCCTGGGCCATGCACCCGCCTGCGCCGGTTTCTGTGGGAACGGCAGGGGCTGCGGTACCAGAAGCAGCGGCGGGGGAGCCCCTGCTTGCAGCCTCCCCCCTCGTCTGGCCAAACATTCACGGTCCGGGTCCGGTCACCGTAGGTCCGGCCGGCACTGTGAGGACGCGCGCGCTGCAGCGGCCGGCTTAATAGCCTCCGGCTGCCGCATGGTGAGTGAGAGCGGCGCGTCTAACCCGGAAGTCGCGGGAGCACTTCCGGGTTGGTCCGGGGAGGCAGGAGAATGGGCGGCAGTTTTAAAAATGCAGCGCTAGCGTCGGGCCGGTGTGTGTGAAATGGCTTCACCGGCCGACGAAGCGCACCTGCCCGCAGTGCAACAGCGCTCTCCCAGCAGGGAGAGAAGCACGAGGAGCAGCACAAAGAGTGGTGGCCGACCTCCAGAGAAGAGTTCTACCACCAAACGAATTCCGCCTCCAGAACCGGTACCTGTCAGCTTCACTGGGTGAGTTTTTGAAAGAGTCTCTTCCTATATGCTGATATATGTTCCTCCTGTATCCTTCCTCTAGACTAAGAAAAGGACACACAAATCTAAGCATAAAGAGTGTGCTTTATGTACGCAGCCCCTCCCGGATCATTATGCCAAAAAACTGTGTGCGGAGTGTATCATGCAAACTCTACGGCAGGAAAATATCATGACTCCCTCAGATGTCAGAGCTATTATCCGAGAAGAGATACTGGGTTTGGCGCAGACAAGTAGCGCCAGTACCCGTCAGCCTAGCAGGTCCCGGTCTCCGGTTAGTTCGGAGTCAGAGGGTGTATGTATTTCTTCAGACGAAGAGGGATCTCAGCCGAGCTCATCCGAGACTGAAGGGGGACTTTGTCTTCCCAACAGTAATGTGGACAATTTAATAAAATCTGTCAGGAGCACGATGGGGTGCCCAGATGGGAAAGAAAAGAAATCAGCACAGGACATAATGTTTGCGGGGTTAGGACAGAGGAAACGTAGGTCCTTCCCCGTCATACAAACCATCAAAGATATTGTTAAAAAGGAGTGGGACAAGCAGAATAGAGGGTTTTTACCATCATCCTCTAAAAGGCGCTATCCCTTCAGCGATGAAGACCTAAACACCTGGTCAAAGGTGCCGAAAGTTGATGCTGCGGTAGCCTCCACAACCAAACAGTCGGTCCTACCAGTGGAGGATTCAGGGGTCCTGACAGACCCGCTGGACCGTAAAGCAGAAGCTTTACTAAAGAGGTCATGGGAAGTCAATACGGGGGCGTTCAGGCCCGCCATATCTAGTACCTGTACTGCAAGATCTCTACTAGTATGGACGGAGCAATTGGAGGAACAGATTAGAGGCAAAACTTCGAGGGAATCTATCCTGCTGAAATTGCCTCAAATTAAAGAAGCAGTAGCATTCCTAGCTGATGCCTCAGTGGACTCGCTACGTCTTGCAGCCAGGTCAGCCGGCCTAGTCAACACAGCCCGGCGTGCACTCTGGCTAAAGAATTGGAAGGGGGATGCACAAGCTAAAGCGAAACTTTGTGCGATTCCCTGTCAGGGTGAGTTCCTTTTTGGGAAGACGCTGGATGAACTCCTGAATAAAGCAGGTGAAAGGAAGAAAGGCTTCCCTAACCAATATCTCCCATCCTACAGGAGAGCCTTCAGGAGACGCCCCTTTACTAGGAACAAGCCGCTTGAACAAAGAGAGCGATGGGAGTCGAAGGACCCAAAGCAAAAAGGTGCCTTTTTTAGCGGGTCCCATAATCCGAGACGTAAATACCGCTAACCAGGAAGTAGGCGGCAGATTAAAATTTTTTCTTCCCCAATGGGAACAGATAACATCCAGCCAGTGGATTCTGGACATTGTGCAATACGGCCTTAAATTAGAATTTGATCGAATCCCTTGGGATTCCTTCATAATAACATCTCCAAAAGGTCAGGACCAACAGAGGGCTCTAGAAATAGAGATCCTATCTCTTCTATCTAAAAAAGTCCTGATAGAAGTTCCCCAGGATCAAAAAGGGAAAGGGTTCTACTCCCCTTTATTCCTGATTAATAAACCAGATGGTTCATTTAGAACCATCATAAATCTTAAAAAATTAAATTCTTTCCTGCGTAATCATACCTTCAAAATGGAATCCATTAGTTCTACCATAAAACTCTTATTCCCTAGGTGTGTCATGGCCGGAATAGACTTAAAGGACGCCTATTACCATCTTCCCATACATGCCGAACATCAGCAGTACCTAAGGGTAGCAGTCACCCTGGAGGGAAAGGTTCGTCACTTTCAGTATGTTGCAATGCCATTTGGGCTTTCTATGGCTCCCCGCGTCTTCACTAAGGTGATACTAGAAGTGATGGCTCATCTACGCCAACGAGATACCTTGATAATACCCTACCTAGATGACTTTCTAGTGGTAGGAAGCTCTGCACTTCAATGTAAAACTCGTTTATCTAATACGATCTCGTCCCTACAGGAGTTAGGTTGGATCGTCAACTTCGAAAAATCTCGGCTGAATCCAGAAACCGTTCAGACATTTCTAGGAATCCAGCTAGACTCCGTAAGTCAGAAATGCTTTCTTCCTCAGTCAAAGAGGTTGACTATACAATCAAAGGTATCAGACGCAATACGCAAACCCTACATGACACTAAGAAAGGCCATGTCCTTACTGGGGTCATTATCATCATGTATCCCTGCTGTACCTTGGGCACAATTCCATACCCGTCAATTGCAGTACGAAGTATTGTCGGCTCAGGGGAAAGACGGTTATCTAGAAAGTAGAATAACTCTTTCCAGTAATGTCTTAGAATCACTATCCTGGTGGCTAGACATGGACCACCTATCACGGGGTGTGCCATGGATAATAGACCCATCTTAAATAATTACCACCGACGCCAGCCCTATTGGGTGGGGAGCACATATGGAAGACAATCTGGCCCAAAATACTTGGGATCAGACAGAATTAATATGTTCCTCCAACTGGAAGGAGTTAAAAGCAATAGAATGTGCCTTATATCATTTTCTTCCGCAGATTCATGGAACAAATGTAAGAATTTACTCAGACAATTCCACCGCAGTGGCATACTTGAACCGTCAGGGTGGTACAAAGTCAGGAAGTCTGATGACCATAGCTGCAAACATCTTTCAGCTGGCAGAGGCTCATCTAACATCCTTAACAGCCCTGCACATCAAAGGTGTAGAGAACATCAGGGCAGACTACCTCAGCAGAAACTAGTTGCGTCAAGGAGAATGGACCTTAAACAAATCCATATTCAGAAGGATAACAGAAGCATGGGGGATACCACAAATCGACCTATTTGCCACAAGAGACAACCGGCAAGTACAAAGGTTCGCTTCCCTGAACACCAGGGATCACCCAGATATGTTGGACTCTCTCCACCATCCTTGGCGGTTCAGACTGGCATATGCCTTTCCTCCAATGTCTCTGATTCCTCTAGTGATCAGAAAGATCAGGAGGGAACAGGCAAGAGTAATCCTCATTGCACCATTCTGGCCGAAAAGACCATGGTTCTCTTGTCTCCAGACCATGTGCCTATGCGATCCTTGGATTCTCCCATCAGACAAGGAGCTGCTGTACCAAGGCCCCTTTTTCCACCCGCAAGTCAAAGGTCTTCACTTGACGGCGTGGAATTTGAGAGGCAACTATTAAGTTCCAGAGGGTTCTCAACAGAACTAGTAAACACCCTCTTATTGAGCAGGAAAAGATCTACCACCCTAATATATAGTAGGGTATGGAATAAATTTTTAGACTTCTACACGGTACCGTTCACTAAGCAAGTTCCACTCACACCTATCCTAGAGTTCTTGCAAAAAGGCCGAGAGTTAGGACTATCTGTAAATACCTTAAGAGTTCAGGTCTCGGCATTAGGAGCCCTATATGGATGCAATATAGCAGCTAATAGGTGGATCTCCAGATTCATAAAATCTTGTGAACGTAGTAAACCGGTCCATATTCCCCGTCTACCTCCGTGGGATTTAAATCTAGTATTAGAGGCCTTAACAAGCTCTCCATTTGAACCATTAGGTTCAATACCTTTAAAAATTCGAACATATAAAGTAGCCTTACTAGTAGCCCTAACCTCAGCTAGACGGGTTAGTGACATCCAGGCCCTATCAGTAGACCCACCTTTCTTACTGATATTTCATGATCGGATAGTCCTGAAACCAGACCCCTCATACCTCCCTAAGGTAGCGTCCACCTACCACAGGTCACAAGAAATATTTCTCCCTTCCTTTTTTGATTCACCTGTAACTCCAGAACAACATAAGTTCCACACCTTAGATGTCAGAAGAGCCATCCTGACTTATATAGAAAGGTGTCAGACATGGAGGGAGAGTAGGGCTCTGTTTATCTCCTTTCAGGGCCACAAGAAAGGACATGGGGTCACGAGAGCTACCATATCTCGGTGGATCAGAGATGCTATCTGCTTGGCCTATACGTCAAAAGGCGAGATTCCTCCAGTGGGTATAAAAGCGCACTCAACACGAGCCATGGCTTCCTCCTGGGCGGAACAAGCAGATGTACCGATCCATTTAATATGTAAGGCTGCAACTTGGTCTACACCTTCTACCTTCTACAACCATTATAGACTTGATCTGTCCACGTCTTCTGATCTGACCTTTGGTAGAGCTGTTCTTAATACAGTAATCCCACCCAAATAATGACTCTCTGAAAATCTCTCATGTGGGGTGCTGTCGTGGCGAAGGGTAAAAAGCCGGATTACGTACCGGTAATGCTCTTTTAATGAGTCCACGACAGCACCCATGTATTACCCTCCCTAAATTATGCACAGCTCTTTCCTTTAAGGTCACAAATAATGGTTGTATAGAGTTAAGAAATTTATGTGACTGAATAAGAATGAATACTAACACTTTTGCGGTTCCCTTTTTATACTCTGTAACTAAACTGAGGAGGAGAGGGGACCGCCTCCTTTTATTCTGTAGGTTTCCTGTTCCTATGGGCGGATCCCTCTCTCTCATGTGGGGTGCTGTCGTGGCGAAGGGTAAAAAGTACATGTGTTGTACTTATCGCTTCACCTGAACATTTATCTAATTAAAGCGTCCACATGAATTGAATCTCTTCATCGTACGAGTGCAGTGATTTTACGCTACATGATTGAGAGGACCACGGGTTCCGTTCATTTGCACCGTCACCTTCAGAACTGTCGAGTGCTAGCCTTCGGTACGTAATCCGGCTTATCGCTTCACCTGAACATTTATCTAATTAAAGCATCCACATGAATTGAATCTCTTCATCGTACGAGTGCAGTGATTTTACGCTACGCCACACGCAACTCAACACACACAACTTGATAAACGAAACTCGCCCTAAAACACACAAAAGTCCGGTATTATCCTTCAAAAATAAAAATCTGATTAATAAGCAGACAAACTACAAGAACAACAAATGTACCATATAGGAAATACGGCAGCTGTCAGTCACATGACCTGTCTATTATGTGTATGTGTGAGCTAATATATACTGCCAGGGGGAGGGCTTCCTGTTGGCTGGGGATTTATCAGGCTGCCAATTTAGCTTACAAATACTGAGGTAAAAATACTGAGCAAATAACGTGTGAACTAGGTCTAATACAGGAGGAGATGACACACAGGTATATACTATATACAGGAGGAGATGACACACAGATATATACTATATACAGGAGAGATGACACACAGGTATATACTATATAGAGGAGGAGATGACATACAGGTACATACTATATACAGGAGGAGATGACATACAGGTAAATACTATATACAGGAGCAGATGACCTAAAAGTATGTACTATATACAGGAGGAGATGGCATACAGGTATATGCTATATATAGAAGATGACATACAGGTATATACTATATACAGGAGGAGATGACACAGATATATACTATATACAGGAGGAGATGACATACAGGTATATACTATATATAGAAGGAGATGACATACAGGTATATATATATACAGGGGAGATGACATACAGGTATATACTATATACAGGAGATGACATACAGGTGTATACTATATATAAGGGAGATGCAAACATGTATATACTGAGGTGAAAATGAGGGGCGTGAGGTGAAAATGAAAAGGTGTGAGTGCAAAATGAGAGGAGCGAGGGAAAACAGTGGAGTGATCGGAAAATGACAGATGTGAGGTCGAAATGACAAGTGTTAGGGGGGAATGAGAGGAGTGAGGGGGGAATGAGAGGAGTGAGGGAGAAAATGAGAGGTGTGAGGGAGAAAATGAGAGATGTGAGGGGGAAAATGAAAGATGTGATTGGGAAAATGAGAGCTGTGATGGGAAAATAAGAGAAGTGAGGTGCTATAACTAACCACAGATATTTACTATGCCCAGGCAACGCCGGGCTCTTCAGCTAGTTTATTTATATAGCGCCAACATATTCTGCAGCTCTTTACAGTTTAACAGCTTCAATCACAACAGTCATAAGTAACAATGTTACCAATACAATAATTAAAGCGAAATAAGACGACCCTGCTCGTGAGAGCTTACAATCTACAATGAGGTGGGGAGATACAAAGTACAGGTGTGTATTTACAATGATGTATTTACAATGATGGTCCAGCCATTTTCAGGGGGTGGGGGATAGATGGAAGTAGTGAATGGGCTACACACACACAAAATAACTGATTAGGGAACATGATAGGCCGCTCTGAACAAATGTGTTTGCACCTACATTTACACTTTAACTTCCCTGGGGCCTAGCTCTACCCGTGGAAAGCTGTAACATCTCTGCTGCGTCACCAACTGCCCCAGTGGACCTGAACCGCAGCGTTGGCCATTTCCTTTTTGCCGAACACCACGGGAGGCATCATGAACTAATCCCTTAGTTATTTTTTATGTAAACTTTCATATATATAAACTATTTTAAAGGATTAATAAAAGTTATATTTTATTCCTCTAATATGCTTACTTATGCCTAAATTATTACATGATATGAATGGAAGGCCTGTCCTATGAGAAGTTGGACTTGTTTAGCTTAGAAAAAAGATGCATCACAGGAGATCTCATTTACTTGCATAAAATACATCTGTGGTCAATACAAAGGACTGGTACATGACTTATTCCTTCCTAAAACCTTACACAACTCCATTTATTACGTATGGAGGAAAGGTGATTCTGGCAGGTAAACGGGAAAGGATTCTTTGCAGTTAGAGCAGTCAGACTGTGGAATTCCTTACTATAAGAGACTGTAATGGCAAACACTATAGCAGCAATTCTAAAAGAGCTAGATGCATTTCTCACAACAAATGGCATTGTGGGTTATAAATAATCTAGTGACAGAGCATGTATAACTGATGGAAAAAGATTAAACTTGATGCACCTGTGCCTTTTTTGAACCGAAAAACTATATGTAAGGGTCTATATCAGAGATTGTGAGTGTTGTGCAGTGTCGAACCATCATGGTGTACTGGATTTTCTCAATATTATTATTATTATTAGTATTATTTAGTGACGTAACCGTCAAGTGGGTTCACCTTTTCCGAGATAAAAGGTCTAGTGTAGCCTGCTTGTAGCATACAGTGAAGACTCTGGAAGCCAATAAAACCAGGTGTCTGTGTCAGTTTATTTCTAATGGTTGCCCATCACAGAAAAAAAAAAAACTATAAACACAAAATCCCCAGTCTTGTCCAGGCACTAACCAAACAATATGTCCCTGACTACTCTATTCTTACACATTCACACAGTGTGCAATCTGACATCCAGCATAAACCTACTCTGTCTCCCAAAAGAAGCAGACCGTTCTCTTTAGTCTAACTTGTTTTATAGAACTGAAATATATATGAGGTAAAACTATAAGAATACAGTAACCGGTATAAGTATTGAGCTTAAACTATCACTTAACTATGACATTTACAATCAACAGTGAAAGCACAAAGCAAGATGGAGCTTGTACATGTGAGCACATGACGTGGTAATGATCTCCATCTGATTTACCAACAGTTAGCAGTTCTGTATAACACAATGCCACAGAACAGAGATTGTTACTTTACCAGATATACTTTGCCCACGATAGTGGCGTTCTGTATCAAAAGGACATTTAGCCAGCATGCTTAGGACTTTCCCACAATGCAGCTTACTGCTTTACAGGAAAAAAACATGTAATACAATTAAACATCCCCAGATGGTGCTTTTACCACATTACCACATTAGACATCACTAGCAGAGTATTACAGCTTATTAAAGTGACAACAGTAATTTACAGGAAATATCTGGGACTTTTCAAAAAAACTAAAAAATGTGCCTAAGCACTAACAGCCATGTAATTGCAGCTTACCTGACTGCTGTGCCTGGCGCCGTTATTCCCGGCACAGAGCGGTCACAGACACTCCTGTCGGGAATTCAGAAGCCTCTGACGTCATGTCTACAGAGCGGAAGCTTCTTTTCCAGTAAGCAGCTTGCAATATGGCACATCATTGGAATCGGGGTCTCTGCCTCTACATCATCTTGTTCTCGATTGGAATTTGTCATCAGATTTTTACAACCTAATCTAAGACTATTGGCTATCTGACACTGCTAATACATGTTACAGTAAGGCTTAACATGTTACCAATAGCAAGTAATCAAAAAATCATACCAAATGCTGCTATTTATAAAATTTATAAATCCACATACAGTATGACTCCCTCTGCCCCCCCCCCCCACCCACACAGCTATATTATGCCCCCCACAGCCCTTTCCCTTCTCCACCCTTATAGTATGGTGTCCCCACAGCTCCCCAAACTGAATGATCCCCACAAGTACTGCCTGACAAAAAAATGCCTGTCTCTCCCCATCCCCCTAATGCCCTGCTCCACTCTGTGCAGTAGCTACGATTTATTAACACTCCTGCACGGAGACTCTGACGCATGGACTGAATGGTGGAATAGGGAGCCAGTGTTTTCCTGTTCCACTATGGTGTTCAGCTGTATTTGCATACTGAGGCTGCAGATAAGGTGAGACGCCAGGCATGTGGTTTGGGGTAGGATTTGTGGCCATGTAGTTAGGCCTTCATATTCAGGACTTTTACTTAGTTGTTACTCCACAGACCGGACAAGGGGCAGCTGTGGCCCATGAGCTGCAGTTTTTCAGTTCTGCCCTCTATGTATCCTGGGTTGTGGTATCTGAAGTGCATCTCATACTTTATTATAGCACGCACAACTTCATAATATAGGTGTTATCTCATGGCATCTCTGCTACTATATTTCTAATCACGGACAGTAAGTAGTAAATGGCACAAATTATAGTTACGGAATAATTAAGCTTTAATAAAGAAGCACTCAAGTCAACGTTTTTATCTTCTTAATATATTGCAGTCATCATATTATATGACACAGAGTACTTACAATTGCTCATTTTGCCTTTCTACCCAGCTAATTCTTCTCCTTTTTCTACTCTGTGTAAAAAATAGGAAATCTCTTGTCCCCTCTTTTATCATTCACCTCCTGACCTAGCTGTCACATCCCCTGCCAGGGACTGCAGTAATGACTCATGCAGTAAAAATTGACCTCCTGTTTCTGCATAGAACTTGGAAGAATTCAGCTAGTCAGTTTTTAATCACGTGATGTCATAGACCTAACGAAGAAGAGCATAATTAGCTAGGTAGAAAGGCAAAATGAGCAACTGTAAGTACACAGTGCTATATAACATGATGGCTGCAATATATTAAGAGGTTAACAATTTTGACAGCAGTGCTTCTTTAAAACTGCAAAATTGCTGAAAGTGGCACGTGTTTTCCCTTGTATTTCTCTTGTAACGCACGTTGCACCTGTATGTCCACAAAATATAAAGAGATGCAGTGAACTACTTAATATCCTGATACATGTATATATATTTTTTAGGAGGTAGAGTCTAAAGAAAAGTCAGTTGTGACATTGGAAGAAGCACTAGAAGAACATAAGAGAAAGCTAGCAGTGCTGCGTCACCAGCAGGGGCTCATCTACAAGGAATATCAGAGGTAAGTGTACTATAATGCAACCCATGGAGCATGGTCGTGCTGTGTAAAATCCATGCAAGTGTGTATATGGCTGTACTTTAAAATAATATATGTATATTTTTGGTGCAGTGATAGAGAGTCTTGGCAGATGGACATAAAAAGACTGAAGGAAGACATTTCTAAATTAGAAGGTGAAAAAGAACAGGATGCGGTACAAATAAAGGAATTTATGGTAAGTGTTGTTCTCTTCTGCTAATGTGCATGATCAATGATTTGTGACTGTAGTGGTTATACCGGCACTTGTCGTATTACTGCCACTATTTAAGGAAGCGGGATGTGCTTTTTTTTTTTTTTAAATTCCTTTATTAGTTGCAAAATAAATCATACAATACACACATTTGCATTGTGCGTGATGTGCTTTTCTGTATACGGTGCTAACATTTCATATTTTATGAAACATTCTTGTACAATATCAATGATGCGGTGTTAAAGGGAATCTGTCATTAGGACCAACCCTCTAAGTTGTCTATATGGGCATGTAGGTCATACGAAGCTGAATAAAATCTTATTCTACTGAAATTTACATTTTTCGTTTATGTACATGAGTTCTTAAGGTCTATGGGCAGAACATAGATCTTCCTGAGAATCTACCTCCAAGACTTATTTTATATAAAAGTAGTTGAGTTCTATAATCTTCCATTTTGTTTTCCAAAATAATCTTCCATTTTGTTTTCCAAAATAACCGTAGGATAAGTCATCCGTATCAGATTAGCGGGGGTCCGCCAACCTGCTCCCCCACCGATAAGCTGTTATCACCACCAGTAGCATGCAGATGTAAACAGACTACAGAGCGGAACACTATAGCTCCATCACACTGTAGTGGTTACTGCCGGGTACTGCAGATCAGCTTTGGTTTTTAGAGTAGTCGCTTCTCTTGCAATATTTTGCTAGTAGTACTGTAATATTCTTCCGGAAGAAGCTTAGGGCAAAACGCGTGTCGGGGCGCACGAGGAAGGCACGGATATCTCGCACTCGGTACCCCTCTCTCGGTCTATTTGGCAACAGCTGGCCCAAGGTATTTGATGATGTGTATATGTACACTGTACTTTGATTAAGGGTGTCACACTTCTTTTGGGGACATGAGACATTGAATATAATATGCTGGGGTATATTGAAGACCCTTGTAACCCATAATGGTGTTTACATTTTTACATACTATGATCCCTATTGGTGCTGTAACTCTGTAATACAACATACCATATCACCCTTGGTGGCTAAGTTGTTATGGCCATATAACCCTCATTATTACTGCAAGTATATAAGGTATTATAACATTCAAGAATGAGGGTGTATTGATGTCTTAAAACTTACCGTATCGATATATATATCTTGTAGTGCGATTTATGGTGTCCTTCAGTAACACTCTGCTTTTGTGATGTCTTTTCTGTCTTGTGGAATGTTTTAATTTTGTGAAAATAAAGAATGGTCAATTTTATTTATCGTTCTCTTCTTGCGGCCAATATGATTTAAGTCCGCGGTGGTTGTGGAATAATATTAGTAGTGTGTATGGGCAAAATTAGGGCGCTCTAGCTATTAAATTAAAGGGTTTAATCGTGGAAAAAATTGGCGTGGGCTCCTGCGCAATTTTCTCCGCCAGAATAGTAAAACCAGTGACTGAGGGCAGATATTAATAGTAAAGCAAAAAAAAATGGCTAAAAAAAGCCGCAGCCAGCTCACCAACCAGACCATCAGGTATGGAGCACGAGAGTTAGTCCTGACCCGGGACTCCAAGCAGCAGCAAATCCAACTATGTACATACTCCAGCTCCAAGGAAATGGTAAAAAATTTCTTCTTTATTAATCCAACGTAAAAAAAACAGGATAATCCTTACAGAAAGCAGACAAAATAGGTGATTGCACAAATTACGGCAACCCGTTTCGACCACTGCGGGTCTTACTCATGAGTACTCATGAGTAAGACCCGCAGTGGTCGAAACGCGTTGCCGTAATTTGTGCAATCACCTATTTTAATAAGCACAAAGCACAAGCCCATTTCCTCTGTACCAAGGGTGGGCAACACTCCAAAAACTGCTTAGAACATACTGATCACGGAGTTATTAAACTCCATAAATCATGAAGCGTTAGATATACCAAGTAACTTTATTAACACATAAAACTACAAACAATTAAAAGAATGCCTCACAGTTACAGATAGTAAACAATACAGAGATCAGCTAGATAAGCAGGTGTAGACCCATCCAGATAACATCCATCTATATATCATAATGTGCAAAAAATATGCTTTCTCAAGCCCAAAGAGACTGTTGTATATCGGTGACGATGCAGGCTATACAGAGGGAAACAATCTAACGGCGCCATAACGCGCTGTAAAAGTATATCTCCCACCACTAAAGCCAGAGCGGGTCATAGAAAAAAGGCTGAAAAAATCTGCACGCAGGGAGAATTGCCCAGCAGCGGACGTAAATACGCCTGTAATATATGGCTAAGCCTATAAGTCTATGAACCTCGTAACAAACTGGCCAAGTACCAAGGAAATACCCCACAGCTGGCGCCTGTAATGAAGAGGGTGAAGCCCTCACCCCAATGTACAAACAACTCCAGCCCAGCAAACAGTCCCGTCTACCTATAGTCACAGCTCTAATAAGGCTAAGAACCAATAAAGCTACACAGAAGCAAAGAACATATGAAAATGGGAACAGATCCCATACATGTTACCTGAATACGCTTCCTGCAATGCTAGCCTCGTGGCACGCTGAAGCTCTGTTAACCCCTTTTAATTGTTTGTAGTTTTATGTGTTAATAAAGTTACTTGGTATACCTAACGCTTCATGATCTATGGAGTTTAATAACTCCGTGATCAGTATGTTCTAATCACCTATTTTGTCTGCTTTCTGTAAGGATTATCCTGTTTTTATTACGTTGGATTAATAAAGAAGAAATTTTTTACCATTTCCTTGGAGCTGGAGTATGTACATAGTTGGATTTGCAGATATTAATAGCCTGGAGAGGGTCCATGGTTATTGGCCCCCCTGGCTAAAAACATCTGCCCCAGCCACCCCAGAAAAGGCACATCTGGAAGATGCGCCTATTCTGGCATTTGGCCACTCTCTTCCCATTCCCGTGTACAGTTAGGGCCAGAAATATTTGGACAGTGACACAAGTTTTGTTATTTTAGCTGTTTACAAAAACATGTTCAGAAATACAATTATATATATAATATGGGCTGAAAGTGCACACTCCCAGCTGCAATATGATAGTTTCCACATCCAAATCGGAGAAAGGGTTTAGGAATCATAGCTCTGTAATGCATAGCGTCCTCTTTTTCAAGGGACCAAAAGTAATTGGACAATGGACTCTAAGGGCTGCAATTAACTCTGAAGGCGTCTCCCTCGTTAACCTGTAATCAATGAAGTAGTTAAAAGGTCAGGGGTGGAATCCAGGTGTGTGGTTTTGCATTTGGAAGCTGTTGCTGTGAGCAGACAACATGCGGTCAAAGGAACTCTCAATTGAGGTGAAGCAGAACATCCTGAGGCTGAAAAAAAAGAAAAAATCCATCAGAGAGATAGCAGACATGCTTGGAGTAGCAAAATCAACAGTTGGGTACATTCTGAGAAAAAAGGAATTGACTGGTGAGCTTGGGAACTCAAAAAGGCCTGGGCGTCCACGGATGACAACAGTGGTGGATGATCGTCGCATACTTAATTTGGTGAAGAAGAACCCGTTCACAACATCAACTGAAGTCCAGAACACTCTCAGTGAAGTAGGTGTATCTGTCTCTAAGTCAACAGTAAAGAGAAGACTCCATGACCGTAAATACAAAGGGTTCACATCTAGATGCAAACCATTCATCAATACCAAAAATAGACAGGCCAGTTAAATTTGCAGAAAAACACCTCAAGAAGCCAGCTCAGTTCTGGAAAAGTATTCTATGGACAGATGAGACAAAGATCAACCTGTACCAGAATGATGGGAAGAAAAAAGTTTGGAGAAAAAAGGGAACGGCACATGATCCAAGGCACACCACATCCTCTGTAAAACATGGTGGAGGCAACGTGATGGCATGGGCATGCATGGCTTTCAATGGCACTGGGTCACTTGTGTTTATTGATGACATAAGAGCAGACAAGAGTAGCCGGATGAATTCTGAAGTGTATCGGGATATACTTTCAGCCCAGATTCAGCCAAATGCTGCAAAGTTGATTGGACGGCGCTTCATAGTACAGATGGACAATGACCCCAAGCATACAGCCAAAGCTACCCAGGAGTTCATGAGTGCCAAAAAGTGGCACATTCTGCAATGGCCAAGTCAATCTCCAGATCTAAACCCAATTGAGCATGCATTTCACTTGCTCAAATCCAGACTTAAGACGGAAAGACCCACAAACAAGCAAGACCTGAAGGCTGCGGCTGTAAAGGCCTGGCAAAGCATTAAGAAGGAGGAAACCCAGCGTTTGGTGATGTCCATGGGTTCCAGACTTAAGGCAGTGATTGCCTCCAAAGGATTTGCAACAAAATATTGAAAATAAAAATATTTTGTTTGGGTTATGTTTATTTGTCCAATTACTTTTGACCTCCTAAAATGTGGAGTGTTTGTAAAGAAATGTGTACAATTCCTACATTTTCTATCAGATATTTTTGTTCAAACCTTCAAATTAAACGTTACAATCTGCACTTGAATTCTGTTGTAGAGGTTTCATTTCAAATCCAATGTGGTGGCATGCAGAGCCCAACTCGCGAAAATTGTGTCACTGTCCAAATATTTCTGGCCCTAACTGTAGCTGTGGAATATGGGGTAATGAAGGGTTAATGTCACCTTGCTATTGTAAGGTGACATTAAGCCAGATTAATAATGGAGAGGCGTCAATTATGACACCTATCCATTATTAATCCAATAGTATGAAATGGTTAATAAAACGCACACACATTATTACAAAGTATTTTAATGAAATAAAGACACAGGTTGTTGTAATATTTTATTATACTGGTAATCCACCTGAAGACCCTTGTCACCTGGAACAAATGTAAAAAAAAACAAACAACAATATTCCATACCTTCCGATGATCAGTCTCGTCCCACGCTGTAAATCCACCTGAAAGGGTTAACTAATTTTACAAGCAGAAGCCTGCTATTGCAGCCGCCCCTGCCTTTAATAACCCAGCGAATGAATGAAATGTAGGTGAATGACCTGTAGTTACCTCGAGTTATGGTGATGCGCCCTCTGCTGGATGTCCTCATATGAACTTGAGCGTGGGAAAATATTCTGAAAAGTTCCCAGGCTCGAGTTCATACGGAAAATACGGCAGATAGGAGCTGGGCCATAGGGAATCATTGTGCCGTATGCAATCCGTATTTTCTGCACCTCTCATACGTTCGTAAAACTCGCTAGTGTGAGGCTGGCCTTAGTCCATCTAGTTCAACCTATAGCCTAACCTAACATGCCCTAACATGTTGATCCAGAGGAAGGCAAAAAAAACCCATGTGGCAAAGAGTAAGCTCCACATTGGGGAAAAAATTCCTTCCCGACTCCACATACGGCAATCAGACTAGTTCCCTGGATCAACGCCCTGTCAAGGAATCTAGTGTATATACCCTGTAACATTATACTTTTCAAGAAAGGCATCCAGTCCTCTCTTAAATTTAAGTAATGAATCACTCATTACAACATCATACGGCAGAGAGTTCCATAGTCTCACTGCTCTTACAGTAAAGAATCCGTGTCTGTTATTATGCTTAAACCTTCTTTCCTCCAGACGTAGAAAAGATTTTAGATTTTAGAAAAGTAAAATAGCAACATGGAAAACATGGCGTACATGGTACAGAATCGCCATACATACGGTCATCGTTCACAATTATGGTATGAGCCTCATTGCGTACTACAATAAAAGTGTTTACTTGGAACCGTTAGTCTTAAGTAATGGAGAGAGGGTAAATTTGGAGACAGACAAGACTTAGAACTTAGGGAATTTATGATGTCTTCTGTTCTTTATGGCGATTCTTTTATATAACCTGATCATATCATGGAACACCAATTACAAGCCAGAAACTCAACAGATCAGCAGGAAATGATCCTGTGTTCTCTGCAGGACGCCTACACCACTCTTGTTTTGTAGCAGATATACACATACTTTAAAAACACTCAAAAAGCCAAGTGGCTATCAAACATATAAATCGGATAAACCCATTATAGAGATTACATCTGCGCTGTATGTCAGTTTGATAAACATTAGCAAGTAATATGGTGTTAGTATAAGTACTTGGATAGGAAAGTGCTGGATGTTGAAAACTAATAATAATAATAATAATAATGTTATTTATATAGCACCAACATATTCCGCAGCGCTTTACAAATTCTAGAGGGGTTTTGTACAGACAATAGACATTACAGCATAACAAAAATCACAGTTCAAAATGGATACCAAAAGGAAGGAGTACCTGCTCGCAAGCTTACAAACTATGAGGAAAAGGGGAGACACGAGAGGTGGATGGTAACGATTGCTTTCGTTGTTCGGACCGGCCATAGTGTAAGGCTCGGGTGTTCATGTAAAGCTGCATGAACCAGTCAACAGCCTAAGTATGTAACAGTACAGACACAGAGGGCTATTAACTGCATAAAGTGTATGAGAACATGATGCGAGGAACCTGGTTATGTTTAAGTTTTTTGAATGGGCCACACAGGGATAGTTAGGTTAATGCGTTGAGGCGGTAGGCCAGTCTGAACAAATGCGTTTAGGGCACGCTTAAAACTGGGGATTAATCGTATTAACCTGGGTAGTGCATTCCAAAGAAGTGGCGAAGCATGTGGAAAGTTTTGGAGACGGAAGTGGGAGGTTCTGATTATTGAGGATGCTAACCTCAGGTCATTAGCGGAGCGGAGGGCACGGGTAGGGTGGTAGACTGAGACCAGAGAGGAGATGTAGGGTGGTGCTGAGCCATGGAGTGCTTTGTGGATGAGGGTAGTAGTTTTATACTGGATTCTGGAGTGGATGGGTAGCCAGTGTAATGACTGGCACAAGGTGGAGGCATCGGTGTAACGGTTGGTGAGGAATATGATCCTGGCTGCAGCATTCAGGACAGATTGGAGCTGGGAAAGTTTTGTAAGAGGGAGGCCTATTAGTAGAGAGTTACAATAGTCCAGACGAGAATGAATGAGTGAAACAGTAAGAGTTTTTGCAGAGTTGAAAGTAAGAAAAGGGCGAATTCTAGAAATGTTTTTGAGATGCAGATAAGAGCAAGCCAGTGATCGGATGTGTGGGTGAATGAAAGCTCGGAATCAAGTATGACCCCAAGGCAGCGGGTATATTGCTTGGGAGTAATGGTGGAACCGCACACGGAGATGGCAATGTCAGGCAAAGGTAGGTTAGTAGAGGGAGAGAACACGAAGAGTTCAGTTTTTGACAGGTTCAGTTTCAGACAGAGGGAGGACATGATGTTAGAGGCAGCGGTAAGACAATCACTGGTGTTGTCTAAAAAGGCAGGCGTGATATCAGGAGAAGTGTATAATTGGGTGTCGTCAGCATAGAGATGGTACTGGAAACCAAATCTACTGATTGTTTGTCCAATAGGGGCAGTATACAACGAGAAAAGGAGGGGGCCTAGGACTGATCCTTGAGGAACCCCAACAGTAAGGGGAAGGTGAGAGGAGGAGGAACCAGCAAAAGATACAGTGAAGGATCGGTCAGAGAGATAGGAGGAGAACCAGAAGAGGATGGTGTCCTTGAGGCTGATGGAGCGGAGCATAGTGAGGAGGAGCTGATGATCCACAGTGTCGAATGCTGCGGAGAGATCCAACAGAATTAGCATGGAGTAGTGACCATTAGATTTGGCTCTTAGTAGGTAATTAGAGACTTTACTGAGGGCAGTTTCAGTAGAGTGTAAAGAGCGGAAACCAGATTGAAGAGGGTCGAGAAGAGAATTATCTGAGAGATAGCGGAATGAAGCATGCATCGATAGGCAAGTGAGGAGTTTCTCGTTCCCCTATCGCCTCTAGAAGTGTGGGATAATGGCTCATGATATCTTAGGGGTATAATTGTTAATTAATTTGTTACCAGCTGTGGGAGATGGCATCGTTGGAGTAGAGGTGTTTGCCCACATCTGTAAGAACATGGGTCAATAAAGTTGAATGAAAGTACCGTAAATAGTGCTCATTGGAAGTAAAGGAGCAAGTCATTCATTTCTGTAGTGGCGCTTGTGCAGAAATCAATGATAAATATTTAATATGCGCATACACATTCCTAGACTTAATGCGCATGCTTATACTGGTTCTTATCACAGTCTTTGTCCCTTTTTCTTTATGCACATGCCAGTAAGATTGTGAAACTGTCATCTATTGTGTACGCGCGATCCCGCATGTAGGATTAAAGAA
The DNA here is from genome assembly GCF_032444005.1 of Ranitomeya imitator. NCBI lineage: Eukaryota > Metazoa > Chordata > Amphibia > Anura > Dendrobatidae > Ranitomeya > Ranitomeya imitator. The sequence goes on from NC_091285.1 coordinate 223,035,637, forward strand.
ATCATAGGTGTGCATGATGCCTAGGTATATCGTTACATACGGAATATAGATATTCAGAAGCATACGTCAGTGTAGTCCTAAAGATAAGCGCCCAGTGCACATGCGTATATCGATGCAGACCGTTATAATGGTGTAAGCACAGTCCTATGGACGTGAAGATATATATTATAGGTTCAAAAGTGCAAGCGTAGATGAATTCACACATAATGGCTAAATAAAATAATACAGTTTATTGGGATGATGATAAAAAAATACATGTGAGAGAATGATACATTTCTGTGTGTGTGTATATTTATTATAATGTAGGAGATCACAAATGATCTTATCAGCTGCTAACCAGACATTAGACATGGATTATACGCGACCTTTATATATGGGGGTGCTATACAGTAGAGGCCCAGATAGACCCGAAAGTAGTCATTACACCCTACTTTATATGCTCCTAGGCTTCCCTGATATCTCTGGGAAGAAATCCAAGATGAGCACTGATCAGGAATGGACAATTAATTTTCCCAAGGAACGACATCCGAGACCATGACTGCTGGGGGGCCGAACCAATAGGCGTAAATTAATTCTGCTAAATTTTGATATTCACATTAAATATACCGTAATTGGTGTTTTATATTAATTGTATAACTTACTATTGAGTAGAATTAACCAGGGCTGTGCAGTCAGTAATCCAAACCTCTGCCCCCGACTCCCCAGCACTGATCACTACTGGGCATGTACAGCTCATCTCCACTAACAGCCCAGATCCTTAGATCAGGAGCAGAACAGGCATTTAGAGGACATTTCAGAACGTTCCCAAAAGATTCAGCACCTACTACAGTGTACACAATTTATTATATATTTTACGAGTCCGAGTCAGTCCATTTTATATCAACTCCAACTCCGTCTCCAGCCCTGGTATTGACTATGCTGACACACCCACTATATATAGTATGAGCCTACACAAAGCCCCAGTATATATTGTATGATCCCACACACGGCCCTCTCTATATACAGTATGAGCCCTCCTACATCTCCCTCTATACACACCATGAACCCCAGCCTTCCTATATAGTATGAGCCCCTACAGTCCCCCTATATACAGTAGGAGACCAAACACAGCCCTCTATATACTGCATGAGCCCCCGCACAGCCCCTATATACAGTGTTAGTAGTACACACATAGCCCTCTATGTACAGAATGATCCCACACATAGGCCCCTATATACAACATGAGCTCACACACCGGTCTCCCCCCTTATATACAGTGTGAGCCCATAGACATTCACACATCTTAACCCCTTAATGACAGCCAATACGTCTTTTAACTGACCTGAGATATAAGGGAATAGCCTCCCCATACAGGTGACAATCCAGCAGCTGTCGGGTGTACACTATAGCTGACAACTTGCTGCATCAGCCACAATCAGTGTTGGCACCGTCCATATCTGTTTAACCCCTTAGATGCTGCTGTCAATAGTGACTACTACAACACTGGTCGTGACTGGTCAGTAAAAACGCGTATTGGCGGTCATTAAGGGGTTAAAGTGGTAAATTCACAATGAACCTTGAAGCGATCCCTTCCTAATACAACAGGCTCACGGTTATGTGTCCCACATTTTTTGGACAAAGAATCCATAAACTACGGTAGACATAATAAATTGCTTCTATTTTACCCCGCAGAATTTGGTAGAAACGCTCAAGATGGCGCCAGATGAAGTGAAACAACTTCTGTCAGAAAACTTCCGAAAAATGACTGTTCTGCGGGTGAATGAGAAGTCGCTGACCAGGAGGTACACTACATTATTAGAAATGGAACAGCATTTGCGGAAAGAGAATGATAAGCTGAGGAGTGAGGTGTCGGATATGGAGGTCGCTGTGGGAGAAAGGCTTGGCTATCTGCAGAGATATAAGGTAATGAGCTCCAGAGCCCGGTGGCTTTCTCCCTTGTGCTTTCTTCAGATGTGAGGTGGTGCGGATGCATATCCGGCTGATTACAGGCTCCCACAGTGGGGATTTAGGAGCTTCTTCTCTCTCTTGTACAGGATATTGCTGCTTTTAAAGTGGCATCTTTACAGAAAGCTCTGGATGGCAGCATTCCTTTATCCGAGCTGGAAACGGCCAACAAGCAATATAACGAGCTTACTGCCAAGTACCGGGACATGCTGCAGAAGGATAATTGGCTGGTACAGCGGGCCGCCAACCTAGAGCACTTAGAGGTATAGTATATGGACGTGCTGTTGGAAGTCCGTCTCTGCAGGGAAAGAAAGCAAATGGTTTCTGCAAAAGCTTTGACATTACAATGATTTCTCTAAACATTGGAAATGAAGTTTAGAAATGCCAAGGTTTTGTGAACTATAGAGAAACACATAAGTATTTTTTCCAGTTAAAAAAAAAAAAAAAAAAAAAAAACCTGATTGTCTCATTATAAATAAATAGGATAACATAACATATAAAGTTTAAAAAAAAACAAACCCTGTGCTTTACCCATCCTCCCCACATCCAGCGCTGAGTCTCTGCTTCAGTTTCAATTGTCTTGTTTGTGGTGCTGGAGTCCTACAACAGCGCCACAACCGTTCAGCTGCTCTTGCTCATCTGTCTATTCACTGATTGTCTGCAGTGCTAGCGAGATGACATAACCACTGCAGACAATAACCACCACCATCTCCAATATGGGTTCTGTAAAAATCCTAGCCATGTGCCAGTGGGGATAGCGCTTAAGCTCAATACTGACAAACCAGTGGACCTTGTATCACTTCAGTACATGAGCTTGTGACTGACTGCAGCCATGACTAGAGGGAGGATCTCTACTGAAAATGGATTTTGTTATTGCATTCATCATATTGTGCCCTTCTGTCCCCATCCAGACCTTAGCAATTATGTACAGTGGCACCCGGGGAAAACTGTATTTGGTAAAATGTCTGGTACATGGTCCTTTATCAATAAATTCCTATACATGACCTTCAGTTAACCACATCCTTTGTGGACTTTCACGACGTATGGATCTAGTGAAAGGAAAAATTGGATGTGAAAAGAGCTCATCTGTATGACCGAAGTTTGGAAAGCCGAGGACTTGGAGCTTTGTATCCAAGACTGGCCACAAACCCTAAACAGACATTCTGCAGCCTCTCTGTATCATCTCAGACTGACTAGTCGCGACAGTCTGCCATGCACGTGTATTTGCCGCGAATGTGCTCACTGCACACTGTCATGATTTGGTTACAGACTGTTTTTTTTAGCTTGGAAAATCCACTTTAAGAAAATTGTCCAATGTAAAATCAGCATAGGATTTTGGACTGTGTTCACGCTGGCTTTATGGCATCCATTTATAACAGAAACCACGGTTACTGTTTAGTTTTCACATGAATCCATACTGTCCTAAAAATGATTTTATAGGTTTTCTTTTAATCCCCTGACAACGAAAAAGGATTTGTTATTGCATTACCAAATTAATTCCCTTTTAAAGATTTTCTGCACTTTAGGGCTGCAGAGATCTAAAATAACTAACTAAGGGGTAACTGATCCTTTTCCAGCAGTTCCTCTCTGCTGCTGCTCCAGTCTTTGTTGATCAGCTGCAGTGGTGACATCTTGTCCACAGTGCTCCTAACTGCTGAAGCCAATCAATGGGCTCTGTGGCTTGTGACATCTACGTCCCATCTCCGCTGAGAGCAGGGATCGGCTGCAGCAGATTTGAGCGGTGAAGATGTGATGTCGTTGCTGCAGCAGATCAACAAAGATTGGAGCAGAGGATGAGAGGCAACACTGTACAGATGGGGGTGGGTAACAGCTGTGTTTAGTATTGTAGCCCTCTGCTACCCTATCATGTAAGAACATTGTTAAAGTGTCCATAAAGAGACAAAACGTTGTCAACCATTAAAAGCCTCATTGATAGTATGCCAAGGTGTGTAAGTGCAGGTATTTCCGCGAATGGCACTTACACTCAATACATTGAGCGGTTTAGACATCTCTGTTTCCTTTTCTTCTCATCAGTGTTCTTGGTGTTGTAATTCTATGGTTGAGAAGGGTATATCCCTCTCTGTGGCCTACAAACCCAACATATACATTTCAGTGTAGCTAGTTAAGCACTTGTTACGTTACATTTCAGGCAGGATGTGGAGTCAATTTAAATAAAAATGTCATATTTTGTAAAAATAAAAAATAATTGTTCCGTTTTTTTTCCGGCTATGCTATGAACTAGCTTGAGAATACGTCACTGAAATCGCAGATGACTTCTTATATGAAAGAACTGGAAATTGCTAAAGAAAAGCTTAACACTTTGGAGCAAGCCTGGGATCACATCGGTGCTTTAGGTAGGCGCTGCTTTTTACAGCCATGCATTACTGTGACCACATTCACAATTCCTGGGAAAGCTTTTGGCAGATGTATCCATTACCTATCATTGGGTTGGTATGTCTGTTGTAGAGATGGGTGCCTTTTCTAAAAAAAAAAATGTTTCGGGCAGAATTGATTTAGTCTGATTCAAAATTTTCCCAATTGCCATGAGAAGACCCGAGTTATGCTCTCAGACCTCTCAAGACCCCAAAGCATAATAAACAGTGGTGAGAGAAGGAGTTCAAAATAATATGACAAAAAAACATTATACTTGCCCGTCCATATGCTGCCACCACCATAGCTGCTCTCCGGTCATCCATGGCATGCTTCCGTCCCTCTTTTCTGACGATGAGGCCTTCGCTCACTTTGAGGGCCTGCCACCGGATCAGCGTCAGAAGAACTGTTAGGAGAAATGGGAACAGAGCTTTTATTTGGTTATATCTGCAGTACTTTGAAGAAGCTTTTATCCTTTTCCAGATGGCCTGTAATGTTATATGATCATTTCGTCTCTTCAATATGAGATAAAAGGAGCGCAAAGCATAGTTTGTTATTTCTGCATTTCTAAGCAATGGAGGTTGTGAAATACCCATAGATGCCATCTATGCGAAATTCGTATTCTTAACCCATTCCTGCTTACAGAAGTTAGTGTAAAAATAAACACTCCATCCTGAAAGCCACAAGAAGCCCATCCTTAATAGGTAAACTTCAAGGATTTGTGACTATTGTCTTTAAAAGTCTAGCTATGGCTGAAGATGGTGGTGCAGGGGACAAGGATTGTTATTCTCCTCATTTTACAGCATCTAGTAAATCATGATAATGGGTACAAATCAGTTGTGAGAAATTAATTTTTTACTTAAAATATATAGTTGCAAGCAAAATTATTCACCCCATTGCAAATTTGTTTTACTAGTAAAATGTACACATTTTATTCTGTGTGCAATGAGTTAAACTAGAACAATTTACGTAGCTCACCACAACTGATAGAACTACTGGTTATCCCAAGTTCATCACAAAATGCCACATTTAATGATTAAGGCACTCTGAGATTTATTTCCTCCCTTTATGACAGCAGTCTTTAGTGTTTAAAAAGAAACACACAAATTGAGCTGGAGATTGAGCTGGTATGCACTCAACATAAAAATGCATGTTCACATTAGCCATTAAACAGACAAAACTAACAAGAAACAAAATGAGCATAAACCGTGCTGTAACTAAATAGGTAAAAAGCAGATGTGCATTTAAATACAGTGCCTTGCGAAAGTATTCGGCCCCCTGGAACTTTTCAATCTTTTCCTACATATCATTCTTCAAACATAAAGATACCAAATGTAAATTTTTGTTGAAGAATCAACACCAAGTGGAACACAGTTGCGAAGTTGAACGAAATTTATTGATTATTTTAAATTTTTGTGACAATTCAAAAATGGAAAAGTGGGGCGTACAATATTATTCGGCCCCTTTACTGTCAGTGCAGCAAACTCACTCCAGAAGTTCATTGTGGATCTCTGAATGATCCAATGTTGTCCTAAATGCCTAATGATGATTAATATAATTCACCTGTGTGTAATCAAGTCTCCATATAAATGCACCTGCTCTGTGATAGTCTCAGGGTTCTGTTTGAAGCACAGAGAGCATCATGAAGACCAAGGAATACAACAAGCAGGTCCATGATACTGTTGTGGAGAAGTTTAAAGCCGGAATTGGATACAAAATGATTTCCAAAACATTAAACATCCCAAGGAGCACTGTGCAAGCGATCATATTGAAATGGAAGGAGTATCATACCACTGCAAATCTACCAAGACCCACCCATCCCTCTAAACTTTCATCTCAAACAAGGAGAAAACTGATCAGAGATGCAGCCAAGAGGCCCATGATCACTCTGGATGAACTGCAGAGATCTGCAGCTGAGGTGGGACAGTCTGTCCATAGGACAACAATCAGTTGTACACTGCACAAATCTGGCCTTTATGGAAGAGTGGCAAGAAGAAAGTCATTTCTCAAAGATATCTATGAAAAGTGTCATTTAAAGTTTGCAACAAGCCACCTGGGAGACACACCAAACATGTGGAAGAAGGTGCTCTGGTCAGATGAAACCAAAATTGAACTTTTTGGCAACAGTGCCAAACTATATGTTTGGCGTAAAGGCAACGCAGCTCATCACCCTGAACACACCATCCCCACTGTCAAACATGGTGGTGGCAGCATCATGGTTTGGGCCTGCTTTTCTTCAGCAGGGACAGGGAAGATGGCTAAAATTGATGGGAAGATGGATGGAGCCAAATACAGGACCATTCTTGAAGAAAACCTGTTGGAGTCTGCAAAAGACCTGAGACTGGGATGGAGATTTGTTTTCCAACAAGGCAATGATCCTAAACATAAAGCAAAATCTACAATGGAATTGTTCACAAATAAACATATCCAGGTGTTAGAATGGCCAAGTCAAAATCCAAACCTCAATCCAATCGAGAATCTGTGGAAAGAGCTGAAAATTGCTGTTCACAAACGATCTCCATCAAACCTCACTGAGCTCGAGCTGTTTGCCAAGGAAGAATGGGCAAGAATTTCAGTCTCTCGATGTACAAAACTGATAGAGACATACCCCAAGGGACTTGCAGCTGTAATCGCAGCAAAAGGTGGCGCAGCAAAGTATTAAGTTAAAGGGGCTGAATAATTTTGCGTGCCCCACTTTTGAATTTTTTGAATTTCTACAAAAATTTAAAATATGCAATAAATTTTGTTCAACTTCACAATTGTGTTCCACTTGTTGTTGATTCTTCACAAAAAAATTAACATTTGGTATCTTTATGTTTGAAGCATGATATGTGGGAAAAGGTTGAAAAGTTCCAGGCGGCAAATACTTTCGCAAGCTACTATAACAAAGTTCTTGGTAACACTGTTTTTGAAAAAAATAAAAAAGAGCATAAAAGCCGTCCCACCATTCGCAAGGTGACCTTATTCAGGACGGTCCTACACTGTCTAATATTAAAACCTTTCCAAGTGACCTGTGTGAATAAGGGCAGACAAAGGCCTAAGTCCCAACCTCAGCCCTCCGGAAGCCTAATACAGTGTGGAAAATAATTATTTCATACACTGCCAATTTAGCAAGTTTTCGCACCTATAAAGAATGGAGAGGTCTGTAATTTTATCGTAGGTACACTTCAACTGTGAGAGACAGAATCTAAAAATAAATAAACAAAAATCACATTGTCTGATTTTTAAATAATTAAATTGCATTTTATTGCATGAATTAAGTATTTAATCACCTACGAACCAGGAAGAATTCTGTCTCTCACAGACCTGTTAAATTTTCTTTAAGAAGCCCTCCTACTCTGCACTCATTACCTGTATTAATTGCACCTGTTTGAACTCGTTACCTGTATGAAAGACGCCTGTCTACACACTCGCTCACACTCCATCCTCTCCACCATGGCCAAGACCAAAAAGCTAAGGACACCAGGGACAAAATTGTAGACCTGCACAAGGCTGAGATGGGCTACAGGACAATATGCCCAAAAAAATTGAGCTTGGATTTAAGTCATTATACATGCAGCACATAAACACATGTTCACAAGAAGAAAAATAAACAGAAACCCTACCTTAACTAAATAAGTAAAGAGCAAAAGTGCGTTTAAATAATACAGGGTTCTTCGTAACTCTGACACATGGTAAGGTTTTTAATATTAGACAGCAAAGGACCATCTCACTCAGGGTCACCTTGCCTACGGTGGGATGGCTTTTATGCTATTTTTGGTCAAAAACAGTGTTACTGAGAACCCTGTGTTATTTAAAGTGAACCTGTCATTCGGCCAACACCTTTCAGGGATTGTATACAGTATTCTATAATGCCGTATATAAGCTCCCAACCCGACCTGGAAGAACTGAAAAATAACTTCTATTATACTTACCTGCAGGGCGCTCCAGTCCGATGGGTGTCGCTGGTCTTGGTCCGGCGCCTCCCATCTTCTCATGATCGCCACCTTCCTGCTTGCTTCTTGTGGATGACGCGACCCTGCATCATCCACACAGGCTCCCTGGCATCGTGCTCCTGCGCAGGTGTACTTCTCTGCCCTGGTGAGGGCAGAGCAAAGTACTGCAGTGTGCAGGTGCCGGAAAAAGTCAAAGAGCCCTGGCATCTGCGCACTGCAGTACTTTGCATATATGTATATTGATATGATATGCAATACATGTTTCCCCCTGGCGATACCATCCTCTCTAACCTCTAAGTAGAAGCTGCCTGAAGAATGGTCAGGTCACATCTTTTAGTTTCTTCATGGTTTTGAGAGCTTGAAGTGGTTAGAAGACGTCTAATATAATGGCACATAAGACAGAAAGTCGTTTTGACATTAGTGTGCACATCTTTATTTAATGTTTTATTGAGCTTTTTGGGGGATGATCCAAACGCAATCTATCTGAAATAGACGCCATGTGCATATTCCCAAAGACTGCTACTTTGTACAACATGTAAAATAAATATAGGAATTTTCAATGCTTGTTTTTATGAATAGACATTTGAACCTCTTTTTTTAATCTACTGTAGGTGGTAACTCTGCAATGGACAAAGCTACAAAAGCCATAACAAATAACGAAATAATTTCCATTTCCAAAAAGATAACAATGCTGGAAATGAAAGAGCTAAATGAAAGACAAAGAGCTGAACATTCTCAGAAAATGTATGAACATTTACGAATCACATTGAAACAAGTAGAGGAAAGAAATTTTGAACTTGAGTCCAAGTTTGCTGAGGCAAGTATAAATGTTATATATGTGGATTTATTGATTTTTGCATTGACCGTACTCCTAACCTTATGTATTTGTATTTGAAATTCCATATAAAATAACAGAGATTAATAGATGTAAGTTACTGTTGGTTATTGCCCATCTCCAGTTAAAATGAATCTGTTGGTAGGATCAACCCTCCTAAGCCATCTCTATGGGTCACATTTTTCTTATAAGTTAATGAGCTGTTCCAGGCTATAAGCCGGACACTTTTCCGCATGAGAATCTCTCTTTTGTTAATCTTTCAACGTGAGCTGGACCCACCCTCAGGGAAAAAAAACTAAGAAATGAAACAAATTCAATCTTTGGTGAGAGCAGAGGAGTCAATAGCCACTACCTTGGAGTCCCAAGCCTGACTGTTCCTATCTTATTAAGAGCCACCACACGAGTGTCAATCAGATTGATAGTAGAACCACAGTCAACAAAAGCGGTAGTTACCACGGGACTACCAGAAAGATCCAACTCCACCTGGAGAAGGATCTTAGAAAGCGAGGACAAAAGTACCTGGGAGTCTGGGCAACCTCCCCGATCGTTATCCAGAATAAGTGGTTTCGTGAAGTCTTCAACGATGACGTACTAGAAGGACAGTCTCTTTTCCAATGTCCAGATTCTCCACAATAGAAGCACAATTGCTTCTCGCTTCGGCGTCTCCTTTCTTTTTCCTTAAGCGTGATGGCGTCAATCTCCATAGACTCAGATATAGGACTGGCTCCCTTTCCACTGGTTAACAACTGGGTCTCAAATTGCATCACCCCTCTCACCCGCAGCCTGTGATCCATCCGGACGGCCTGGGTCATGGCGTCCTCCAGAGAATCAGCCGGAGGGTGAAGTGCCAGGGCATCTTTCAGACGTTCAGACAGCCCTCTACAGAACAATCCCCAGAGGGCGGCATCATTCAAAGATAAGTCAGCGGCCCAGCATCTGAACTCTGAATAGAACCACTCGGCCGAGTGCTTCCTCTGACACGCACTCATTACCATGTCCTCAGCCAGACGCACTCGATCAGGCTCATCGTAGATATGCCCCAGGGCCTCAAAAAATGCATCCACAGTCACTCTCTCAGGGGCCGTAGAAGAAAGGGAAAAAGCCCAAGCCTGAGGGGCTCCCCTAAGCAGAGACATAATGACTCCCACCCTCTGACTTTCATCCCCAGAAGAGTGGGGTCTTAATGAGAAAAAACAAGCTTACAACCCTCCTTTAAAAACTTTAAATCCCATCTTATCTCCAAAAAAAGGTATCTGGTAGCTTAACCGGAGATTCGTGGGAAACTATTGTAACATCCCGAGACCCTGCCCCCTGAGCACCAGACAAAGCCCCCTGCACAGTGTCAGCTATCCACGTTTATTTTCTGCAACATCTGAATGAAGTGCTCAACCTGCTCAGAAAGAGCGTACTTTGTATCCATAATAATGAAGGACCTACAAAAGCCCCCCTTTGTATTGGTCAGTTATAATGTCATGCACTCCACACGGTACTTACAGACTAGCGCAGTGCGAGTGCCCTGAATGGCAGATTCCGCGGTAGTTTAGGATCCCAGAGATGTGGAGTGGCGGTGGTGAAGAGATGTGCTTCAGGCGTTCAGGACTTGAAGCACGTGACCGCCGGGGGGAGTGGCCTGGATCGAAGACCACTACCGGAGCTCCAGAGAGCTATGCTCTGACGGGGAAAGAAGGAGAGCTGTTAGACAGGCGGGGGTAACAACTAGGGAATGACACAGTTACCAGAGGGGACAGTCAGTGACGTAATCGGGGCCAGGCCAGGGTCAGAACCATAGATATCATAGCGGTACCAGAAGAGAAAGACAGAGCGGGTAGTCAAAAAGTCTAGCAGGAGTCAATATGCCAAACAAACAAGCAAGCAAACAGTGCCGAGACAGAATACCATATCACAACAAAGGGACAAACCTGGTAAGAGCAAAAGAGCAGGCACAAAGCACAGGCACACGAGGGTCCGCACACTCATAGTTACATAGTTATTAAGGTTGAAGGAAGACTATATGTCCATCTAGTTCAACCCATAGCCTAACCTAACATGCCCTAACATGTTGATCCAGAGGAAGGCAAAAAAAACCCATGTGCAAAGAGTAAGCTCCACATTGGGGAAAAAAATTCCTTCCCGACTCCACATACGGCAATCAGACTAGTTCCCTGGATCAACGCCCTATCAAGGAATCTAGTGTATATACCCTGTAACATTATACTTTTCCAGAAAGGTATCCAGTCCCCTCTTAAATTTAAGTAATGAATCACTCATTACAACATCACACGGCAGAGAGTTCCATAGTCTCACTGCTCTTACAGTAAAGAATCCGTGTCTGTTATTATGCTTAAACCTTTTTTCCTCCAACCGCAGAGGATGCCCCCTTGTCCCTGTTTCAGGTCTATGATTAAAAAGATCATCAGAAAGGTCTTTGTACTGTCCCCTCATATATTTATACATTAAAATGAGATCACCCCTTAGTCTTCGTTTTTCCAAACTAAATAGCCCCAAGTGTAATAACCTATCTTGGTATTGCAGACCCCCCAGTCCTCTAATAACCTTGGTCGCTCTTCTCTGCACCCGCTCCAGTTCAGCTATGTCTTTCTTATACACCGGAGACCAGAACTGTGCACAGTATTCTAAGTGTGGTCGAACTAGTGACTTGTATAGAGGTAAAATTATATTCTCCTCATGAGCATCTATGCCTCTTTTAATGCATCCCATTATTTTATTTGCCTTTGTAGCAGCTGCCTGACACTGGCCACTGAATTTAAGTTTGTCATCCACCCATACACCCAGGTCTTTTTCATTGACGGTTTTGCCCAGAGTTTTAGAATTAAGCACATAATTATACATCTTATTACTTCTACCCAAGTGCATGACCTTACATTTATCCCCATTAAAGCTCATTTGCCATTTATCAGCCCAAGCTTCTAGTTTACATAAATCATCCTGTAATATAAAATTGTCCTCCTCTGTATTGATTACCCTGCAGAGATTAGTGTCATCTGCAAATATTGAAATTCTACTCTGAATGCCCCCTACAAGGTCATTAATAAATATGTTAAAAAGAAGAGGGCCCAATACTGACCCCTGTGGTACCCCACTGCTAACCGCTACCCAGTCCGAGTGTGCTCCATTAATAACCACCCTTTGTTTCCTATCCCTGAGCCAGCTCTCAACCCACTTGCACATATTTTCCCCTATCCCCATTATTCTCATTTTATGTATCAACCTTTTGTGTGGCACCGTATCAAAAGCTTTTGAAAAGTCCATATACACTACATCCACTGGGTTCCCTTGGTCCAATCCGGAACTTACCTCTTCATAGAAACTGATCAAATTAGTCTGACATGAACGGTCCCTAGTAAACCCGTGCTGATACTGGGTCATGAGGTTATTCCTCTTCAGATACTCCAGTATAGCGTCCCTTAGAATGCCCTCCAGGATTTTACCCACAGTAGAGGTTAAGCTTACTGGCCTATAGTTTCCGAGTTCAGTTTTTGTTCCCTTTTTGAATATTGGCACCACATTTGCTATACGCCAGTCCTGTGGCACAGACCCTGTTATTATGGAGTCTTTAAAGATTAAAAATAATGGTCTATCAATGACTGTACTTAATTCCTGCAGTACTCGAGGGTGTATCCCATCCGGGCCCGGAGATTTGTCAATTTTAGTGATTTTTAGACGCCGCCGCACTTCCTGCTGGGTTAAGCAGGTGACATTTAATTGGGAATTTTTATCACTAGACATTTTGTCTGCCATGGGATTTTCTTGTGTAAATACTGATGAAAAAAAGTCATTTAGCATATTGGCTTTTTCCTCATCCTCATCCACCATCTCACCCAGACTATTTTTAAGGGGGCCAACACTATCATTTTTTAGTTTCTTACTATTTATGTAGTTAAAGAATATTTTAGGATTATTTTTACTCTCTCTGGCAATGAGTCTCTCTGTCTCAATCTTTGCTGCCTTGATTTGCTTTTTACAGAATTTATTTAATTTTCTGTATTTATTTAATGCCTCCTCACTACCTACTTCCTTTAATTCTCTAAATGCTTTCTTTTTGTCCCTTATTGCGCCCCTTACAGCTCTATTTAGCCATATTGGTTTCCTCCTATTTCTAATATGTTTATTCCCATACGGTATATACTGTGCACAGGTCCTATCCAGGATGCTAATAAACGTCTCCCATTTTCTCTGTGTATTTTTGTGTCTCAGGATATCGTCCCAGTTAATTGCACCAAGATCCTCTCTCATCCGTTGGAAATTTGCCCTCCTGAAGTTTAGTGTCCTTGTAACCCCTCTACTACACATCTTTTTAAAGCATACATGAAAACTTATTATTTTGTGATCGCTATTTCCCAAGTAACCCCCAACCCTTATATTTGATATGCGGTCTGGCCTGTTGGTTAATATTAGGTCTAGCAGTGCCCCCCTTCTTGTTGGGTCCTGAACCAGTTGTGAAAGGTAATTGTCTCTCATAGTTGTCAAAAACTGATTACCTTTGCTGGAACTGCAGGTTTCTGTTCCCCAATCTATTTCAGGGTAGTTGAAGTCCCCCATAATAATGACTTCTCCTTGAGTCGCAGCTTCATCTATTTGCTTTACGAGGATATTCTCCATTGCTTCCATTATTTTTGGAGATTTATAACAAACCCCTATCAGTAATTTATTATTTTTTCCCCCTCCCCTTATCTCCACCCACAGGGATTCTACATTTTCATTAAATTCACCTATATTATCGCGCAGGATGGGTTTTAAGGATGATTTTACATATAGACACACCCCTCCCCCTCGCTTATCTGTACGGTCATTTCTGAACAGGCTATAGCCCTGCAAGTTAACAGCCCAGTCATGGCTCTCATCCAGCCACGTTTCAGATATCCCCACCATGTCATAATTATGCTCCAACAACATTAGTTCTAATTCGTCCATTTTGTTGGCGAGGCTTCTGGCATTAGTATACATGCACTTTATGTTCCTCTCTGTACTTCTATTTCTTAAATTATTAACTGTTCTGACCCCACCCCCCATGCCACCGCCACCCCCAACTTCCTTATTTGTGCCCAGGACTCTGTCTGCACTATCTTCCCCTCCTATAAAATGAATACCCTCCCCCCCAATTCCTAGTTTAAACACTCCTCCAACCTTCTAGCCATTCTCTCCCCCAGCACAGCTGCACCCTCCCCATTGAGGTGCAGCCCATCCCTAGCGTAGAGCCTGTAGCCAACTGAGAAGTCGGCCCAGTTCTGCAGGAACCCAAACCCCTCTTTCCTACACCAATTCTTGAGCCACTTATTAACCTCCCTAATCTCCCGTTGCCTCTCTGGCGTGGCACGTGGTACCGGCAGTATTTCGGAAAATACCACGTTGGAGGTCCTTGCTTTCAGCTTGCAGCCTAATTCCCTGAAATCATCTTTAAGGACCTTCCACCTACCTCTAACTTTGTCATTAGTGCCAATGTGCACCATGACCGCTGGATCCTCACCAGCCCCTCCCAATAATCTGTCCACCCGATCAGCGATGTGTCGGACTCGAGCGCCAGGTAGGCAGCACACCGTTCGACGATCCCTGTCTTTGTGACAGATTGCCCTATCTGTTCCCCTAATAATTGAGTCGCCCACTACCAGCACCTGTCTGGCCTGCCCTGCTCTCCTATTTCCCTCCTTACTGGAGCAGTCACTCCTCCGGCTTTCAGAGGACATGCCTGGCTGCAGCAGTGCTACCCCTGTACTGGCACCCCCCTCATCTGCCAACTTAGCAAACTTATTGGGGTGTTCGAGATCAGGACTAGCCTCCCTGGCACTCTTCCCTCTACCCCGCTTCCTAACTGTCACCCAGCTTGCTACTTCATTGTCCTGCAGCTCCATCCCACCATCCCCCCCCTCATCTGTCCCATTGAGCGTCTGCTCCGTGAGCAGAAGACTCCTCTCCATGTTGTCTATGGATCTCAGTGTTGCCAGCTGCACATTTAGAGTCAGAATCTGGGTTTCCAAATGCACAACGTGCTCACATCTCGCACAGCAGTATGCACAGCAGTATGCACTCTCGATCGGCTGCTCAAGGACTGAGCCGAGGGCGTAAGTATAACTGACAGGGAACCTAAGCCTGGTGTGGGTATATATGTCCCTCCCAGATCCAAAAGGAGGCCAAAATCACTTAACCCCATGAGGACCGAGAGAGACCATAACCATGACAGATTGCTTTACATTTACCCGTAGCAATCTCCTGTCTGGCCCTAGGTTTACATAAGATCTAACCTGCTCATCTTCCTCTGCTTACTGTCACTGAATGGAAACATTGATTCTTGAGGATGAAATGACGAGAAAGCAAATCGCTAATAAAACACAACAAGAAAATATCTAATAAAAAACAGCAATATCACGCAACCTGTGCTCCGTGCTGGAAAAAGTTTCTATCTTTTAGAGATGTGGACTCCGCTCTACGTCCATTTGTCCTATAGTCTTTAGTAAGTGGCCATATGCTCACAGATGAGTAATCTAATCCTGAAAGATTTTTCTGCTCTTTTTGTAAGTTTTACGTACCAAAGTAATGCAACTATAACTGTTAAACTGTATGGATGAGTCATTAAATCCATAAAAAAAGTGAATACAAATATTTTAAATGTGTAGTTGATGTACTTATACAGTCATAAAGGCTTTGCAGAAGGTGCAAAGCCAGACAAATTGAGGATGGTCATCCATAGACCCCTGAAAGGCAACAAGTGGCTGTCCTCTTTAAAATATTGAATATTACAAACACTTTATGTGCTGCTGTCATCTGGTGGTGTGGAAAAGTGTAAGCTAAGCCAGGCTTTGTTAATTTTAAGATCGTAAGTGTGTCTGCGTTCTCTTTTGGCAGGCAAAAGCTCCTGTCTGTTATGACCCCCCTCCCCTCCGGTGGCACTGAAAACCTGCTCAAACAAGATGCTAATGGCAGGGCAGCACAACACCTCCAAGGTATAGAGGGACAGCTCATGCCAGGTGTCCAGCTTTGAGACCCAATAGTTGAGATATGCAGAGGAATCAGGAAGTACGCTACTTTGGTCGGCTAGGTATTGCTTGATCATCTTTAAAAACTTTTCCCTCCTTGTCAAAAATGCCTATTCATCAGGTCATGGGAGCTTGGCTGGTGTCATGAACTTGGCCCACGTCTTTGACAATGTGTCCATGCCTCTGCTGTGTGTCTTCCTGACCTCTCCTCCTTGGTTAGGCAAGGAAGCTTGCCCCCTGCAGCTAGCGTTGTCTGATGGGATTTTTTTCAACATGTTTTGCATATGGCCTACCGGTATAGTACCATTTTAGAAGACCTCTCCACCTCAGGAAGAAGAGATGCAAAGTTTTCCTTGTATAGTGGGTTTAGCAGGGTGAACAACCAGTACTTTTTTTGGGGGGGCAAAAATGAATGAATGAAATGCGACGGTCACGGGAAACGCAACGGTACATAATGTCAGCCATATGTGCCAAGTTCCATACAGCCGATAGAAGAAAAAGAAAACATAACATGCCCACAGAATGGGAACACCTGTGACAGGTAAAAAACATACTTTGTTATCCAAAAACTACAACAAATTCACAATTCAAACAATTTTGAACAGGACACAGCAACAACAGTGTTAAAAACATTTAAAAACCATCAAAGATGCATGTGCTAGTCATGCCTTGTGTAATGGCAATGACAACCCACAAAACAACCCCTCACAGCATAATGGTATAATATGGCTCACTAAAAGGATAGATCAGATGATAGCAATATAATGCTACGCAAATTTAAGGCACGGTCAAATAAACATATGAAAAACCGTGCTTATTCACAGTACCATATTGGAAATAGAAAGGGGAGTTGACATTCCTTTTCTGATAGTAAGACAAAGAAAGAAACAGAAACCCAAATACTCAGACCGAAAGATGTGGGAATCCTCAAGTCCTGGATGGAGCCATAGAAGCTGGGAGGGAAGAGAGTGTGGGATAGACAACATTCCCATGTCTCCACCATAATGAAGACTCTCCATCTCCTCCTCCCTCTCTTCCTCCTCATTCCCATCTTCAGCCTATCCACGTACGAGGGACATGATGAAGGTTGTGTAGCTACTAGCCTCTGTTGCTCTAGCTGCCAGCCCCTGTTCCTCCTTTTCTTCCTCCTCAGCATCCACCTCATCATTGAGACTCAATCCACACTGAGCAGATGAGATGAGGCTGGGGTGGTTACAATCTCTTTGCGTTATGTCTTCCTCCATCCCCACCTTGTCCGCATGCAAAGCTTCATTTTTAATTGTGAGCAACAAAGGTTTAAGTAGTCACAGATGCCGGGTAGTTGGGCTGACTATGGCATCATCGCCGCTCAACATGTTTGTGGAGAACTCAGTCTTGGAGAACCACACAAATATCAGACATCCCTGCCCACTCTTGAGGTTTTATGTGCGGAGGCTGACCAGAATACCGATGGGCATGTTGTAGCTAGTACTCAACCACTGGCCTCTTCTGCTCACAAAGCCTTGCCACCATGTGCAGTGTGTAGTTCCAGTGCATGGTGACGTAGCACACCAGTCGTTGAGCTGCACTTTCACATTGGTAATGGTGTTTTGACATTGCATTCTGTGTCCCAGTCGGGGCATATGTCCGAAATCCCACTCAAAACTAAGTCAGAACACATGCACCGATGGGGTCACAGACTAATGGTCACCTCAGACCCGAACGTGAACTCTGCCAATTTTTCGAGAGTGAACACCTACAGAAGTTAGAAACTCAGACGCAGTCTACTACATCTGAGTGTCCACCTCTTGTAGGCATATACTCTCGAAAATGATGCATGACAGAGAGTACGTTCGCTCTGCTGTCACTGTTACGGTCCTGTCGGCGAATGTGTCCCTTTTTACGGCGGATTTCAGATATATGCCCCAACGGGAAACGGCACAATGTGAAAGCGCCTTAAGGCTTCATACTAAATACTGACTGTATGGCTGAACTTCAAGACGTACACCTCTACTGACCCAAAAGTAGAAGAAAAGTCAGCTCCAGTATAAACAAAACCATATAAATAAGCAGCAGAAGTTTTGGGATTCTGATTTGTAGAGATAAAACAAAATTGGAACTTTTCAGGCCAGTGGTATGTCTGGAGGAGGAAACATGAAGCATTTTCTAAAAATGGCACCCTGCCTACAGTAAGTCATGGCTGTGGCTCTGTGATGCTGTGGGACTGTTTTACTTGCTTTTGCACTGGAAACCTGCAGCATGTGGAGAGAAATATATAATCAATTAAGTATCAGGAAATGATAGGAGAAAACATCACGTCCTCTGTGAAGAAACTGATGCTTGGGTGTAAATGGACCTGCCAACAGTATAGTAATCCCAAGCATGCCTCTCAGTCCACCAAGACTTGATTTTCAGAAGATATACTGAAAGAACCTGGAGTGTCCATCAGTCGAACCACCATATGATTTGAAGAAGGCAGTATGTACATCCAAGAATATTAGTGAATTGGAAGCTATTGCCCATGAGGATTAGGCTAGGTTTCCTCAGAAACTCTGCTAGAAACTGGTGTCTGGCTATGCATAATGTTTTCCTCATGTCATAACAGCCAAAGTGTGCTTTACTAAGTACTGAACACTTTTGTCATGAATGGGATGAAGAATTCTGAGACTACAGTGGACATTTACAGGAATCTGTGAGAAGGATCCACCCTCCTAAGCCACCTACAGTGGGTACGGGAAGTATTTAGACCCCTTTACATTTTTCACTGTTTGTTTCATTGCAGCCATTTGGTAAAATGAAAAAAAAGTTTTATTTTTTTCTCATCAATGTACACTGCACCCCATCTTGACTGAAAAAAAACAAAAGTAGACATTTTTGCAAATTTATTAAAAATGAAAAACTATCACATGGTCCTAAGTATTCAGACCCTTTGCTCAGACACTCATATTTAAGTCACATGCTGTCCATTTCCTTGTGATCCTCCTTGAGATGGTTCTACTCCTTCATTGGAGTCCAGCTGTGTTTAATTAAACTGATAGGGCTTGATTTGGAAAGGTACACACCTGTCTATATAAGACCTCACAGCTCACAGTGCAGGTCAGACCAAATGAGAATCATGAGGTCAAAGGAACTGGCCAGGGAGCTCAGAGACAGAATTGTGGCAAGGCACAGATCTGGCCAAGATTACAACAGAATTTCTGCAGTACTCAAGGTTCCTAAGAGCAACTGGAGAGGATCTGAAAGGAAGAATGGCAGAGGATCCCCAAATCCAGGTGTGAAAAAACTTGTTGCATCATTCCCAAAAAGACTCACGGCTGTACTAGCTCAAAAGGGTTATTCTACTCAATACTGAGCAAAGAGTCTGAATACTTATCACCATGTGATATTTCTGATTTTCTTTTTTAATAAATTTGCAAAAATTTCTACATTTGTTTTTTTTCAGTCAAGATGGGTGCAGAGTGTACATTAATGAGAAAAGATGAACTTATTTGAATTTATCAAATGGCTGCAATGAAACAAAAAGTGAAAAATTTAAAGGGGTCTGAATACTTTCGGTACCCACTGTATATAGGCATGTACAAGTTGAAGTTGAATAAAATGATACCTTGATATCTGCAGTCCGATATCTTATTCCAGATAAATTCACATTTTTTTTTTTATATGAGAATGAGCTGTTAAGATTTATGGGCTGGATACAGATCTCTGTGAGAATTTGCCTACAGCGCTTATTTTAAATGAAGTGGGGGCGTTAGCAGTGTGAGACATTAGTGACTGACAGTCTGCTCTCCTGAGGTTACTGCACTTCTTTAGTGTGAGGGGGTTAATCTTAATAGCTTATTTATATATTAAGAAAAAAAGTGGATTTCTGTGGAATAAGACATCAGATCGCAGATATCAAGGTAGCATTTTAGTCAGCTTCCTATGACCTAGATGCCAATATAGATGGCTTAGGAGGGTTGATCCTAGTAACTAAATCCCTCTAAACATGGTATTTTATGTTGAATTTAGAAAAATGTATAGTATTTCCATTGAGCTATTTTTTTCCAAATCTACCTAATTTACAAGGGGAGTGTCAATAATATTGTTTGCAATAGTACATGGACTTGTAGATCTTTCAATAGTCACTTAATCATTGATTTGATTTTACTGTCTACGTATAGATCCAGTAATAGGCTTTGCTGTTTTCTTTGACCTTGGTGTAAAATATTTCTATTTCCTTTATTGTCATATCCGTTATATGTTTTGCTTTCTCAGCTTGCTAAGGTCAACCTTGAAGCACAAAAGGTAGAACAAGCATTAAGGGATGAGCTTGCAGACAGTGTAAGTAAAGAAGTGTCTGATGCAGATCGAAGAAGAATTCTGGAACTGGAAAAAAGTGAAGCAGAGCTCGCAGTCGAGGTCTCAAAGTAAGTGTGAGGTTAGCTGGATAAGTGTGTGCTTTCAATCATTTATTACTTTGTTCTTATGTATCTTTCCTTAGTGTCCAAAAATAAAATGTTATTGCACATGTACACCCCCTTCCTGGTATACATGGCCCCCCTCCATCCGCATCCTGGTATACATGGTCATCATCGCACTGTACAGACAAAAAAAATAAACAATTCTACTTACCTTCCCTCCGCCCCTCACAGCGGCGTCCTGTTCCGATGTCTGCAACGTGTAAGCAGCACATGATTTCACCGTCATGCACCCTCACATGCTGAGGTCATCTGCCAGAATATTCACTGCAGTATTTATATTATCAAATCTCATCGGACAAGATTACACAAGTTGTACACCACCATTAAACTGTAATTATTAGATGGCGAAAGGGAATGTGTAAAAAGCCGGTATACTGGCAAACGCACGTCAGGGACACATGTCCTGGTGCACAAGCCATAGATTCTGTACAATTGGTTGACATAAGGAAAGCGAATCCTAGTGTGCCGCTACAGCTCAGCACTGTGAGTCCACTCCAACTCGTGTGATAGCCAGCTCACCCACCTACGTGTGGTCTGATGTGGGGATACGACGCTTCAATATATCAGCATGTGATCACCTCCGCCGCCTGTGCTCAATTACTTATTGACAGCGGCGCGTTCTGAGGAGCTATAGTAGCAACCTGTCATTTCATCTAAACTGCGTGTATCTACTTGAATTGGTGTGTCCTACATTTGATAATGCGAGAATATATGTGAAGGTGCCGCAAAGGCAAGCAGTCACCTGTTCTAACTGCACACACAAATCAAGTTGGTGTGCCTAGTGACAGTGTGTCTATCTACAAGCACTATTACTGATATACACACATCATATTGGTTAGAATATTATTAATATTGTATCCTACCCAATTGTCCTAAAACTCGGCACCTTATACAATATGGGAATTAACTTGACTAATAAATTAAAGTGACAATAGTCAAGAATCCCAATTGATTCAATTTGATTTTTCTACATCTACCACTAACTGGGATTTAGTGGGTCCCACTGGTTGTAACATCACACTTTGACCCAACGTACATTCTTAAATTTATATGGAATAATAGGTACATTTTAATTACACATTCCTTTTCTTTCTCTATAAAATATTCACTGCTCTCCACGCCCAGAAATAGTGTTCCCGCCATTAAAGAAAATAAATATTCACTGCTCTCTACTCTTAGTCCCTCCCAGCTCTCGGCGCCGGCATCAGTGTATAGAGGTGGGAGGGACTATGGGCATGGGGAGCAGTGAAAATTCATTTTCTTTAACAGTGGGCATACTGTTAGCTCAGACAGCCGGCTCCTGCCTCCTGTGACTCGCTCCTCCCCTGCTTCCACTCCTCTCCCATCCACAAAGACAAATATAAGGTACATCCGGACAATAAGACTTATACCCTTATATAGTCTGAAAAATATGGTACTTTGTACGTAGTGGTTTTTGGTTTATACAGTATAGCCGCTGTAGTACTGAAAGAATATTCCTGCGAGCATATCAATATCTATATATATATAATTGTCTAAGGGTTTTTCCGTCTGTCTGTCTTTCTGTCTGTCTGTCTTTCTGTCTGTCTGTCTGTCTTTCTGTCTGTCTGTCTGTCCTGGAAATCCCACGTCTCTGGTCGAGGCCTGGCGTCCTCGACCAATCAATCAGAGACCGGCACAGCATCGATGTAGAAATCCCGCGTCTCTGATTGGTCGAGGCCGCCAGGCCTCGACCAATCAGCAACGGGCACAGCGACGATGATGTCATAAAGGACGTAGACATCCCGTGTCTCTGATTGGTCGAGGCCGCCAGGCCTCGACCAATCAGCAACGGGCACAGCGACGATGATGTCATAAAGGACGTAGACATCTCACGTTTCTGATTCAGCGACGGGCACAGTATCGACGTAGATGTCATAATGGTTGCCATGGCGACGATGATGTCATAAAGGTTGCCTCGACCAATCAGCGACGGGCACAGTCTGCCGCGAATTCTGGAATCATCATTGTCCATATACTACGGGGACATGCATATTCTAGAATACCCAATGCGTTAGAATCGGGCCACAATCTAGTAGTATATAATCATTGCAGAGAATCCAGGCTGCAACAAATGCACCATTTCCTGATGTTTTTCATTTCAGAGCTTGTTGATTGAAATGATTTGCAGGTCCCTGATCAAGTGACCAGGTTAGAATTCCATGAATGCTGGCAGGATCATATTTGTCAATCCATGGCTCCTCTTTTGATTAGCTATGACATCATTATTGAGGCTTGACACACACAGCCTTGCATCAGGCAGACTAATCAGAAGAGGAGCTGCGGGTGCCAACAGTATACACTTTGCATGGCTTTCACAGGGTCTTGCAAATCTTCTTGCTACTCTCTAACTCCGTATATTTACATCTGATCTCCTAAAGAGGACAAATAACCTTTTTTGCTTTTTTTCATAACCATTGTACCATGTATTTCATTTTTGCCCATAATGGTTTCTCCAGGAATATAATAAAAATAACTAATGGAAATGTGGTTTATAAATAAGTTTCTAGACACCTTTAGTTAGCAAGTCCCAATCCTTTTTGGAAATACTATAGAATTAAAATGGCTGCTGTCAAGTTACACTGACAAAAACCTGTCCTAGAAAGACTAGGATTGCTAAGACTAGTGGAGCGTGCAATATTATTCGGCCCCTTTAACTTAATACTTTGTTGTGCCACCTTTTGCTGCAATTACAGCTGCAAGTTGCTTGGAGTATGTCTCTATCAGTTTTGTACATCGAGAGACTGAAATTCTTGCCCATTCTTCCTTGGCAAACAGCTCGAGCTCAGTGAGGTTTGATGGAGATCGTTTGTGAACAGCAGTTTTCAGCTCTTTCCACAGATTCTCGATTGGACTGAGGTCTGGACTTTGACTTGGTCATTCTAACACCTGGATATGTTTATTTGTGAACCATTTGCTTTATGTTTGGGATCGCTGTCTTGTTGGAAGACAAATCTCAGTCCCAGTCTCAGGTCTTTTGCAGACTCCAACAGGTTTTCTTCAAAAATGGTCCTTTATTTGGCTCCATCCATCTTCCCATCAATTTTAACCATCTTCCCTGTCCCTGCTGAAGAAAAGCAGGCCCAAACCTTGATGCTGCCACCACCATGTTTGGCAGTGGGGATGGTGTGTTCAGGGTGATAAGCTGTGTTGCCTTTATGCCAAACATATTGTTTGGCATTATTGCCAAAAAGTTTAATTTTGGTTTCATCTGACCAGAGCACCTTCTTCCACATGTTTGGTGTGTCTCCCAGGTGGCTTGTTGCAAACTTTAAATGACACTTTTTATGGATATCTTTGAGAAATGGCTTTCTTCTTGCCACTCTTCCATAAAGGCCAGATTTGTGCAGTGTACGACTGATTGTTGTCCTATGGACAGACTGTCCCACCTCAGCTGTAGATCTCTGCAGTTCATCCGGAGTGATCATGGGCCTCTTGGCTGCATCTCTGATCAGTCTTCTCCTTGTTTGAGATAAAAGTTTAGAGGGACGGCCTCTTGGTAGATTTGCAGTGGTATGATACTCCTTCCATTTCAATATGATCGCTTGTACAGTGCTCCTTGGGATGTTTAGAGTTTTGGAAATCATCTTGTATCCAAATCCAGCTTTAAACTTTTCCACAACAGTATCACGGACCTGCCTGTTGTGTTCCTTGGTCTTCATGATGCTCACTGTGCTTCAAACAGAACCCTGAGACTATCACAGAGCAGGTGCATTTATATGGAGACTTGATTACACCCAGGTGGATTATATTTATCATCATTAGGAATTTAGGACAACATTGGATCATTCAGAGATCCGCAATGAACTTCTGGAATGAGTTTGCTGCACTGAAAGTAAAGGAAACCATTAATATTGCACGCCCCACTTTGCAGTTTTTGAATTTCCACAAAAATTTTAAATAACCAATAAATTTCGTTCAACTTCACAATTGTGTTCCATTTGGTGTTGATTCTTCACCAAAAATTTACATTTGGTATCTTTATGTTTGAAGCATGATATGTGGGAAAAGGTTGAAAAGTTCCAGGGAGCCGAATACTTTTGCTAGGCACTGTACATTGCTGTCCACCATTTCTTACTGAATGCTGCGTAGCTGCCGTGACCAGGAGACAGCTTGATAGTATTTGGATTAAGCTGCCTCCTGGTCGCATGAGCGCAGTTCCCTTCTGCTGACAGGCACTTGTCCTATTAACATTCTAGGACATATTTCTGATAAATGTAAGTGTAATTTTCAAGTTCGAAGTATTTAGCAATTTATTTTTCATCTTTCCTTAATAATTCTTTAATATTTTTGGGCAACCAATTTAATTTCAGTTTGTGCCATGTTATACTTCCATACTCTCTTTATTTTTATAATCTTTATTTTTTATATAGCGCTAACATATTCCGCAGCGCTTTACAGTTTTTGCACACGTCATCATCGCTGTCCCCGATGGTGCTCACAATCTAAATAATGTGGGAGGAAACCAGAGTACCCAGAGGAACCCTACGCAAACACGGGGAGAACATACAAACTCTTTGCAGATGTTGTCCTTGGTGGGATTTGAACCCAGGACTCCAGCGCTGCAAGGCTGCAGTGCTAATTACTGAGCCACCGTGCTGCTCTATGAAGTAATACCCAGTTTTTTTGTAGGTTAAAATAATCTTTATCTACAATGTCGTCCTTGATGTTAAAATTGTGGTATCCGATCATCTTCTAAACTATAGAAGCTTTATTAACAGCCTCTTAATATAGTTTGTTACATCTGGCTTGATTAGAATTTCTGATCAAACCGTCCTTTTGATGATTTATGTTGATATCTTGTTTGCATTAGATCACGCAGTGTTTCTGACATAGCCAAAGCTCAAGTTTCAACACTAGTTTGTAGACAGCAGTCAAGAGAAAAAGAAGTGGAGTCCCTCCGGAAACAAGTTTTGGATTTTCAGGTATGTACTATAAATCATGTGCAACATCTCCGTGAAGGGATTTCCCAAGTTCTGGAATATTCTGCACACAGGCACCATTGCTGCTAAAACAAAGCAATATTCACCCTCCATTCCAATGTTGTATATATATTAAACAGTCCAAGTACACCGAGGCCAGTGATTGGCTGCAGATGTCACATGTGGTGTACCTGCGGCCAATGGAAACTACATACCGGCAGTACGATGCGCTAGATCAGACGTTAATTATTATTTTTTTGGTTTATCTATAATGCTGCTTCAGTGCAGCATTTTCCATAACTTGGGAAACCTCTTTAAAACCGCTTGTTATGTTAAGGTTTTCGGATTATTTCCCAAAAACTTTAAGGGTATGTGCACACGTTCAGGATTTCTTGCAGAAATTTCCTGACAAAAAACTGGACATTTCTGCCAGAAATCCGCATGCGTTTTTTGTGCGTTTTTATGCGTTTTTTGCACGTTTTTTATGTTTTTTTTTGGAGCTTTCCCAATGCATTAAATAGCGGGAAAAACGAAAAAAAAAATCCGCAAAATTAATGAGCATGCTGCTTTTTTTACCGCGATGCTTTTTTTTTTTCGCGGAAAAAAAACGCTTCATGTGCACAAAAATTGTGGAATGCATTCTAAATGATAGGATGCATATGTATGCGTTTTTATCGCGAAAAAAACGTGAAAAATCCTGAACGTGTGCACATACCCCAACTCCTTTAACTTGGTTCACCTTGTATTGACTTCAGCAGCTGTCTAATATTAGGGTGCTTTAAAACAGAATTTATGTTTCATAAAATCTGTGCAGTGCATTCTCACTCCATTGATTCGGGTTATTTTATTGATACTCGCCTTACATAGTTGGCAGATCATAAAAGCATGTAGATATGTGGAGCATTATTATATTTCCTATATTTGCCATTTAATTACACTTCTAAAAAAGCAAAACATATCTCCTTTTACGATCTGATTAATGTGCAATAGATTAACAAGTACATGGCATCGATTCAATGCAAATAAAATGTGTTGTTTCCATAGATGGGCACGACAAAAGTTTATTATTTGAAAGAAGACGCCAGTTCTTCTTATTATTTAGCGCCAAATAAATATAGCTTAACTCGGGTTTTACAGATTTTTTTTGTTTCTTACATAAACAGACAATCCTTTGTCTAAAGACAGATGCCCGGTGTGGTTATGGCACCTCGGATGCAAGTGGCAGTAATATTTTATTTAACCGTGCAATTACTTTTAATAACTTTGGTGCTATGTGATGGAGTGGGAGCTGCTTTTATTTAGCGATTCCTCTCTCTGGACTTTAATAGTAATAGGGGGTCCAGTGTTAGAGACTGCCCTACATCTGCTTCATTTTGTATGCAAAAGCTTTGCAGCTAAAAATGATCGATACTTTGAATCATAAAAAAATCACAAAAAAAATAACTAAACAAGGAATGGCTCTTTGTAACGGATGATTATTTCTGTTTTCACATCTGCTTACTGGTTTCATATCTCGTCACTCAGTTGCGGGTTGAAGTAGGCACAGGAAGCGGTTTTCATTAAAAAAAAAATGTCCAGTCAACTTTTTTAGCTCCATAAACTTACTTCAGAACAAGCAAACAGCCTAAATGAGACACTTGGTCTCTATTTTATCTGCCAAACACGCCCCTGGGGTGGGGTTATGTGCGCAGTCATTCCCACTCATCTCTTATGACTGTAAAACCCGACCCCGGAATGCCCTAATTAATCTCTCAGCGCAATATGTGCAGGAGTGAGCTTGGAAAGCATGCATCACCGAAGTTACCAACCTCGATGACACATATCACCCTTCAAAGACCCTTCGGACTATAAGATGCACTTTTTTCTCCAAACCATTGGAGGAACATCTGAAGTGTGTCTTATAGTCCCGATGTACCAGCTGTAGATGGAGAGGTGGGGGAGCGGCAGTGGTCGATGAGCGGGTCACAGGAGCAGGAGAGGCAAGTAGAATGTTTTGGATATTTTGATACATCATGCAACAATTCAGCTTGCCATCTAGCTGTAGCAGAGCCAGACCTGTCGTGGGCCTATTGGATTATTATCTTCCCGTCAGACAGGTGAGGGATATGGTTGTTTATTATTTTAATTCTTTTACAGAGGACATTGGCTTCAGTGGATTGGGCGTAAATTGAGTATAAGCGACTTTAGTTAATATATAGTCAATAAAGGAGTATGTGACATTTGTTCAAATAAAGGACTTTATTCTGGGTGTTCTTTGACAATTTGACTACTGGGTTAGTAGTGGGGACTTCTTATAGACTCCTTTCCAATTACTAACCCCCTAGCTTGATGTCACCTGCAATACAAAGGTGACATCAACCCGAATAATATCACCCCACTTGCCACCGCACCAGGCAAGCGTGGCTAAGTGCCAGATATGGCACATCTTGAGGATGCTCAATTTCTGGGGTGACTGAAAGCTGATAGTTTTAGTCCGGGATGGGGCCAATATCCATGGCAATTAATATCAGTCCGCAGCTGTCTGCCTAACCTTTGCTGTCCTGCTTGCGCAGGGCCTGTGATGACGTCGCAGTCACATGACCGTGACGTCACGGCAGGTCCTTCTGCCAGACGATCTGTGCCAACGGAACGTGGCGGTTGTATCGCGAGGAGCGGGAAAGGCGGCGTAGGTGAGTATATAATCGTTTTTTATTTTTTTTTATTATTTTTAACATTAGATGTTTTTACTCTTGGCGCTGCATAGGCCGCGTCAATAGTTAAAAACTTGGTCACACAGGGTTACTAGCAGCGGTAACGGAGTGCGTTACCCGCGGCATAACGCAGTCCGTTACCGCCGGCATTAACCCTATGTGAGCAGTGAGCGGAGGGGTGTATGCGGGCACTGGGCAGTCAGTGCGGGGAGTAAGGAGCGGCCATTTTCTTCCGGACTGTGCATGTCGCTGATTGTTCGCGGCAGCCATGACAGGCAGCTGCTGAGACCAATCAGCGAACGAATATCCGTGACAGAAGGACAGACAGAAAGACGGAAATACCCCTTAGACAATTATATATATATATATATATAGATAGATGGACCCTACTTAAATTTTTTTTGGGGGGGTTCCCACATTTTAATGACCAGTAAAGGCATAGGCTATAAACATCAGCCCAAAGCCGTCCACTTTCCCTCTGCTGATTAATAAAATTTTGCGGGATCCCACGTCATATTTTTTTCGGAACATTTTTTAAGTAATAAAATACATGTACAGTAAGCTACACAAGCACTGTACTAATTATATATATGATAGATCTTTAGATCTATCTATTCTATGTGTATATATCTATTCTATTCTGTTTGGTCATGCTGTGATTTTACTGTACTCGGCTGATGAAATTTTGCGTTTTCAAGAACATGGGTGTGTAAAAATTGGACGGCACTAGCATGGTTCTAGTGCCGTGCGATTATTTTTATTTATTTATTTTTTAATAAATATATCACGCCCATTGACTTGCATTGGTGAGCCTTTTTTTTTCTCTCAGCCTGATCTGAGCTGAGAAAAAAATTGGAGGTGAGAAGGGAATCCTAGAATAACATTCGTCAGAGTGCACTGGGATTTTTTATCAGATTTGTTTTAAAATTAACTATTTATTGTTAAGTGAAATTAATTCACTGGTTGCTACAGCCCCAAATTTTCAATCTGTCACCTCATAAAATTCTATTTACCTGAATATATAGGGTTTTTCTGCAGGTTAATAACATTGTAACAGATACTGTATTGAAAGTGCAGCTGCCTGGAGAAAAAAATGTTGTTCTCTTCTGGGGGCCACCGGTGTTCATTCATGGATGCTTGCACGGAGGAATTACAGCCACCACTCACAGCACATCCCAGCTCTTTGACAACCGACATTGCATAGATTCGCTGCAGCGTGATCTGTCAATGTGCTGGGGCGTTCTTCCAGATGCAGCTCACAGTATAGTGAGTGGTGACTGAGGCTGCTCCGTGCACGCCTGTATGACTGAAATCCGGCGGCTCCAAGGAAGATCAAAGTTAGTTTTCTCCCCTTTGCCCCGCTTTCAGTAAACTGGTTGGGCAGCATTGCAACACTATTTATCTGCTGATTAACTCTGTATATGCAGGAAAATGGGGGTTTTCGAGACGATAGGTTCGTTTTAACCCCTTCACGACCTTGGAATCTTCCGTTTTTGCATTTTTGTTTTTTGGTCCCCTTCTTCCCAGAACCTTTTTATTTTTTCCGTCACTATGGCCGGGTGAAGGCTTGTTTTTTTTTTTTTTTTGTGGGATGAGTTGTGCTTTTGAACAACACTATTTACTTTACCATATAGTGTACTGAAAAACAAGAAAAAAATTCCAAGTGCGGTGAAATTGCCAAAAAAAAAAAAAGCTCAGTTCTACATTTGTATTTTGGGTTTAAAAAACAAAAAAACGCCGTATTCAGAGACCCGAAGTGTCTCCATTTTTTGGGGATCTGGGGCTTTGTGAGGGCTTTATTGGTACCATTTTGGGGTAGTTACAGTGTTTTGATCAACTGTTATTGCATTTTATTCCAATGTTGCGGTGACCAAATAAATGTAATTCTGGCTCTTTGTTTTTTTTTTTCTCTTAATGGCGTTTACCAACCAGATTAATTTTGTTTATATTTTGATACATCTGGCGTTTCTGAGTGCATCGATACCAAATATGTGTATTTTATTAATTTTTTGTTTTATTTTGAATGTGGCAAAAGGGGGGCAATTTGAACATATCTAAAAAAAAATATATATATATTATTACTTTTTAAAAACTGTCGTTTCAACTTTTTACTTGCTTCTATAGTTCCTTTTCGAGACTTGAAGCCTTATCGCTTGTGCTACTCACAGCAGGGCTTCGGCCCTGCTATGTACAGCAAAAAATAAAAAATGTTTGTGATGCACTTCCAGCGCAATCGTGTTAAATGCCGCTGTTAGAGATTGACAGCGGAATTTAACATGTTAACAGCCGCAGGTGGATCGCGATTCCACTCGCTGCTGTTAGGGGCTCAGGGCAGCTGATAAAATTTGCTGTCGTGCTGGAAAAGATGTGGGCTCGACGCTTTTGTGTATCTCTTTGTAATACACTGTAAAATCAATGTACAACTACTTTGTCTTCTGCTCCGTTCTGCTTCATTTTACTCACTTCATTAATTTCTGTTTGCTTGATATGTAGGATCAGACTGATGAAAAAGCATTGATTGCGAAATTACACCAGCAGATTGTAGCTCTTCAGATCAGTGAATCTACAGCTGTAGCCAAGCTAGAAGCCACCTCATGCAAACTCCAGAAAATGGAGGCCTACAGCTTACGTTTAGAGCAGAAGATTGACGATAAGGAGCAGGCGCTGTATTATGCCCGCCTGGAAGGAAGGAATCGGGCCAAACACCTCCGTCATACCATTCAGACCTTGAGGAGACAGTTCAGCGGGGCTCTCCCATTACCCCAGCAGGAGAAGTTTTCAAAGACACTGATGGAACTTCAGAAGGACAAGTTAAAGACAACCCAAGAAATGCAACTAGTTCAACAACAGCGCAAAGATACAGAAATCCGAGCCCTCGAGCTAGAGCTGAAACTGAAGGGTTTAGAGGAACTCATCAGTACTCTTAAGGATACCAGGGGAGCACAAAAGGTTGGTCAGATATGGTTTACTGTAAAAGTATGGATAGGAGAGCATGAAGAACTATGTTCATATTTGTATGTAGACAGGGATTCTGACGTTGTCATGGTTGAAATATTTATTGTTACCTTTGTAATTGCATTAGTACATTTATAGTGAATCTCCAACTGAATAGAGTAACATAGGAATGGATTCATTATTGCATTGCGCTTCCTTTTTTGTTTTGTTTGCGTCAAATTCATCTTTCCTCTTCTTTATTTTTTAAGTACTGATTCATCATTTGGGACTTTGTGAAAGTCACAGAATTTGTAGCCGTTCTACTCTAGTGTCTCGGCCTGTTCACCCCAAGATCTGAGTCATTTTATGTTAGTCCGTTATTTTCATGTAGTTTCCTCCATTTGGCAAAAAATTTTAAAAAAAGTTAAAGACAAAGAAATATTTTGTCAGTTTTCACTAATGAACTTTTGAAGAATTTGCCTCAAAAAAAGTCAACGAATACCTCAAGACAAAAAAAGTTACTTAAAACCCCCCACAAATGATTAATGGGGGTATTGTGCTTTATCACCTAGTCCCTTGTGTCTATTTAGAACATAATGTGATTCCACAGCCCTGGCTGCCATATTGGTTACATATTGGTTACAAGACCTTGGGAGGACTATTCTAGTCCACACACCTATTTTTTGTATACAAATGGAGTTTCTCCTAAAAGGGGTTGTGATAGCTTTCTGATAGCTGGGTATCTAACATTGGGACCCACAACATTGTTGGAATGAAGTACTTGTATACACATCACCGCTCGCTTTGTTGTCTATCAGACTGCCAGAGAGGGCGAGGTACAGTACCACTTTTTCTGGCAATCCCATAGACAACGAAGAGAGTAGTGGTGCTCCTGGCCATTGAGACATTCTAGTGGAGCATCAGAGCATCATTTTCAGGATTGTTGGGAGTCCCAGAGGTCGGGCCCCCAACGGCCAGCAAGTTACCACCTATCTTCTGGGTGGGTGATAACTTTCCGAGTTGGGACTACCCTTCACTTTAAAGGGAAGGTGCCATAAAAAAAAAATTTTTTTCAGAAATTGTAAAAATGTAAAGAATTAATGATTACATTTTCTTAAAAAATATTATCATTTGTTTATAATTTAGTAAAATATGAAAAATAATTTGAAAAGTTTTGGAATTTCCACTTTTCAACACTAGGGGGAGCAGCTGCTGAAATTTCAGAAAAACCTAGTGTACAAATAGCTCACATTACAGCATTGCAGTAATTATGGGCGGAGTCTGCTGACCTGTGTGATGTCTCCTCTCCTCCCCTTCTGGGTGTTTGCTAAGGGATTAGAGAGGATGAGATTCAGGAACTCAGTGAGCAGCCATTTTGTTGGTGACTGCAGAGTATGGCTGCCGTCACACTATCAGTATTTGGTCAGTATTTTACCTCAGTATTTGTAAGCCAAAACCAGGAGTGGAACAATTAGAGGAAAAGTATAATAGAAACATATGCACCACTTCTGCATTTATCACCCACTCCTGGATTTGGCTTACAAATACTGAGGTAAAATACTGACCAAATACTGAGCGTGGACGGCAAACCTTAGGCTACTTTCACACTAGCGATTTTGGCTGTACGGTGCAATGCGTCATTCAGGAGAAAAAACGCATCCTGCAAAGTTCTCTGCAGGATGCGTTTTTCCCCATAGACTAACATTACCGACGCATGTAACGTTTGTGCGTCGAGTCCACCATTTCCGACCGCGCATGCACGGCCGAAACTCCGCCCCCTCATGCCCAGACCTTACAATGGGGCAACGGAAGCGTCGCAAGACTGCTTCCGCTGCCCACGTCGGGCATTTCTTTCACAGCATGCGTCAGTACGACGCACTGTGAAAGGCCCGTACCGACGCTAGTGTGAAAGCAGAAAGGGGGGGGGGGGGGGGCGCAATTAGACCTTATGCTATGTCGCCCTATGATTTGTATGTACGCCCCTGGTGACGATCCTCACAGCTTGTCCTGAAAGACAGCAGGCTTGGGGTGTCGGTGAGATTGTGGTGGGTTTCAGGGAGCAGGAGATGGGTGTCAGGGGGCATGGGGTGGGTCAGTGAGCTTAGGGTGGGTGTCAGGGCTCAGTCTCAGTCTTTCCTCTTCTGCTCCCTGGATCACTAGTCTCAGACCACCTGCCCTCTGCTCTGCACTGTATAGTAGGACGATCAGGCAGGAGACCTGAGGAGCTGCAGGACTACAACACTTAGGAGCTCAGTCCTGGCATGCTGGGACTTGTAGTGACACAGCAGCTAGAGCTTGCTGAGTGTCGTCACCCCCTGGGTCTGCTTCCTTGTGCCAACCATAGCCCAAATGTTAGAACACTATTACTGTGCCAACCATAGCCCACCTCTTTACACTGTGCAGACCTCCCACCTGATCCATAGGTGAATCCCCCAGGCTGCTGCCTGCCTGCACACTGATCCCCCTGCACCATGCACAGCTGCAGGCAGGGAAGGGTTAACCATTACAGGCCAGCCTGGGTGCCGCCCCTTGTAACCAGGAGGGATCCCCTGCTGCAGAGAATCATGGGGCTTCAGACTCCAGGCTGCAATCTACAGGGACAGTCACTGTGTGGGGTGATGAAGTGTTGCCACAGATCAGTGCTGCACACATAACGCTCCATGTACAGGGAGACACACTGCTGCTGCTGGGGGATTTCCTGCCCCTGGACTGAGGGAGGAAGCTTTCAGCAACACAGGGCAGGTCGGCAGTGATCGCAGCCTGTACTGTAATAAGTACAGGCTGTGATCACTGCTAATGCTGCAGATACTTACCCCAAATCCTCGCTCCCAGCAGCTTCTCCTCAACATCTTCTGTCCTCGCAGCCCACAGCAAACAAAATGGCCGCGATCTCCTCTCACAGCTGTGACGTAGCAGCCCAGTGGGCGTGTCCAGGTCACAGCTGAGAGGCAGGAGAAGCGGCCTCAATGTAAGAGATGCGGTCGGGGTCCGACTGTTGGCTCCTATGTCCATGGCTGCCGTAAGTGAGGAGTGCAAGTGTCCTTCCCAGACACACACACCCCCACTAGTCAAAATGGCAGCCCCCAGTGGCACACACAAATGTCAATAAATAAAAAACTATTAAAGTAGTTAATTTAATTTTGTATTAAAAATAATTGATTGTATAATCAATAATTATTAATACAAAAATTAAAATCACGGCACCTTCCCTTTAAGAGCAGTGTGAACTTGAATCCATTGAAAGCATGTACAGTAAATCATGTGTTATTCCTGCAGCCATGTATTCCATTCCTCTATCTTACCCCTCTTCTATTATCTGCGGATGGAAAAGAATAGTCCTAATGGAGTGGTATAACACATGACTAAGGGTAAGTTCACACTAGGTGTTTTTTTTCAGCGTTTTTTTTTTCCTGCAGCAAAACTTTGAAAAAAAGAAGCTGCAGAAAAAAAGCAGATTTTGCTTTGTTTTTCTTGTGTTTCTTTGCTGTGTTTTTGGCATGCTAGATTTGTTTCTTGTGCATGCTGATAAAGTTTAGCGCAAAAAAATATGATTCTACAGAATTGGGTTTTGGCACAAAAACCGCAGCAGAACATGATGCCTGCATTTTTTGCTGCAATTTTTCAGCATTTTTTCACTACTCGTTCATTTCAATGGGTGAAAAACGTTGATAAAAAAAATGAAAAACAAGAAAGTGACATGCACTGTTGTGAAAAAAACATACAAAGCACAAGCACAAAGCTGTGTTCATGAGATTTCTGAAATCTCATTGACTTTGCTAGTACTGTAAACCCCCTCCCCCCGAAAAACGCTGAAAAAAACGCCTAGTGTGAACTTACCCTAAAGGATATTGCCATACCCAAGGTCTGCAGCAACATCTGCTTAGGAGCTATGGACACAAAATCATACACTATTTTTAACCGGGTTCCCTCATTTAAAATTTTATTTTTAGTGTATTGGTGAATGAAAAAGCGATCGATCGAAAATATGGCATTCAATATAAACTTCATGTTTCAAAGGCATTCCTAGCACAGAACCATAAGTAGTTGATTCAATAGAGGGAATCCGTCACTCCCAAAATGCTTAGCATTGATTAAGCGAGTGCTCCATCAGTGGTTCTGCACGGACACTGCAGGTAGGCTAACATGGTGTTGGAGCGCCCCCAAGGGCAGTGGGGTACTCTGTATCGGGTCCTGCGGTTCACAGGGGGATGTCACAGTGGCTGACCCGGTCCGTGGCCCTGGGACGTCCTCGTAAAAGGGAAAGGTCTTTAAAGGGGAAATGTTCGTGACGCCACCTGTGGTATTCGGTCAGGGTGACCGACGCTGCTTTAAGGGGTCCGCTGGGGTGATGTTATGGCAGCTACATGGTATACCTTCCCACAGGTGAAGTATGTCCCCAGGACTTCAGGGTGTGTAGGTGGTGGATAGTGAGAGACGCAGAGAAGAACGAGGACACAAGGTTGCAGTTTCTTTACCTTTTATTGAAGACTTCAGCATCCACAGTCCAGGGCACCAGATCACAGGGCAGGCAGAGTTCAGCCGGTTTGGAGGCAAGTCCAGAGTCCCCTTGTCCAGGTGGAAATCAGTAGCCTTCCCTTGCGCTGCAGTGTTGTAGTTCCTTACTGCTAAGCTTCTCATAAGGTCCTCACAACTGTTGTAGATGTCATGTCTCTCTCTCTGTCCCCCAGATAGGATAGGAGAAACCCGTATGACTGGTGGCTTGAGGCTGTTTGTAGGGACTCTAGCACGCCCCAGCATCTGAGGGGTGCCACCGTGCCTCCTGGGTGTAGGTGCAGACAGGTAACCTGCAATTAGCTGTCCTGACGGTCTCTGAAGTAAAGCATGAAGGTCCTTACTCCCTCGGTGTGCCGGCTACCGGATTTCTGCGCCTCAGAAGGAGGCAGCCTGTGTAGGGCTGTTCTCCTCTGATATCCTCTTCTTTGCTCTGACTTCCTTCACACTTGCTGCATTATGTTCTGCTTTCTATCGGTCTGTTTCCCAGGAGCTGCAGCACTTCAGGCCACAGGGCTCCTCTGCTTCCTTTCCCTCTGTCTCCCTGACTGGACTGAACCTTTTCCCTCCAGATCAGGATGTTCTTATAGGGAAGTTCACCTTAAACAGGCTTAGAGCTCCTCCTTCTGGTCTGGAGTGTGAACATGTTGCATGCATTGTTACCTGACAAAGAGTTCTCCTTAATTGCCTCCAAACGCAGCATCACTCTCCCCGAGGGGAAAGCAATACCACTGCAACGACCAGGACCCTGGGGTGCAGCAGTGTTATTGCTGGCGCTCACCGCTCGCTACTAACGGTTGGCGCAGGAGCTCGTGATGAGTGCCGCCATGACACCGTGTGTGCGTGGCTGCATTGTCCATGCTAAACATCTGATTGCGTTTTGGCAGCATTGCTTGAGTGTCGCATGTTTGCATGTCAGAGAAATTATTTTATATGCGAACTTACCCATTGATAGCTATACTACAGGTATAGTTTTAGCTAGGCACAGTTCCCTGCATACCCGTAAAGGTGGTTTAGTTAGCATTTTGGGGGTGACAGACTCCATTTAAATTGTAAAAATTGGCGCCGATCAGCTCTAGATAAAACCTACAAGCTCTTGGGGCAGTATACCAGGGCTAATCTATCGTTCCCTTGTATGGAAAGCTGCTTGGGCATTTATGGTAAAGAAAACGAATAGTTTTGATCGGATCTGAAGTGTTGGAACTCTATAGACTGTGCACATTGGTAAAATGATACAGGTGCTTCGCACAAAATTAGAATATCATCAAGAAGTTAATTTATTTCAGTTCTTCAATACAAAAAGTGACACTCGTGTTATATAGAGTCATTACAGAGTGATCTATTTCATGTGTTTATTTCTGTTAATGTTGATGATTGTGGCTTACACTTGTATATCGCTAAAATCTGCAACACCGCCATGTCTTACTGATGACACACTCGAAGATTATACAATTCTTTTTTTGTCCTTCAGGTATGTTTTTTTTTCTTGTTTTTTGCTTTACAGTAAGACTAAAGATGCCAACCACATGTGCCTCACATCATCGCACTTTACTGTGAGCTACAGATTCTGTGAGATAAAGACGTAATAGAAAACAGGTGTATTTCCTAGTACAGACCATCACCCTGTTCCTAGGAAATTGAAACCAGGGTCCACAGTGTACGTTTTGTTAACTGTCACCCTTACAGCAACCCTGTATTATATGACTAGCTCAGGCAGGTTAGACAGTGCAGTTTGCCGCTTTGGACACGAATCCTAGTAACCTCTGTTATGGCCGTCTCTATGGGATGGTTGAAAGTGTCTCAAAGCCTCATCAGCACTGCTATAGTACTGCCTAAGAGTACTAATATGTATATATGATCATATATTGCTACTTAAAATGGTATTCCCATCTCCAAGATCCTATTCCAGTATGTAAATCTACAGTTGTGCTCAAAAGTTTACATACCCCGGCAGAATTTTTGCTTTCTTGGCCTTTTTTCAGAGAATATGAATGAGAACACCAATACCTTTTCTCCACTCATAGTTAGTGGTTGGGTGAAGCCATTTATTGTCAGATTACTGTGTTTTCTATTTTTAAATCCTAATGAAAACCCAAAACATCCAAATGACCCTGATCAAAAGTTCACATACCTCATTTCTTAATACTGTGTATTGCCCCCTCTAACATCAATGACAGCTTGCAGTCTTTTGTGGTAGATGTGGATAAGGTTCTTTATTTTCTCAGATGCTAAAGCTGCCCACTCTTCTTGGCAAAAAGCCTCCAGTTCCTGTAAATTCCTGGGCTCTCTAGCATGAATTGCGCGCTTGAGATCTCCCCAGAGTGGCTCAATGATATTTAGGTCGGGAGACTGAGATGGCCACTACAGAACCTTCATTTTGTTCTGCTGTAGCCAAAGACAGGTTGACTTGGCCTTGTGTTTTGGATGGTTGTCATATTGGAACGTCCAAGTACGTCCCATGCGCAGCTTCCAGGCTGATGAGTGCAAATTTGCCTACAGTATTTGCTGATAATGTGCTGTGTTCATCTTTCCTTACATTTTGATCAAGTTTCCTGTGCATTTGTAGCTCACACATCCCCAAAATATAAGCGATCCACCTCCGTGCTTTACAGTAGTAATGGTGTTTCTTTCATCATAGGCCTTGTTGACCTCTGTCCAAATGTAACGTTTATAATTGTGGCCAATAAGTTCAATTTTGGTCCCATCACTCGAAATTACCTTGTTCCAAATGTTTTGAGGCTTGTCTCTGTGTTGCTTTGCATACTATAGGTGAGATGCTTTGTGGCATTTGCGCAGAAATTGCTTTCTTCTTGCAACTCGACCATGCAGCCCATTTTTCTTCAAGTACCTCCTTATTGTGCATCTTGATACAGCCACACCGCTAGTTTTCAGAGAGTCCTGTATTTCAGCTGATGTTATTTGTGGGTTTTTCTTTGCATCCCAAACAATTTTCCTGGCAGCTGTGGACAACATTTTTGTTGGTCTACCTGACCATGGTTTTGTTTTTACAGAGCCACTGATTTTCCAGTTGTTAATCACTGTTTTAACACTGCTGACTGGCATCAATTCCTTGGATATCTTTTTCTATCCCTTCCCTGTTTTATACAGTTCAACTACCTTTTCCCTTAGATCCGTAGACAATTCTTTTGCTTTCCCCATGACTCACAATCCAGAAACGTCAGTGGCTGGATGAAAGATGCAAGAGTCTGTCTGGTCTGAATCACATAAACTC
The DNA here is from genome assembly GCF_032444005.1 of Ranitomeya imitator. Lineage (NCBI taxonomy): Eukaryota > Metazoa > Chordata > Amphibia > Anura > Dendrobatidae > Ranitomeya > Ranitomeya imitator. The sequence continues at coordinate 223,074,457 of NC_091285.1, forward strand.
ACTCAGCTTTTCTGCACACACACTGATTACAAGCAAACAGGTCACAGGTGAGGATGTTACTTTTTAGTAGCCATTCAAACCCATTTGTGTCATCTTCTGTGCATGTTATCAGGCCAAAATCACCAGGGTATGTAAACTTTTGATCAGGGTCATTTGGATGTTTTGGGTTGTCATCATGATTTAAAAAGGGAAAACACAGTAGTTTGACAATAAATGGCTTCACCCAACCACTAATCATGAGTGGTGGAAAAGTTTTGGCATTATCATTCATATTCTCTGAAAAAATGCCAAGAAAGCAAAAATTCTGCCGGGGTATGTAAACTTTTGAGCACAACTTTATGTATCTAACCCCATGTACAGAGCATTGCAGTTTCTTAGGTATCCATGGCTTATGACCACTAACAACTAACTGCCCCTATATGAGTGGTCATAAGCATGGATGCCCAAGTTACTGCATTGCCCTATGCATAGGGTAAGCGGCATAGCTTATCAAAAGAACTACACAATATTTCTAATTGGAGTTATTTGCTAATAGTATTTTTATACCTACTACACATTGAGATAGGATCTTGGAGACTTAAGCAAGTACAGTTGTCAAAAGTGGATTTATATTGGCAAAATGTTCACTGACCCACCACATGTGGGAAGCCTGGCGTCCGCTTTTTATTTTGGACACCTCATTAGCTGTGGTTTTCCTGTTTCTTCAGCCTTTTAATGGTATAGCTGTAAATATTACTTGCCAAGTTTTTTTTTACACAGTGCTACTCCAAACTTGGACTTTTTCTAGTTTTATTAGTAGTTCTCTTTTGTCATAATTGGGGAGGGAATAAGTACTATCCTAAGTGTATGTCTTTATTCCCCACAAGAGCTTGCCGATAAATTGTCAAGCCAAGATATTTTCATTTATCAATATGCACTGTCACTTTGATTTATGAATTGTCCTACTTTTAAGCTACAACTTGCGTAGTTTATATGAAAGTGTGTCCTATAGGATCTAAGAAAATGTAATGAAATCATCTAAATGAACTACTTGCAGGTAACAGAATGGCACCAGAAAATGGAAGAACTGCGTCTCCAGGACATGAAATTGACCCGTGAGTTAAACCAGAAGAAAGAAGAGATTAAGTATTTGAGTAACATCATCTCTGAACAGGAACGCACAATCAATAATCTGGAGGAAGAGCTCGTACAGCAACGCAAAGTTAGTATTAACAGACTCTGGCAATTATACTTTTGACAGCATGTGGATATCTGAATGAAATGGAAAACATGAAGGAACTATAAATCTCCATGATCTAGATGCCAGTAAACATGTTGAGTCTGTTAGTCCACAAATTGCCAATAGAAAGAAATTTAAAAATAAATAGCCTCCATTGTGACAAGTAGGAAAACAAATTTTTCCTTATTGGTAAGGGGGTGATAGCCAGAAGAAAAGTTCCTGATTCAGTCCCTTGTCTTAAAGCTGTACAGAGAGTTGCTATAAGCTATCTTCCTGATGTCTCTTACAGCTTCCATCCTTCCTCCTCATGCATCTATACATATATAAAATGGGTAATCCCATCTTCAAGATCCTATCCCAAGATGTAGTAGATGTAATAATAATATCTTTATAACCTCATTGGGGGACACAGGTAACTATGGGTATATGCTGCTGTTGCTAGGAGGCTGACACTAGGCAAAAAATAATTAACTCTTCTTCTGCAGTATACACCCACCAACCGGCACAAAGTTTGTCAGTTTAAGCTTAGTGTCTGTTTTAGGTTCTTCAAGGCCGGTAAGGTGTAATGTTTCTCCCTGCCATCCCACACATGAGCGACCAAGAGAACAGTGTGGTATCACCCACACTGTCCACGCTTGGCTCACCAGACATGACCTTATCCCCTGTCACTTTTAGTGCTCATGGTGATTTATGGTACCCGGTCCTTGCCCTATTTCCCACCCCAGCCCCATACTGGGAGCAAGTTGGGAGGAAGACGGTGGTCCCTGTCTCCCATTAACCTTCCCCCTTTCTTTAGGCGTCAACACAGTCTTCTGCACCGTCAAGGATCATGACCGTGCAGGAAGGAGGACGCCTTGTCAGTACCAGGAAGCTCCGCTTTTTCAAGGGGAGCCCCTGATGTCATCCTCAAAAGACTGTGAAGAAGGATTTGAGACTCTCTTCAAAAGTTACTGTCCCTTTACTTCCACTCAGTTGCCCAGCCGCGGGGGTGCATCACCGATCCTTCTGATGCTCTGAGTACGGGCGCCATCTTCAAATGCCCCCTTGCTCAACCGCGGCATTATTAGCGTGCCTTTTCCCATTTGGGCACGCTCTCCCTCCTGCTCAACTTTTGGCAATTTCTGCACTCTTCTTTTTAAATTTACCTATTAGCGCTCAGATAACATTTCCCAGGCATCAGTGCACACACCCCGGCCAGACTGGCCAATCGTCAGCAAGACTTGAACACACCTCTTCTTCTCTTCCTCCTATTGTAGGCGTCGGATCATACATTAACCATTTCGGTGTGGACTGCTCTTCCCTCCCCTTCCTCTTCCACGCTCTGCCCTGTCAGTTGGCAGTGCGCCAGTCTCGGCTACGGTCCTCTCCCCTGTAGCATACCTCTTCACTGCACTGACCAGGATCTTCTGTTCAGCGCTCAGCCTGCAGCAGATTCACCCACAGCCCAAGACCTTTGACTACAGCATTTCTCTGCATGGTGCCGATTAAAGGACCACCTTAACAATGCTTCTCCAGGACCGGGTAGGCTCTGTTCAGGCTGTTGTATTTTTCCCTGCTAGGCGCCCTCAGCAGTATTCCCCAGGCCTTCACATATGCCCAGACCTAGGGAGCTGCTCTCCCGCCCCTCCCCCCACTATTATTCATTACGCCTGCTCCATTTGTAAAAAGAAGTGGCCCACAGGTCAGGCCTCGGCCTTCTGCAAAACCTACACTCCTTCTACCATGCTGGCATCACAGGAACCCCCTACTGCCTGGCATGAGAGCACCACCCACCCCCCTCGTAGTAGGCCGTTGCTATCTCTCACCATGGGTTATCTGACATGGACTATCTCAGTCCCTGGTCCAGGCCCTAAAACGTCTACTTAACCTGTCTGATGCCATCAGTGCCCTGATCGCTCCTCAGGACGATTCGCAGGCACCCAAACACCACTGTCCAAAAGACAGATCAAGAGTTAGGTGTAAGAAGCTCACTTCTCTTCAAGCTCTCCCTGTCCGTCTACAGGATGCACTTGATCTCCCACACCTCCTCTCCTGAGGTGGCCCATGGTTCCAACCCAGTTTCCGGGTCAGAAACAGAGCCTGACAAAGATCAGTCCACCAAGATTCAGGATATGGTTGACAGCCTCATATTGGCAATTAACCAAACCCTTAATGTTAAGGAAGACGAGGGTTCTCCTCAGGACCGTTCTATGTCCTTTAAGAGTGTGAAACGTCCTTACCGGACGTTCTCCAATCATAAGGAGTTTTAGGGGATATTTTTGAAGCACTGGGAACATCCAGAAAAACGATTTTCCACTAGAATACACATGGATATCTTATATCCCTTTAACACAGATGTTATTAGTAAGTGGTCCAAGTCACCGGCTGGTGATCCGCTGGTTTCACGACTTTCCGCCAAGACGGTTTTGTCCCGTCCCTACAGCTCCTCTCTTAGGCTATGTTCACATTTGCGTTGGTGGGCGTTGCGTCGGCGACGCAATGCACAACGCATGCAAAACGCATGCAAAAACGCATTGTTTTGTGACGCATGCATCCATTTTTGGCTTGATTTTGGACGCAAAAAAATGCAACTTGCTGCGTCCTCTGTGCCCTGATGCTTGCGCCAAAAATAACGCATGCATCACAAAACGCAAGACAACGCATGTCCATGCGCCCCCATGTTAAATATAGGGGCGCATGACGCATGCGTCGCTATGCGTCGCCGAACCTGCGCCCGACGCAACGCTAATGTGAACGTAGCCTTAAGGATTCCACTGACAGACAGGCTTTAGCCAAATCAGCTTTCGAGGCTGCTGGCACATCCCTCTGTCTTGCATTTGCTTCCACATAAGTAGCCAAATCCGTTTCCATCTGGGCAAAACTTTTCCAGCAGGGCATACTATTTCCCCCCCCCCCCCCCCTCCCTTCCAACGAACTGACCGATCTTGCAAACCAGATCGCATGGTAGTATCTGCTTACCATGTCTTTAGATGCTGCTAGCTGTACTGCACGTGTCACTAACTACATTGTTGCTATTAGAAGAACTCTCTTTCTCAAGGCCTGGAACACTGATTCGGCATCCAAGAAATCTCTTAGTAATCTTCCCTTTCAGTGGGCTACACTCTTTAGCACCAAACTGAATTAGATAATTTCTGACACTACAGGGGGTAAAAACACCTCCCTTCCTCAACCTAAGCCCAAACGCCCCTTTTCCAAGGAGACGTTCTCTTCAGTTTCGTCCATTTCGGCACTTTTACTCCACAGGGGCCTCCTCCCAGGAGGACTATCCACCCGCCCAGCGTGAGAGACATAAACCATCGTTTAAGCCCTAACTGTCGTTCCAGGGGTTGTCCCCCAATGTCCTCCGGGTCGCTCTCCAATAGGTTTTCTTCAGCGTGATGTGTCATTCCTACCTGGGACTTCTCCCAGGGTGGGCGCCCATCTTCTTCTCTTCCAGGACGCATGGCTCTGTGGTTGACGACGCCTGGGTCAGAGAGATAGTGATTTCTGTCTGCAAAAGAGAATTCTTATTCCTCCCCGGGTGGTGTTTCCTTTCCCGCTGAGGCTCCCAGCTCCGTTGCCAGGCTTTTGTCATGCCGTCTCTTCCCTTCTCCTTCAGGAGTCATCATACCTATTCCACTTCTCCCCCCCTCCAAACGTTTTCCGGGCATTTATTCCGACTTGCATGCCTCCGCTATTTCCGAAGGGAGTCTCTTCGCTCGTAATCGATTTAATAGAACTTGAGGAGTTCTCTGCACAGTGGACATTCGGGATGCTTGTCTACTAGTGAAGAGCGAGTGTACTCGTTGCTCGGGTTTTCCCAAGCACGCTCGGGTGACCACTGAGTATTTTTTATTGCTGGGAGATATAGTTTTCATCACCTCAGTTGCATGATTTACGGCTTCCAGATACGCTGAATACATGTGAGGAATGCCTGTTTGTTAGAGAATTCCCACATGTATTTAGCTTATCTAGAAGCCGTAAATCATGCAATTGAGGCGATGAAAACTATATCTCCGAGCAATAACAAATACTCGAAGGTCACCCGAACGTGCTCAGGAAAACCCGAGCAACGAGTACACTCGCTCATCACTAGTGTCTACACATTCTGACTTGTGTGCCGCATCAGAGATTCCTCAGATTCGCGGTTCAGGTAAAACACTATCAACTAACAGCTCTCCACTTTGGCCTGGGCTCTGCTCCCAGAGTGTTCACGAAGGTGAGGTCATCCGTCATTGCCATTGTGAGATCCAAGGAGATTGAGATTATCCTTTATTTGGATGATGCTTTAATGATAGGGCCATCTCTGCGAGACTGTCGCCAGAGTCTTCAGTTCACCCTGGACACTCTTACCCATCTCGGCTGGATAGTCAACAGGCAAAGTCATCACTTATTCCAACTCAACAAAAGTTTGATACCTTCCATGCCAAGGTCTTTCTCCCGAAAGAGAAGGTCTTGGCTCTCCGCCTGGAGATCTGCTCTTTGAAACCCCAATCTTCTCATCCCCTTCGGCTCTGCATGACTGTGCGGAAAAAAACGCATCATTTGCACAAAAATTGCTGAATGCATTCTAAATGATGGGATGCATAATGTATGCGTTTTTATAGCGTTAAAAAAAAAAAAAAAGCAACGTGTGCACACAGCCTTAGCCAGAAAGTTGCCATTTGAAATGACTTTAGTTTTGTGCCATGTCTGTGATCTGCTTTTTTCTACAAAATTAAACAACTGAATGAACATTCTCCAAGGCCGGTGATTCCATAATTTTTGCCAGGGGTTGTATTAGCTAATATCTCCAATAAGAAATGTATTATAGTTCTTCTGATTTGCTATGTCACTTACCCCATCTGCAGTGCATTGCAGTGCTTGGGTATCCATGGTTACGACCACTAAAAGCTAACCAACTGTGACTATACGAGTGGTTGTACACATGGATAACTAAGCTACTGTAATGCCCTGCATAGTGGGTAAGCGGCATATCAAATCAGAAGAACTATACTACATTTTTAATTGGAGGTATTTGCTAATATTATTAGTACACCTACTACATATTGGGATGGGCCACTGAGGATTGTCCTTTTTGACTAGTTATCTGTGCGGCCCTGTTCCCATGTGGCTTTTAAACTGTTTTCTCTGTGCTGCTTCTGGTTCGAGTAGGGGACACATGGAAGGCAGCTTGGCTGTGCTGACATACTATTATTGGCTTTGCCAAGATACCAGGAAAGGTGGATTTGGTCTGCGCTGCTGATTGTTAATCAAGGATTCAATGACTAAGCTGCAGCAGCGGATAATAAATGCCATATAGTGGTTGTGGCGGCATATATCTTCATGTTTACCTGTCCTGTATAACTGGAATAAGACTCTATTTGCGCTTTATGCTTCTTTTAGCATCATGCTATTGGCTTTGATTCAACTAAAGTCTAGCACATGGGAATCTATAAGGAATAGAAATCAAGCGTGTAGCGTTTGGGACTTGATGGTTAAACAATGTGATGTGTTGCGTGCTGTAACTCGCGCATTTTACATATGTCTATTTCACAGTTTCATGAAGAACGTCAAATGTCCTGGGATCAGAGAGAAGTAGAACTTGAACGCCAGCTGGATATGTACGAGCAGCAGCAGCATGAAGTCCTCAGCACTGCTCGGAAGGTACGTGCGCACTTATTGGCGAACTCAGTCGAGGGGTTCAAGAGAGGCCTGGATGTCTTCCTGGAGCAGAACAATATTGTATCATACAATTATTAGGTTCTGTAGAAGGACGTAGATCTGGGTATTTATTATGATGGAATATAGGCTGAACTGGATGGACAAATGTCTTTTTTCGGCCTTACTATGTTACTATGTTACTATGTTATTAGTAATGGGCTTTTATGTAACATGCAGCAACATAATCTATCAAAAAATGTTGAATTCTAGTTTGAAGAGGCCACCGGTGAGGAGCCCGATGCCAGTCTACCATTACCTCAGCAGCTTGACATCGCACTGCGCAAAATAAAGGAACATGTGCGGACCATATTGGAAACTAAATCTATATGTAGGACGCTGGAAGAGGTGAGTCTGGTTATTTAAATATAGAGGCTCAGACTGCAAAAATGACTTACAGCCCCCATTCTGATGCTTACCTGGACCCTGCTTGTTTCCACTTTCTGGCCCTACATTGACACACCAGCTATTGCGTGAATTGCCCTTTTAGCCAAGCACTGTCAGACAAATTGGTTCTGTGGTCACTGATTGCCCGAGTGGGCATTTTCGGCCATGTCTGGTGTGTAGAAATTGTACCAGATAGTAGAAACTAGCAGGACCAGGAAAATGTCAGACAAGGGATTGGTAAAGGTGAGGATTACTACTATTATTTTTTTTTAACCCCTTCCCGACCTTTGACGCATACGCTGCGTCATGAAAGTCGGTGCCATTCCGACCCATGACGCAGCATATGCGTCATGGAAAGATCGCGTCCCTGCAGGCCGGGTGAAAGGGTTAACTCCCATTTCACCCGATCTGCAGGGACAGGGGGAGTGGTAGTTTAGCCCAGGGGGGGTGGCTTCACCCCCTCGTGGCTACGATCGCTCTGATTGGCTGTTGAAAGTGAAACTGCCAATCAGAGCGATTTGTAATATTTCACCTAAAAAACTGGTGAAATATTACAATCCAGCCATGACCGATGCTGCAATATCATCGGCCATGGCTGGAAACACTTATGTGCACCCACCCCACCCCTCCGATCGCCCCCCCAGCCCCCCGATCTGTGGTCCGCTCCCATTCCGTCCTGTGCTCCGCTCCCCCGTCCTCCTGTCCGCTTCCCCCGTGCACCAATCACACCCCCCGCGCTCCAATCAAACCCCCCCGCACTCCGATCCCCCCCCACACACAGCGACCCCCCCCCCCGTGCTCCAATCCACCCCCCCCCCGCACAGCGATCCCTCACCCCGTGCTCCAATCCTCCCCCGTGCTCCAATCCTCCCTCCCGTGTTCCGATCCACCCCCCCCATGCTCCGATCCACCCCCCGTGCTCCGACGCCCCCCCCCCCGTGCCCTGATCTCCCCCCCCTTATACTTACCTAGCCGCCCGAGGTCCGTCCGTCTTCTTTCCTGGGCGCCGCCATCTTCCAAAATGGCGGGCGCATGTGCAGTGCGCCCGCCGAATCTGCCGGCCGGCAGATTCGTTCCAGAGTGAATTTTGATCACTGAGATAGGTTATATCTCAGTGATCAAAATAAAAAAAATAGTAAATGACCCCCCCCCTTTGTCACCCCCATAGATAGGGACAATTAAAAAAATAAAGAATTTTTTTTTTTTCACTAAGGTTGGGGTAAGAATTAGGGTTAGGGGTAGGGTTAGGGGTAGGGGCAGGGGTAGGGTAAGGGTTAGGAATGTGCACACGTATTCTGGTCCTATGCGGATTTTTCCGCAGCGGATTTGAAAAATCCACAGTGCTAAACCGCTGCCGATTTATCGTGGATTTACCACGGTTTTTCTGCGCATTTCACTGCGGTTTTACAACTGCGATTTTCTATTGGAACAGTTGTAAAACCGCTGCGGAATCCGCAGAAAGAAGTGACATGCTGCGGAATGTAAACCGCTGCGTTTCCGTGCAGTTTTTCCGCAGCATGTGTACAGCGATTTTTGGTTCCCATAGGTTCACATTGAACTGTAAACTCATGGGAAACTGCTGCGGATCCGCAGCATTTTCTGCAGCGTGTGCACATACCTTTAGAATTAGGCTATGTACACACGGTGCGGATTTGGCTGAGGATCCGCAGCAGTGTTCCATCAGGTTTACAGTACCATGTAAACATATGGAAAACCAAATCCGCTGTGCCCATGGTGCGGAAAATACCGCGCGGGAACGCTGCGTTGTATTTTCCGCAGCATGCCAATTCTTTGTGCGGATTCCGCAGCGTTTTACACCTGTTCCTCAATAGGAATCCACAGGTGAAATCCGCACAAAAAACACTGGAAATCCACGGTAAATCCACAGGTAAAACGCAGTGCCTTTTACCCGCGGATTTTTCAAAAATGGTGCTGAAAAATCTCATACGAATCCGCAACGTTGGCACATAGCCTTAGAGTTGGGTTGGAATTAGGGTTGTGGTTAGGGTTAGGGGTGTGTTGGGGTTAGGGTTGTGGTTAGGGGTGTGTTGGGGTTAGGGTTGTGGTTAGGGGTGTGTTGGGGTTAGTGTTGGAGTTAGAATTGAGGGGTTACCACTGTTTAGGCACATCAGGGGTCTCCAAACGCAACATGGCGCCACCATTGATTCCAGCCAATCTTGTATTCAAAAATTCAAATGGTGCTCCCTCACTTCCGAACCCCGACGTGTGCCCAAACAGTGGTTTACCCCCACATATGGGGTACCAGCATACTCAGGACAAACTGCGCAACAATTACTGGGGTCCAATTTCTCCTGTTACCCTTGTGAAAATAAAAAATTGCTTGCTAAAACATCATTTTTGAGGAAAGAAAAATGATTTTTTTATTTTTACGGCTCTGCGTTGTAAACGTCTGTGAAGCACTTGGGGGTTCAAAGTGCTCACCACTATCTAGATAAGTTCCTTGGGGGGTCTAGTTTCCAAAATGGGGTCACTTGTGGGGGGTTTCTACTGTTTAGGCACACCAGGGGCTCTGCAAACGCAACGTGACGCCCGCAGACCATTCCATCAAAGTCTGCATTTCAAAAGTCACTACTTCCCTTCTGAGCCCCCACGTGTGCCCAAACAGTGGTTTACCCCCACACATGGGGCATCAGCGTACTCAGGAGAAACTGGACAACAACTTTTGTGGTCCAATTTCTCCTGTAACCCTTGGGAAAATAAAAAATTCTGGGCTAAAAAATTATTTTTGAGGAAAGAAAACGTATTTATTATTTTCACGGCTCTGCGTTATAAACTTCTGTAAAGCACTTGGGGGTTGAAAGTGCTCACCACACATCTAGATAAGTTCCTTTGGGGGTCTAGTTTCCAAAATGGGGTCACTTGTGGGGGGTTTCTACTGTTTAGGCACATCAGGGGCTCTGCAAACGCAACGTGACGCCCACAGAGCATTCCATCAAAGTCTGCATTTCAAAACGTCACTACTTCACTTCCGAGCCCCAGCATGTGCCTAAACAGTGGTTTACCCCCACATATGGGGTATCAGCGTACTCAGGAGAAACTGGACAACAACTTTTGGGGTCAAATTTCTCCTGTTACCCTTGGGAAAATAAAAAATTGCGGGCTAAAATTCATTTTTGAGAAAATAATTTTTTTTTTTTATTTTCAAGGCTCTGCGTTATAAACTTCTGTGAAGCACTTGAGGGTTCAAAGTGCTCACTACACATCTAGATTAGTTCCTTTGGGGGTCTAGTTTCCAAAATGGGGTAATTTGTGGGGGATCTCCAATGTTTAGGCACACAGGGGCTCTCCAAACGCGACATGGTGTCCGCTAATGATTGGAGATAATTTTCCATTTAAAAAGCCAAATGGCGTGCCTTCCCTTCTGAGCCCTGCCGTGCGCCCAAACAGTGGTTTACCCCCACATATGGGGTATCTGCATACTCAGGACAAACTGGACAACAACATTTGTGGTCCAATTTCTCCTATTACCCTTGGCAAAATAGGAAATTCCAGGCTAAAAAATCATTTTTGAGAAAAGAAAAGTTATTTTTTATTTTCATGGCTCTGCATTATAAACTTCTGTGAAGCACCTGGGGGTTTAAAGTGCTCAGTATGCATCTAGATAAGTTCCTTGGGGGGTCTAGTTTCCAAAATGGGGTCACTTGTGGGGGAGCTCCATTGCATAGGCACACAGGGGCTCTCCAAATGCGACATGGTGTCCGCTAACGATGGAGATAATTTTTCATTCAAAAAGTCAAATGGCGCTCCTTCCCTTCCGAGCCTTACCATGTGCCCAAACAGTGGTTTACCCCCACATGTGAAGTATCGGTGTACTCAGGAGAAATTGCCAAACAAATTTTAGGATCCATTTTATCCTGTTGTCCATGTGAAAATGAAAAAATTGAGGCTAAAAGAATTTTTTTGTGAAAAAAAAGTACTTTTTCATTTTTACGGATCAATTTGTGAAGCACCTGGGGGTTTAAAGGGCTCACTATGCATCTAGATAAGTTCCTTGGGGCGTCTAGTTTCCAAAATGGGGTCACTTGTGGGGGAGCTCCAATTTTTAGGCACACGGGGGCTCTCCAAATGTTACATGGTGTCCGCTAAAGAGTGCAGCCAATTTTTCATTCAAAAAGTCAAATGGCGCTTCTTCCCTTCCAAGCCCTGCCGTGCGCCCAAACAGTGGTTTACCCCCACATATGAGGTATCAGCGTACTCAGGACAAATTGGACAACAACTTACGTGGTTCAGTTTCTCCTTTTACCATTGGGAAAATAAAAAAATTGTTGCTGAAAAATCATTTTTGTGACTAAAAAGTTAAATGTTAATTTTTTCCTTCCATGTTGCTTCTGCTGCTGTGAAGAACCTGAAGGGTTAATAAACTTCTTGAATGTGGTTTTGTGCACCTTGAGGGGTGCAGTTTTTAGAATGGTGTCACTTTTGGGTATTTTCAGCCATATAGACCCCTCAAACTGACTTCAAATGTGAGGTGGTCCCTAAAAAAAATGGTTTTGTAAATTTCGTTGTAAAAATGAGAAATCGCTGGTCAAATTTTAACCCTTATAACTTTCTAGCAAAAAAAAATTTTGTTTCCAAAATTGTGCTGATGTAAAGTAGACATGTGGGAAATGTTATTTATTAACTATTTTGTGTCACATAACTCTCTGGTTTAACAGAATAAAAATTCAAAATGTGAAAATTGCGAAATTTTCAAAATTTTCGCCAAATTTCCGTTTTTATCACAAATAAACACAGAATTTATTGACCTAAATTTACCACTAACATGAAGCCCAATATGTCACGAAAAAACAATCTCAGAACCGCTAGGATCCATTGAAGCGTTCCTGAGTTATTACCTCATGAAGGGACACTGGTCAGAATTGCAAAAAACGGCAAGGTCTTTAAGGTCAAAATAGGCTGGGTCATGAAGGGGTTAAGCAGTTCGAGACTAGTGATGTGCAAGTGTACTTGTTGCTTGGATTTTCCAGAGCACGCTCGGGTGGTCTCCGAGTATTTGTAAGGCCGGGTTCGCATTGCTTTAACAGCAGCCCGTTCAACACATACGTTAACGGGCTGCTAACGCAAGTTCCGGCATGGCAGCGCGCTAGCGCAGATAGAGCATCTGCTAGCGCCTCGGGGTCCATCACTCAATGACGGCACATCGCTAGCGCACGCCCATTGGATTCAATGGTGGCGTTAACGTACTGCGTTACACCGCGTTATGCCACGGTGTAACGTAGTCCATCTAACGGACGGGTTTAACGCAATGTGAACCCGGCCTAACTGCTCGGAGATGTCGTTTTTGTTGAGGAAGCTGCATTATTTACGGCTGTTAGCCAGCCTGAGTACATGTGGGGGTTGCCTGGTTGCTAGGTAATCCCCACATGTAATCAAGCTATCAGCTGTAAATCATCCAGCTGAGGCAACGAAAACTAAATCTCCGAGCACTAAAAAATACTCGGAGACCACCGGAATGTGCTCGGGAAAACCCGAGCAACGAGTACACTCGCTCATCACTATTCGAGACCTTTTAAAAAAAATATGCATCCGCTGGAAAATGCATTTAATATTTTCTATACTTCACCTATAATGTCCTTTTAAACAATTGAATTCAATAGTTGCTGCTATAATGGGTTTTTGTGTCTTCCATAGAAACTTAAAGAGAAGGAAAGTCTGCTCTGGACCACCAAGCAAAATGTGTTGAGTAGAGATAAAGTTATAAATGAGCTGCGACTTCGTTTACCTGCGGTTGTAGACAGAGAAAAACTAATGTCTGAGTTTAACCAAAGAGAAGAAGATTCAGAGATGAGACAAGCCTTGAAAGTAGCTCATCAGACAATTGAAAACATGCAAGCTCGCCTTAATCAAAAAGAAGACGTGGTGAAAAAATACCAACATCTCCTGGCCAAAGCAAGAGAGGTATCTCTAGTTATTCCAGGCTTTGAATGATATTGAATACCAAAGTAGATGCTTTCCACTTACTCCTCTTGCCTACACACTATAGTTATGGCCATTTGTAGTCAGTGGGAAAGTATTTTGTTTCTCTTTCGCTCTTGGCTACCTAGAGCTGCGATGGGCTAAGTTTCCACGAGTACTAGATGTAAAGGTGAACATCAAATTGCTATCAAATGTTTTTTTGTCTTTTTCTAATGCTTTCATAAGAAGCCTTAACTGTTTTATATTGGAATGGAGCTTAGTCATCATTTTACTGAAAATGTATTTTTTATTAACCCCTTAGTGACCTGGCCAAATTTTTTTTTTTTTTTTTAAATCTGACCATTGTCAGTTTGTGGTAATAACTCTGGAGCACTTCAACATAGCCCAGTGATTTTGAAATTGTTTTTCTGTGACATATTATACTTTAGTTCTGGTCCCTGGCACTCCTGCAATATTCGCTTTTGAAATGTGTCCCCAATACTGTGAAATCGCCAGGGGGCAGGTCTTTCCCCCCTAAACTAGACACCTCACAGCCGTCAATCATGGCCTCTGCGTGCCGGCCGCTGCCTTCTCTTGCTTCATCAGCGTCTCCGGCGCCTGCGCTGTAAGTTCGAAGGGCAGCGCAACTGCGCATGCTCGAAAAAAAAAAAAAAAAACAGCGCAGTAGCCGGGAACACTAATGAAGGAAGCGGAGGCGGCGCGCAAAGGCCATTAGTGACGGCTTGTGAGGCATCTGGATTAGGAGGGAAAGACCTGCCCCCTGGCGATTTCGAGGTATGAGGGGCACGTTATTAAAGCAATTATTGCAGCAGTGCCAGGAACAAGAACTAAAAGAGCCACCTTGTCAGAATGCAGTATTACTGCTGCACAAGGTGGCTCTTTTAGTTACAAACGCCTGAGGAGTGACAGGTTCCCTTTAACCCTTGTCAGGCTGCATAATTTTACAACCTTAACAGGCTGCATAGGTACAATTGTACCTTCACATATACCTCCACTGTGGGAAGACTTTACTTGGTTTCAGAAACTAAAGTTCATTCAGCTACAAATGTTATGCTGATATCTATTGTTCAGTGTTGTTACTGGTCACTTATGTTGCTGTCAATTAAGTTAATTCAAACTGGGAGTGGCTTCTACTTGTCTTCCTGCCTCCCTCCTCTCATTAGCCATTTTGCTGTTCATCTCATTGCTGTGAGCACACATTTCTAGGCTTGTGAAGTCTTCAATTTCTTGGAAACGAAGGTAGGAAAGTCTCACAGCATCTAACAGCCAGTTATACCTTTATTCTCATTATGTGGGGACAGAACAGTCAAATTGTCTTTCAGCCTGGACTTGGCTTACATATATTTTGTATGAAACTTATCACTATAGGTATAATTTTTATACGAAAAATGGATAATAATTAGTATCTACATATTGTTTTACGATGTTTTATTTATATTCAGCACAAAATACGAAGCCAAAATTCATCTAGCATGTCATCATGAGTGATAGTAATGCTGGATCTAGTTTCCGCCATAATCCAAGAAAACGTGTTTGCAGGTTAGTATAATTTTGTGAAAAGCCAATAATGTAGTATTTCGGAAAATTATTTATTTTACATTTTTTCATATTTACAGATTTACGTCTGACGAAATAATGCGAATGCTAGAAGAATCTGATTCTGAGCATGAGGATGAACCATATGTTCCATCTGATGATGAAAACTATGTACCACAAGTGGATGTTACTGAAGAAGATTCAGACATTGAACAAGAAATGGTCATAGAGCATGAAAATGAATACGAATCAGACGAAAGTGTTGAGGATGATTCTGTGCCTCAAAGTGCAGGCGACATTTGGACTGCTAAGGATGAAACTCAATGGTGCAGTAATCCACTGCCAAATGCACAAACAAAATCTCGTAATGTCCTACGACAAAGAGGTGGCCCTGCAGCAATCAGCAACCTATATACAGCAAAAGAGCTATTCAAGTCCATCATGACTCCCGAGATGTGTGACATCATATTACGGGAAACGAATCGAAAGGCCAAGAGAGTTTGTGATGCTTACAACAACGAACTGGTACAACGTTTTCCTGATTCTTCCAAACGGCCACCACAAAAAACATTCAAGCAATTTACTGAAACTGAACTTCATGCATTTTTGGGCATACTGATTGCTGCTGGTGTGCACAGAGCCAACAAAGAGAATCTGGAGGAAATGTGGAATGTTGCTGCTCTGCCTCTTATACGTGCAGCCATGTCTCGTGACCGCTTCAAGATGATACTCAGATTTATCAGGTTTGACAACGAAAATACACGTGCAGAACGTGTGCAAACAGATAAAGCTGCACCAATACGGGACATCTGGACAATGCTGAACAGTAATCTGGAGAGAGCCTACAAGCCATATCATTGTATCACCGTCGACGAGCAATTATTTCCATTTAGAGGTCATACTAAATTTACCCAGTATATACCTTCAAAACCAGCTAAATATGGCATAAAGATTTTCTGGGCTTGTGACTCATCAAATGCCTACCCTTTACAAGGTCAGCTCTACACTGGGAAACCAACTGATGGTCCTCGACAAGTAAACATTGGAGAACGAACAGTATTGGACCTAGTGAGCTCGTATAAAGGCTCTGGAAGAAATGTCACCACCGATAACTTCTTTACAACCATGGAACTAGCTAAGGTATTGAACTCCTGGAACATGACACTAGTTGGTACAGTGAGAAAAAACAAAAGGTTCCTACCTAACAACATGCAGCCTGCCAAAGAAAGGCCTGTATACTCGACAAATTTTGCCTACAATCATGATGCAACAGTCTGTTCATATGTACCAAAGAAGAACAAATCAGTCGTGCTTCTATCATCTATGCACATGACGGGAGAAGTTGAAGAGACACTAGCAGCCAAGCCAGAGATAATAAAATACTACAACATAACAAAAGGTGGCGTTGATGTTATGGATAAAATGTTGGGAGAGTACACTGTGAAACGACGAACATCACGTTGGACTTTGGCATTTTTCTACAATATGATTGATGTCAGTGGGTTAGCATCCTACATCATCTACAGAGAACACAATCCAAGCTTCAGGGCAAAGGATCAACGAAGAAAGTTCCTGAAAGATCTCGCAAATCAGCTGTGTATGATTGCAATTGAAGATCGTAGTACAAACAAAATGATAATGAGAAACCATTTTCTTCGAGGTGCAGTAGAAATGGTGCTTGGACGATGCATTGTGGTAGCATCGCAGCCAGCAGCTGGCCCCAAAATACCTCATGGTAGTCGTGGACCCTCCCCTGTTGTTGGTAGTTGCTATGTCTGCAGAGACCTGAGGCGAAAACAACGCAAGACTAGAAAGTCTTGTGTGGTTTGTGTGAAACCCATTTGCGATGAACACTCTGTAGCAAAGCCAACATGCATTACTTGCAAAGAAAATCAATAAAAAAAAGTTTCTTACATTTTCTTTTATAATGTAAATGAACAGTTTTTTACTTGTTTATAATAGTTAAATAGCATTATCATTAAAAAAAAATTTATGCTTTTTCCCTTGCATTATCTTCATTCAAAATATATGAGGTACATTTGTACCTATGCAGCTTGTTATGGATGCAAAAAGATCTCGACCCCTTATCTCGGAAGCGGGTGGAGATATTTTATTGAAATTTGGCCAATATATTCTGGACCAAAAATGTAGAGATGTCACGAAATTTCAGCCCTCTACGTCTTTTCAAAAAAAAGTTATTGCAATTTTAAAACGGAATAGTTACAATTGTACCTATTCAGCCGGATAAGGGTTAATAAATAACATTTCTCTCATGTCGGCTTTACATCGGCACCATTTGTAAAATGTTATTTTATTTTGTTAGCATTTTAGGAGGTTTAAAAAATGTAGCTGCAAAAAAAACTGGGAAAATTTA
The DNA here is from genome assembly GCF_032444005.1 of Ranitomeya imitator. Taxonomy (NCBI): domain Eukaryota; kingdom Metazoa; phylum Chordata; class Amphibia; order Anura; family Dendrobatidae; genus Ranitomeya; species Ranitomeya imitator. Next base: position 223,091,589 of record NC_091285.1, read on the forward strand.
TTTACTCGATTATAAGCCGGGTATGCATTCTCCCCTAATCCCTATTCTGGCATGCATGGTTCCTTATTCCCATCCTGGCATGCATGGTTCCTGATTCCCATCCTTGCATGCATGGCTCCTCATTTCCATCCTTGCATACATGGCTCCTTATTCCCATCCTTGTCATCCATGTATGCATGGTTCCTTATTCCCATCCTTGCATGCATGGCTCCTTATTCCCATCCTTGCATACATGGCTCCTTATTCCCATCCTTGTCATCCATGTATGCATGGCTCCTTATTCCCATCCTTGTCTGCATTGCTCCTTATTCCCATCCTTGTCTGCATGGCTTCTTATTCCCATCCTTGTCTGCATGGCTCCTTATTCCCATCCTTGTCATCCATGTATGCATGGCTCCTTATTCCCATCCTTGTCATCCATGTATGCATGGCTCCTTATTCCCATCCTTGCATACATGGCTCCTTATTCCCATCCTTGTCATCCATGTATGCATGGCTCCTTATTCCCATCCTTGTCATCCATGTATGCATGGCTCCTTATTCCCATCCTTGCATACATGGCTCCTTATTCCCATCCTTGTCATCCATGTATGCATGGCTCCTTATTCCCATCCTTGTCTGCATGGCTCCTTATTCCCATCCTTGTCTGCATTGCTCCTTATTCCCATCCTTGTCTGCATGGCTTCTTATTCACATCCTTGTCTGCATGGCTCCTTATTCCCATCCTTGTCATCCATGTATGCATGGTTCCTTATTCCCATCCTTGCATGCATGGCTCCTTATTCCCATCCTTGCATACATGGCTCCTTATTCCCATCCTTGTCATCCATGTATGCATGGCTCCTTATTCCCATCCTTGCATACATGGCTCCTTATTCCCATCCTTGTCATCCATGTATGCATGGCTCCTTATTCCCATCCTTGTCTGCATGGCTCCTTATTCCCATCCTTGTCTGCATTGCTCCTTATTCCCATCCTTGTCTGCATGGCTTCTTATTCCCATCCTTGTCTGCATGGCTCCTTATTCCCATCCTTGTCATCCATGTATGCATGGCTCCTTATTCCCATCCTTGCATACATGGCTCCTTATTCCCATCCTTGTCATCCATGTATGCATGGCTCCTTATTCCCATCCTTGTCTGCATGTCTCCTTATTCCCATCCTTGTCTGCATTGCTCCTTATTCCCATCCTTGTCTGCATGGCTTCTTATTCCCATCCTTGTATGCATGGCTCCTTATTCCCATCCTTGTCTGCATGGCTCCTTATTCCCATCCTTGCATGCATGGCTCCTTATTCCCATCCTTGCATGCATGGCTCCTTATTCCCATCCTTGTCTGCATGGCTCCTTATTCCCATCCTTGCATGCATGGCTCCTTATTCCCATCCTTGTATGCATGGCTCCTTATTCCCATCCTTGTATGCATGGCACCTTATTCCCATCCTTGTATGCATGGCTCCTTATTCCCATCCTTGTATGCATGGCTCCTTATCCCATCCATGAGAAAAGCATTAAAAAAAAAAAATCTTACTTATCTTCACTGCGCGCCCTCACAGCATCTTGCTCTGTTGCCAGCAGCTCTTGCGGCCGGGCGATCACATGTCACTGCTCATTAAGATAATTAATATTCACCTCTCCACTTCCATAGGCGTGGAGTGAAATGAATATTCATTCCCTTAATGAGCAGTGACAAATGAGCTCCCGGTCGCAGGAGCAGCTGGAAGCTTAAACGAGATGCGAGGGCGCGCAGGGAAGGTAAGTAGGATGTTTTTTTTTTTTTTTTTGGGGGGGGGGTTTATACAGGAAGCCAGCGGCTGCAGATGTAGCTGTGCGCACTATATGATAAATGAATATTCATTGCCAGTGCAGTGAATATTCACTTATATTTAGCAGCGGGCACAGGCTTTAGCCGCAGCCGCCGGCTGTTCCCCCTTCCCTGCTGTAAACTGGGACAATGATACATGTATAAGCTGAGGTAGATACGGTAATCACTATTGACAGCAGCATCTAAGGGGTTAAACAGATATGGACGGTGCCAACATTGAAAAGTATTGGCGGTCTTTAAGGTATTAAAAGTAAAAAAAGAAAAAAAATTGTGAAAATTTTGGCATGTTTCTTTGAAAGCTATTATAACTAATCTGAATTTTTAAAAAAAAAAAAATCAATGTCTCAAGAGAAAGCATACTACAGTTCATTTATAATACATGAAAACAGAATGCCAAATACGCTGGAAGGTATCCATAAAGTAGAGGATACAAGCTGGCTCTGTATGCTGTGAAATTTGCAGCTGCTCTACATACTCTGTTAACTAGTGCGCCAGCTGTCACACATTTTAAATATTCACTGTGATAAATGTATTAATAAGCTGGGCGTATCACATGGGATGCCAGTAATGGAGCATTATGACACTTTAGTAAGGAGAAGGCCTTATCGGCTACTCGAGCAGTCTACCAGTCCAGCTCAGGGTCAGTGTAAATCTCTGTGGATGAGAGGATGAGAAGCCTTAGTTCCTTTGAGGACTATTGCACCAAGAAGCAAAGTGCAGCCACAACAAGAAACCTTTACACATACAGAATTTAAGCTTCATCTACCCACAAACTGTTTTACATGGTCATGTTGATCTGTAAAGATAATGTTCATACCTTTGTTTCTGCAATTCCTAACTGTAAAATTGCAGCTTTAATTAATTTACAAGGCACAGAGCGCTTGCGCTGGATCCATGCGGGTTAACAATATTGGAGTATACCTGATATCTTATTTTTAAGTTTTTTGATGAGGTTGGACTACCCTTTTAATGAGTGACCGATTGATCCCTTGGGATACAGGATTGTGTTAATAGGTCATCATTTATTAGGAACCGAACAAACACTTTAACATCTCACACTTCATACAGCTCAGAGGTTGCTTAGAGAATATTGTAGAGAACTGTGTTAAGTCAAGCAGTGCATTTTTTAACTCAACAATTTTCGATTTCGGGCCATATTTTACCTAATGGTTGTGAAGTCAGTAAGCCAAACCTCGCACTCCAACTCCTACTCCCTAGTTTCCCTGACTCCTACTCCCTAGTTTCCCTGACTCCGACTCCCTCATGCATGGCTTATGTTTAAGTGATAAATTTACTGTAGTAAAATGGTAACATCAGGGTTTTTATCACCATTATAATACAATAGTCAAGCTATGTACTTGCCTTAACCCCTTACCAACCTCCGCTGTACTAGTACTGCGGAGATTGCACCTCATCCTTTGATGCGGGCTCCGGCAGTGAGCCCGCATCAAAGCCGGGACATGTCAGCTGTTTTGAACAGCTGACATGTGCTCGTAATAGCGGCGGGTGGAATCGCGATCCACCCGCCGCTATTAACTAGCGTTTCCAGCCATCGAGCTGGAAATGAGTGCATCGCTGACCTCCGTCACGTGATCGGGAGTCAGCAATGCGTCGGCATAGTAACCAGAGGTCTCCTTGAGACCTCTATGGTTGTTGATGCCGGATTGCTATGGCCGGCCCCCTGTGGTCAGCACTCATAGCAATGCAGTAAATCTACTACATAGGAGCGATCTGAGCTTCGCTCCTATGTAGCTGAGGCGATCGAGTTGTGCCAGCTTCTAGCCTCCCACACAGGCTATTGAAGCATGGCAAAAGTTAAAAAAAAAAAAAAAATTAAAAATGTGAAAAAAATAAAAAAATATAAAAGTTTAAATCACACCCCTTTCGCCCCATTCAAAATAAAACAATAAAAAAAAGTCAAACCTACACATATTTGGTATCGCCGCGTTCAGAATCGCCCGATCTATCAATAAAAAAAAGGATTAACCTGATCGCTAACGGTGTAGGGAGAAAAAAATTTGAAACGCCATTAAAATGCAGTAATGGGTGATCAAAAGAACGTATCTGCACCAAAATGGTATAATGAAAACCGTCCGCTCGGCACGCAAAAAAATAAGCCCTCACCTGAGCCCAGATCACGAAAGATGGAGATGCTACAGGTTTCGAAAAATTGCGCAAATTTATTTACCGTATTTATTTTTTTTTTTTAGCAAAGTTTGGAATTTTTTTTACCACTTAGATAATAGATAACCTAGACATGTTTGGTGTCTATGAACTCATAGTGACCTGGAGAATCAAAATGGCGGGTCAGTCTTAACATTTAGTGAACAAAGCAAAAAAGCCAAACCAAAAACAAGTGTGAGATTGCACTTTTTTTGCAATTTCACGGCACTTGGAATTTTTTTCCCGTTTTCTAGTACACGACATGCTAAAACCAATGATGTCGTTCAAAAGTGCAACTTGTCCTACAAAAAACAAGCCCTCACATGGCCATATTGACGGAAAAATAAAAAAGTTATGACCCTGGGAAGGAGGGGAGCGAAAGACGAAAACGCAAAAATGGAAAAGGGCAAGATCTTGAAGGGGTTAATCCTGTTTCACTCTAGCAGTTCTGAGATGTGTAGGGGTACAGGCATTCCTTCTCGGTGCCTTTTTCCTTCTGACCTCTAGAAGGAGGTTTACTACTCCGCATGTACATAAAGTGCAGCACAGATTCCTCTCCACTAAAAGCCGGGATCCCTAGATCAGGAATAGAACAGACATTTTTAGGACATTTCATAACTTTACATTTTTATGACAGCATTAACCGCATATACTGCATTGTACTACTGTACCCAATTTGTTATATATTTAAGGATTCGATGTTGATGCTTTTTATACCGACTCTGACTGCACAGCCCTGTTTTACCTATTGGATACTGTTAATAAAACCATTGCGGTGGTATTATTGCATACTGTGAAAGGGGAACTTGTTTAAAATGAGCGGTCTATGTAAAAATATTTTTTTTTGTTTGTTTTTTTTAGCTTCGCCGTAAGAGCCTTTACTCATACTGTCCATGTGGGAGCACAGGACCATGGGTTATAGATGGGTGCCACTAAGTATTTGCTCAGTCTCTCAGTCAAGTGGTTTACTCCTCTGGCAGCCACTAAACTAATCAGTTTGTATGTTAGCAGTAGAATAAGGGTACCGTCACACAGTGCCATTTCGATCGCTACGACGGTACGATTCGTGACGTTCCAGCGATATCCATACGATATCGCTGTGTCTGACACGAAGCAGCGATCAGGGATCCTGCTGAGAAACGTACGTCGTAGCAGATCGTTTGGAACATTCTTTCGTCGCTGGATCTACCGCTGTCATCGCTAGATCGGTGTGTGTGACACCTATCTAGCGATGCGTTCGCTTGTAACCAGGGTAAACATCGGGTTACTAAGTGCAGGACCGCGCTTAGTAACCCGATGTTTACCCTGGTTACCAGCGTAAATGTAAAAAAAAAAAAAAAACAGCACATACTTACATTCCGGTGTCCGTCAGGTCCCTTGCCGTCTGCTTCCTGCACTCACTGACTGCCGGCCGTAAAGTGAAAGCAGAGCACAGTGGTGACGTCACCGCTGTGCTGTGCTTTCACTTTACGGCCGGCAGTCACTGAGTGCGGGAAGCAGACGACAAGGGACCTGATGGACACCGGAATGTAAGTATGTACTGTTTGTTTTTTTTTACGCTGGTAACCAGGATAAACATCGGGTTACTAAGCGCGGTCCTGCGCTTAGTAACCTGATGTTTACCCTGGTTACCCGGGGACCTCGGCATCGTTGGTCGCTGGAGAGCTGTCTGTGTGACAGCTCCCCAGCGACCACACTACGACTTACCTACGATCACGGCCAGGTCGTATCGCTGGTCGTGATCGTAGGTAAATCGTATAGTGTGACGGTACCCTTAGCAATAGCACATTAAAAGGAACCTGTCACCACGAATAGAGATTTTAACCTGCAGATATTGGGTTAATCTGCAGGTTAGCAGCATTAGGATGCTGTCCGGCGCTTGCACACAGCCGAAGTCAATGGGGAGAAAATGATCTTTAGGGTAAGTTCACACAGGGCATTTTTGCTGTTTTTTTTTATGCTAATTTTCAGCGGCTTTTTACAGTACCAGCAAAGCCTATGAGATTTCAGAAATCTCGTGCACACACATTGGTTTTTGTGTCATCAGGATTTTGTGCTTTGCTGCGTTTTTTGGACATAGATCATGTCAGTTCCTTCAGTTTTCTCAGCGTTTTTCAGCCATTGACTTGAATGGATGGTGAAAAAACGCTGTAAATACGCAGGTTGACCTTTCTTGCAGCATATGTGCTGCAGAAAAGTCAAGGACTGCCGGATGCGACCTGACATTCGGCTCTGCTAGCTCTAGGTGGCAGGCTGCACAATGCGTCCATGCAGCCTGTCAACCAGCAGAGTAGACCTGATCCCCATTCACTTGAATGGGGGGTCCGACATTACAGTGTTTGACACGCTGTCATATGCATGACAGCGCGGCAAACACCGCTTCTTATCGGCGGTCTGAAGAGAGCGGGGAGCGCTCAGCTGTGATCGGAAGTATAAAGTTTACCTCCTTTTACTGGTGTCAGCTGATGGGACAACTGATCCCATCATCTGACACTTGCTAACGCTAATTACGGTGACAGCAGGAGCGGAGGATGTTAGTTTTCATCTGCTGCTCCTGCGCTATAAATAAATAATTAAAAAGAAAAAACAGCGTGGGTTCCCCTGTATTTTTGATAACCAGCCAGACAAAACTCACAGCTGGGGGCTGCAACCCTCAGCTGTCAGCTTCAGCAAGGCTAGTTATCAAGAACAGAGGGGTCCTCAAGCTTTTTTTTTTTTAATTATTGAAATAAATAATTTAAAAAAACGGCGTGGGGTCCCCCTATTTTTGACAAGCAGCCTTGCTAAAGCTCACAGCTGGGGACTGGTATTTTCAGGCTGGTAAGGGGCCATTGATATAGGTCTCCCCAACTTAAAAATAGCAGCCTGCAGCTGCCCAGAAAAGACACATCTATTAGATGCACCAATTCTGATGCTTTGCTCTGCTCTTCCCACTTGCCCTGTAGCGGGGGCAAGTGGGGTAATATTTGTGGGGTTAATGTCACCAGTGTCATTAAGCCCACAACTTAGTAATGGAGAGGCGTCTATAAGGCTACGTTCACATTTGCGTTGTGCGCCGCTGCGTCGGCGACGCAACACACAACGCAAATAAAAACGCACCAAAGCGCACGCAAAAACGCTGCGTTTTGCGACGCATGCGTCCTTTTTTTGCCGAAATTTGGACGCAAGAAAAATGCAACTTGTTGCGTTTTCTGCGCCCGATGCTTGCGGCAAAAAAAACACATGCGTCGCACAACGTAGCACAACGTATGTCCATGCGTCCCCCATGTTAAATATAGGGGCGCATGACGCATGCGTCGCCGCTGCGTCGCCCGACGCAACCACGCAAAACGCTAATGTGAACGTAGCCTTAGACAGACACCTATCTATTACTGATCCTATAGTTGTTATATTTAAATAAAGACACAGCCAAAATAAAGTCCTTTAATGAAATGAATCACCACACTGTTTTACCATTTTATTATTCAGGTAATCCAAGTGAAGCCATCAATAATAAACCAACACAGATACTCCCTGGTCTGATGCAGTCCTATATAACGAGTGTCCCATTCAGTAATCCATATCTGGGGGAGATAAAGCTTACAATTGGGAGTGCTGCTAATGCGTCTGCTCCCGACTGTAAACTACTGGGGAATGAATGACGCAGCGGGCGCAGGCTCAGTAATGAGAGGTGACGTCACCGAGCCTGCGCTCCCACACAGCCTGACTTGAGGTAACCTCTGGACCGTGGGAAAATGCCAGTGAAAAGGTTACCGCAGGTAATCTATCTATCTATTCTATCAATCTATTATTCTATTATCTATCTACTAGATGGTGGCCCGATTCTAACGCATCGGGTATTCTTGAATATGCATGTCCACGTAGTATATTGCCCGTCCACGTAGTATATTGCCCAGCCACGTAGTATATTGCCCAGCCACGTAGTATATTGCCCAGCCACGTAGTATATTGCCCAGCCACGTAGTATATTGCCCAGCCACGTAGTATATTGCCCAGCGACGTAGTATATTGCCCAGCCACGTAGTATATTGCACAGCCACGTAGTATATTGCACAGCCACGTAGTATATTGCACAGCCACGTAGTATATTGCCCAGCCACATAGTATATTGCCCAGCCACGTATGTCACAGGTTAAAAAATAAACATACTCACCTTCTGATCCGAGGGCCCATTGTAGTTGTAACATACTCCCCTTCGGATCTGGCGCAGGCGATGAGCGCGCGGCTGCCGCCATCTTCCGTTCCCAGGATGCGTTGCGAAATTACCAAGATGACTTAGCGGTTTCGCGAGGCCGCTAAGTCTCCTGGGTAATTTCACAATGCATCACTGGGAACGGAAGATGGCGGCCGGCTCTGCGGACAACGGAGGGTGAGTATAGCAGGTTTTTTGTTTTTTTATTATTTTTAACATTACATTTTTTTACTATTGATGCCGCATAGGCAGCATCAATAGTAAAATGTTGAGGACACACAGGGTTAATAGCAGCGGTAACGGAGTGCGTTACCCGCGGCATCACGTGGTCCGTTACCGCCGTCATTAACCCTGTGTTAGCGGTGGCTGGAGGGGAGTAAAGGAGCGGGCGCCGGGCAGTGACTGCGGGGAGTAAGGAGCGGCCATTTTCTTCCGGACTGTGCCCGTCGCTGATTGGTCGTGGCTTTTTTTTTGCAACCAATCAGTGACTTGGATTTCCTTGACAGACAGAGGCCGCGACCAATGAATATCCGTGACAGACAGACAGAAGGATAGAAAGACAGAAGTGACCCTTAGACAGTTATATAGTAGATTCATTCTAGTTATTCATTCTATCTACAGGAAGTTTTTTTTTTTTTTCCTCTGGGCACACTCAACTTTATTGGCATGCACAAAGAGAAAAAGAAACACACCAAAAACGCGACAAAAAACGCACCTAAACCTGCGTTTTTGACAGCTTCTTTCCTGCCGAGAAGATCAGGTTTTGCTGCAGAAAAAAAAAAGCAGCAAAAATGCCCTTTGTGAACTTACCCTTTTTCTCCCCACCAGCATTCGGTATTCAGTCAAGGAGGTGGGGACAGCTCCAATTCAGTCACCGCTCTGAGTATACAGAGTGGCCGCTGTAACTGCACCCTGGCCCTTGCTTTTAACATTCTTTCTTTTTACTATTGATGCGGCATAGGCAGCATCGATAGTAAAACGTTGATCACACTTGCCAAACACTATGTTTGACAAGTGTCACCAACCTGTCAATCAGTTTTCCAAGCGATGCTACAGATCGCTTGGAAAACGCTACGGATCCGTCAAAAAAACGGATCCAGTGCATCCGTTTTTTACAATCTGCACAGGATCCGTCTTTTCAACATTTTGACGGATTGTGACTGATTGTAAAAAACGGAAGTGTGAAAGAGGCCTTTAATCACTTGTATGATTTGGCAAAAGCGTTGAGCAACAACCTTGTTCCCTGTTTTTGATATTTGTTGAACAGAAGCTTTGTGATGAAAAGCCTGTGACTTGTTTAAGGTTGGTCAGATCCAAAGGGTTATTGTTTGCTTTTGATACAAGTAGACCTCACATTGCCCTCTGGAAGAATGAAAAATTGTGTACACCTGTATGTACAAAAACGAATATTTATTCATATAACAATTAACCAAAATTAAAAGCAACTAAAACCAGAGTATGCACATCCAAAGGTAATGTAAACCAATAGAGACTACAAACTGTGTGTAATAAGCACCGACATAATAGAAATTTAGTATAATAAATATCTACATGTAGATAGTGTGACCAGGTGTAAATCCCATACAATTGGATACAAACAGGGGAGAAAGACCCTACTAAATATAGAAAACAATCATGAATGATATATAATAGTACAAAAAAGTAGGGCCATACCCTATATTGTTTCTCAAAGTATAACATTCAAACAAAATACAAAAATATGGAAAATAGAACCAAAATAATAAGCAATGATATAGTAAAAATCGAAAAATTAGGCCAAATGCAAAATGTGATATGAAGAGGCTATATCATAGTTATAAAAATAAGTCCTATATATTACATATACCAGACCATGTAATAATGGTAATATGTTATAGAAACCCTTAGAACCGTATAACCATGTATACACAGGTCACAGTATAATAAAATAAAGTGCAAATGCAGATGCATTGTAAAAAAACACCCTCATAGCATGATGCTGCCACCACGTTTCACTGTTGGGATTGTATTGGGCAGGTGATGAGCAGTGCCTGGTTTTCTCCACACATACCACTTAGAATTATCACCAGAAAGGTCTATCTTTGTCTCATCAGACCAGAGAATCTTATTTCTCAATGTCTGGGAGTGCTTCATGTGTTTTTTTTTTTTTTTTTTTTTAGCAAACTCTATGTGGGCTTTCATATGTCTTGCACTGAGGAGAGGCTTCCGTCGTGCCACTCTGCTATAAAGGCCTGACTAGTGCAGGGCTGCAGTGATAGTTGACTTTGTGGAACTTTCTCCCATCTCCCTGCTGCATCTCTGGAGCTCAGCCACAGTGATCTTGGGGTTCTTCTTTACCTCTCTCACCAAGGCTCTTCTCCCACGATTGCTCAGTTTGGCTGGATGGCCAGGTCTAGAAACACTTCTGGAGGTCCCAAACTTCTTCCATTTAAGGATTATGGAGGACACTGTGCTCACACTGTGCTCTTAGGAACCTTGAGAACTGCAGAAATTCTGTTGTAACAATTCTGTCTCTGAGCTCCTTGGCCAGTTCCTTTGACCTCATGATTTTCATTTGGTCACACATGCACTGTGAGCTGTGAGGTCTTATATAGACAGGTGTGTGCCTTTCCAAATCAAGTCCTATCAGTTTAATTAAACACAGATGGACTCCAATGAAGGAGTAGAACCATCTCAAGGAGGATCACAAGGAAATGGACAGCATGTGACATAAATAGGAGTGTCCGAGCAAAGGGTCTGAATACTTACGACCATGTGATATTTCAGGTTTTCTTTTTTACTAAATTTGCAAAAATTGCTACATTTCTGCTTTTTTTCAGTCAAGATGGAGTGCAGAGTGTACAGTAATGAGGAAAAAATACACTTTTTTTGAATTTACCAAATGGCTGCAATGAAACAAAGAGTAAAAAATGTAAAGGGGTCTGAATACTTTCCATACCTGCTGTCATCTGAATGGCTAATGTTCAGAGATCTAGACAAAGCCGAATTACAAGTTTCTATAGAGACACCACAGTTTGTCAGTCTCATTTGTGTTGGCAGAGCCGGGATCTCACACTTCTAGAGGTGCCATGTGAGCGCCAGATCCTCCATTCTCCATTTGTGTCACTGTATAGAGCAGCAGTTTATGGATCATGTCGCCTGATTTCTGCCTAATATCTCAAAAATCTCATTCAGCAGCTCAGTCACTCGGCAGCAAGACTCATTTTATCCCTTAATGTCTTTTAAAGTGTTTTCCTATATGTCACATTCTGTATTTATCTTCATTTTCCAGGAGCAGCAAGAGAGCGCCAAAAAGCATGCGGAGGATCTCCGAGCGTTACATCAGAAGTTGGATCTGCATTCAGATGCTTCCGTTACCAAATTTAAAGAAGCTGCTCTGGTTCGTAGGTTTTATTTGCCACTTTTGACCTTCAGGTTATTGTTCAGATTTATATATTTTTTGATGATGCACATTTATCATATATTCTGAGAATCGGACATAAATGTCCTTATTTCTGGGCTCACTACGAAGAAGCATTGAATGTCACTGTGGTCGAGCATTCGTGGTGCCAGTTCATTCAAAGTTTATGGGAATGATCAAAAAAAGCGGAGTACATCGCTTGTAGCCCTGTAGATGTTGGTGGCGAGGCACATGCTCAACTACAACTTCTACTAAGCTCCTGGGCTGTGCAGCGAGGAGGAACAAGGGTCTTGTTCTAGTGATCAATGGGGCCCTCAGATCTGACCCATTTATCACTTATGAATACCAATCGTGATGATCCATCATCCTGCAACATCTAGCGCCCTCACCATCCCATGAGTTCTTCCGACCGCGGCGGTGTGGAAAGACATTCACTACTTACAGAATTATTTTGTGCTTTTTGTAAGGGAGAGACCCATCATTTCCGTGCCTGCCCTGATTATTGTGCTTCATGTACAGTTCTCGGCATTACAAGTCTATATGAAGGATCTGACCGCTTTTCAGAACGCACAGAAATGTGTCCGTGCTGCTCCAATAACGTGGCCCTACCAGGACCTGTCAATGTCTACTTGTGAGTAGAGATGAGTGAACTTGTCGGAAAACAGTTGCCGAATCCGAATGTACCATATTCGTGCCGAATTTGTTTGGTGACGTTTTCCGAACATATTCGCTCATGCAACTTGTGGACGTTTTTCTTAGGCGTGTAAAAGGCAGTGGGGTCTTTTCTTTAAAGAATAACCATTATTTTAATTCTAATTTCATAACTCATTAATACACATGAAAATAAGCAACTTTGTAATAAGTGTGATAAATCTGCTTCTTTCTCTGCCAGGACTGATGATCATTACTCACATGGGAGATGCGACGGAGATGGAAGGAGGGGAGGAGATGGAGCTACAGCCCCTTCTCCCCTCCGGTTTACATAGACTCTCATTAGATGCAACCGTCCTCTCCCATGTGAGGAGTGTAACAGTCTTCTCTGAATACAGATTGTACTTGTGAATTTGGAACTTTGAAAATAAATGATCAGTCCTGGCAGAGAAAGAAGCAGATTTCTCTGATAATATATATTACAAAGTCTCTTATATTCATTTGTGCTATTCATTTCTGAAAACTGCGGTTACTCTTTAAGCGGTTTTCTTTTTCCAGTTAGTATTTCCATTGAGGACACATCACGGGGCAGCACAGATACTAAAGTGCATCCATATGTTCTCACTGTAATGCCAGTCTAAGATGGCCACACTGTAATAAGCCTGTTTTCAATACCTTTTGCTTAAAAAAAAGTCTAATAATTTAATATTAAACATACATATTTTCAGTACCAATGGAACCTTCTTTTTTTTTTTAGTAGCATGTATTCTCAGTTGCTTTTAAAGGGAATATGTCACCAGGTTTTTCCAACCCCATCTGAGAGCATCATATTGTAGGGCCAGAGATCCCGATTCCAGCAATGTGTCGCTTATTGAGCTGCTTGCAGTCATTTTGATAAAATCCCAGTTTTCTTTATCGCCTCTCATTGGGGGACACAGGAACCATGGGGTGTATGCTGCTGCCACTAGGAGGCTGACACTATGCAAATAAAAAAATTAGCTCCTCTGCAGTGTACACCCCACTGACTGGCATTATACTCTTCAGTTTAGCTTAGTGTCAGTAGGAGGTGGACACGGGTCTTTCATTAGACCCTTATCTACCTCAATGTGCGTCGTTTTTCTTTCAGGTTTCCGGATGGGATACAGGGTGAGCAGTCACACCTGTAGTCCCACATTATGGAATATGAGTACGGCGTGTACTGCCACCCCGTATCCTCATATATCCTTTTCCAGGACCAAGATCCTAGCACACAAGCGTGCTTAGAAGTCCGGTCCTGGCTCCGTCCCCCACCCACTCGCCCACCAGAGCCTGTCGGTTGTGGAGACGAGGACGTCCATCAGCTCCCTGGACGTCTCATCCCCCTTTTAAGGTTAGTACCGGGGTTTCCCCCCATCCCTTCCTAGAGTTTCCTGGGGGTCTTACTAGGGGCTCCCGTATCCCGGGTCGCTGCTTGCATGGATTCCCGCAGCACGACCTGGGCTTGCAGTTTCTCTGCAGACCTTCTCTTACGGACGCGGGGCCGTTATAGGCTGCCGCGCCGTTTGCCTACCAGTGTAGGCTCCGCGATTTCTCCTACCAGTCCTTCGGTAGGGGCCACATCTCCCCGCGGCGCACTGCCTCTGCGCCGCGGTTTTCCAGGGGGCACACAGGCGCTGCGGCCCTGTCGGGCCGGCGCGCCGCAGTTTTTGCCGGGGGCTCTCCGGCGCTGCCGCCCTGACAGGTCGGCGCGCCGCGATTTCCGGGGGCACTGAGGCGCTGCGGCCCTGACAGACCGGCGTGCCGCTTCTTCCTGCGGTGCGCTGCTCTGGCGCTGCAGGGGGCTTCTCAACAGCAGGTTTCTCTAGCGGCGCAGCCTGGTAGGCTGCTGCGCCGCCTGTGTTTCTGGCGGCGCACCTTTCGGGCGCATCTTTCCGGCGCCGCGGTTATCCTCCTCGGCCGCCGGCTCCTACTTTAGGCCCCGGCTTCTTCCGGGGCCTACTTCCGGTTTGCGCGCTCTCTCTCTTCCGGTCTGCGGGCGGGCTTTTTTCCCGCCCGACATATTTTGTCCTGCCCACCGGCGCCTCCGTGGCTGGCTCCGCCCACTTCCTCCAAGGATTAGTCACTCTTCTGGTGTGCACTCCGCAGCAGCAGCACCTGCTCAGCCCCGCACGTGTTTTTCTGTGAGCTCAGCGATCTGCGCAGAATACGGCCCCTCAGGACAGGAGTTCTCCGCTGACAAGTGGGACATCTCCCAGGACCGGGTCCGTGAGTAGCTGCACTGCAGACTGACACCCTTCTCTGCCCCACTGTCCCCTAACCCACTGGCATCTTCAGGGATCTCTCAAAATGTCTTCTAAAGGGGGCCGCTCTCGTCCCCCTACCTCTTCATCTTCTGCCTTAGTCACGTACTTTGCATGTTCGTCCTGTAACAGCAAACTTCCCTCAGGCCAGTCCTCCCCGCTGTGTCAGTCCTGCAGCAACCCGATTGTTCCCACCGCCCAGGATCCCCCGGCTGTTCCGCCCAAGAGTGATCCCCCCCCATCCCAGGCTGGGCCGCCTCTCTGTCACAATCGGTGGCCGATTTAACGCGGGTATCTCAAACCCTGGTGTCCGCGCTGGATCGGTTACCCCTGCAGACCCCTGCCGTGGCCAGCGGGTCGCAGGAACCGCCGACCGAGCCCTCCTTGCTAAGCTACAAAAGGTCCAGACAGGAACGTCGGTCTGAGTCCTCTTCACGTTCCATCTCGCCGCACGGCCCTCTCCCGCGGTTGGTGTCCCACCGATCCTCCTCCCCTGAGTCAGGCGAGGCATTATCTGATGCGCCCTCAGAGGATATTTCGGAGCTGGATCCTAACCAAATCGCCACCATGAGTGAGACGGTCCAGAACCTCATTGGGGCTATAAACCAAACCTGTGGCATCAAGGATCCCTCTACGGAACCCGCAGATCAGGCGGTTTCGTTTAGACGGGCCAAACCACCTTCAAAATTTTTCGCTCCTCATCCTGAATTCGAGGAAATCTTGGCCAGAGAGAGAGAGAATCCGACCAGACGTTTTCAGAGGGGAAAACGCCTGGGGGTGTTATATCCTTTTTCACCAGAACTTACCGCCAATTGGACGGTCTCTCCCTCGGTGGATCCCCCTGTTTCCAGGCTGTCCACCAACACGGTGCTTCCACTGTCCGGCGGAGCATCTTTGAAGGATTCTACCGATAGAGTTATAGAATCCTTCGCGAAATCTGCCTTTGAAGCGGCTTCAGCAGCGCTATGTCCAGCTTTTGCTTCCACTTGGGCTTCAAAATCCATCTCAAAATGGGCCAAGGATCTACGGCGAGGTATCCTGGATGGGGCACCTCCCGCGCAATTAGCGGAACTTGCCAACCAGATTTCCCACGCTGGTGAATACCTGGTTTCTGCCTCCCTGGATGTCGCGTCTTGTGCGGCTCAGGCTTCCAGCAATGCCGTTGCCATCCGCCGGACCGTTTGGCTCAAGGCCTGGCAGGCGGACTTTTCCTCCAAAAAGTCCCTCACTAGTCTGCCCTTCCAGGGCTCTCGTCTCTTTGGTTCCCAGCTGGACCAAATCATTAAGGACGCCACCGGGGGTACAAGTTCTCTTCTCCCCCAGGCTAAGCCTCGTCGTCCTCCTCCTAGACGGCAGTTTCGCTCTTTTCGGCCTTTTCGTCGCTTCGCTGCATCAAACTCTTTTTCCCAGCAGCAACAGAGGCCACAGGCACGTCAAGAGAAGAAGGCGGTGTCCTTCAGGCCCACTCCGTCCTGGCGTCCTCGCTATTCCCAGGGTAGATCATCCAGGCCCAGGACTGGAAGATCCACCTCCGCATGACTCTTGGCAAGACTCCAGCCCAACTCCCAGATTGGGCGGCCGTCTTCTCCGTTTCAGGGACGTCTGGATTTCCGCAGTAGAGGATGCATGGGTCAGGGAAGTTGTATCCTCGGGATACAAGATAGAGTTCGCCTCCCGACCCAGGGATCGTTTCTTCCAATCCCGTCCTCCAAGAGATCCCGCTCTGGTTCCGGGCTTCTTCGCAGCCATCGCTTCTCTGCTCAAATCCGGGGTAATCGTTCCCGTCCCAGAAAAGGAACGGTACACGAGTTTCTACTCGAACCTTTTTGTGGTACCGAAAAAAGACGGCAAGGTTCGTCCCATTCTGGACCTCAAATTGCTGAACAGGAGGGTTCGCCTGAGACACTTCAGGATGGAATCCCTTCGTTCAGTAATTGCTTCCATGGAGGCTCAGGAATTTCCATGCTCTATAGATATCCAGGACGCCTACCTACACGTTCCGATATTTCCCGGACATCACTGTTTCCTGCGCTTCGCAGTGCAACAAGATCATTTTCAGTTCGTCGCCCTGCCGTTCGGTCTCGCAACCGCGCCAAGGGTGTTCACGAAGATCATGGCGGCGCTGATGGCCATCTTGAGAGTCAGAGGCTTGGTCCTGTTTCCATACCTCGACGACATCCTCATCAAGGCTCCGTCCTCTGCTCAGGCCCACAAAAGCCTGTCCATTGTTCTCGACACCTTAGCCCGTTTCGGGTGGCTGGTCAACCGGAAGAAGTCCTGCCTTATTCCTTCTCAGCGCATCATCTTTCTGGGCATGCTTTTCGACACTCGTCAGACCAGAGTCTTCCTTCCCAAGGACAAGAGATCCACTCTTTGTCGGGACATACGCTTGCTCCAGGGTCCTCGGCCTCCCTCCCTCCGATCGGCCATGAAGGTTCTGGGGAGGATGGTAGCTACCTTGGAAGCGATTCCCTTCGCCCAATTCCATTCACGACCCCTTCAGCAAGCCATTCTGTCTCAGTGGGACAGGTCTGTTTTCTCCCTGGATCGGCCGATCAGACTCTCCTTTCGGGTCAAGCGGTCTCTCAACTAGTGGCTGACGTCACCTCTCATCTCCCAGGGCAGGTCCTTCCTTCCGGTTCACTGGCAGGTGGTGACAACGGACGCCAGCCTGATCGGCTGGGGTGCGGTTTTTCGCCACCTGACGGTTCAGGGCTGTTGGTCGCCGCAGGAGTCATCTCTGCCAATCAACGTCCTCGAAATTCGGGCCATCTTTCTGTCCCTCCGCCACTGGGAAAGGATCCTCAGGGGCCTTCCAGTCCGGATCCAGACGGACAACGCCACGGCTATGGCATATGTCAACCATCAGGGGGGGACCCGGAGCTCCTTAGCTCTTGCCGAGGTATCCAAGATCCTCCTTTGGGCAGAGGCAACGGTCCCGGTGATATCCGCGGTGCATATCCCCGGCGTGGACAACTGGGCCGCCGACTTCCTCAGCCGCGAGGGCCTCGCTGCAGGGGAATGGTCCTTGCATCCGGAGGTCTTCCATCAGATTTGTCTTCGATGGGGGACTCCGGATGTGGATCTCACGGCGTCTCGTATCAACAGGAAGGTTCCGCAGTTCGTATCCAGGTCCCGCGATCCCCTCGCAGTGGGCGTCGATGCTCTGGCCATTCCTTGGTCACAGTTCGAGCTGCCCTACCTGTTCCCACCCCTTCCATTACTTCCCAAACTGTTGAAGATCAAAGCGGAAGGGGTGCCGGTCATCCTGATCGCCCCGGATTGGCCCAGGAGAGCTTGGTTCGCGGAGCTCGTCAACCTTCTTGCGGACGCTCCTTGGCGCCTTCCAGACAGGCCCGATCTGCTGTCCCAGGGTCCGATTTGCCACCCAAATTCTCGGTCGCTCAGTTTAACGGCGTGGCTGTTGAGACCGCGGTTCTAAGAGCGTCCGGTCTTTCGGACCGGGTGATTCGCACCATGATTCAAGCTCGGAAGCCTTCGTCTTCCAGGATCTACTACCGCACCTGGAAGGCTTACTTCCGTTGGTGCGAGTCCAACCGCGTTCCGCCTATGTCTTTTTCCCTGCTTTCTCTTTTGGCCTTTCTTCAGGCAGGACTGGATTCGGGCCTGGCTCTTGGCTCCCTGAAGGGTCAGGTTTCTGCGCTTTCCATCCTCTTTCAGAAGACCTTGGCCTCTCGGCCACAGGTTAAGACTTTCTTTCAAGGAGTAGCCCACGCTGTCCCGCCGTACAGGGCCCCTGTGGAGGCATGGGACTTAAACCTGGTACTGGACGTTCTGAGGGTTTCTCCCTTTGAACCTCTTAGGGAGATTCCTCTATCAGTTCTATCTTGGAAGGTGACCTTTCTTGTGGCCATTACGTCTATTCGCCACGTTTCCGAGTTGGCGGCCCTGTCTTGCCGCCCTCCGTTTTTGGTCATTCACCAGGACAAGGTGGTCTTCCGGCCCCCACCTTCTTTTCTTCCTAAGGTGGTTTCCACCTTCCACTTCAACGAGGACATCGTTCTACCTTCCTTTTGTCCAGCTCCGACTCATCCTCTGGAGCAATCGTTGAACAAGCTAGACCTCGTCAGGGCAGTGAGGATTTATCTGGATAGAACATCCTCTTTCCGGAAGACGGATTCTTTTTTCGTCATTCCTGATGGCACGCGCAGAGGCCAACCGGCTTCCAAAGCGACTATTGCTCGATGGATCAGAATGTCAATTTTGGAGGCTTACCGGGTCAAGAACAGAGTGCCCTCTCCTGGGATTAAGGCTCACTCTACCCGGGCAGTCGGCGCCTCCTGGGCGGTGCACCACAGGGCTTCCGCCCTACAGCTTTGCAAAGCGGCAACTTGGTCTTCCATCCACACGTTCGCCAAATTTTACAAGGTCCATACCTACGCATCGGCGGACGCCAGCCTAGGCAGAAGGATCCTGCAGGCGGCAGTGGTGAGTCCTCTGACCTGATGGAAGTCTGTTTTTTTCCCGCCCTAGGGACTGATTTGGGACGTCCCATGGTTCCTGTGTCCCCCAATGAGAGGCGATAAAGAAAACAGGATTTTTGGTTGCTTACCGTAAAATCTGTTTCTTGAAGCCTCCATTGGGGGACACAGCTCCCTCCCAATGTTTCTGTTGTTATCTGTTCTATGACTGTTCTCACGTTTACAGTTCTCAAGTTTGTGGTTATGGTTTTTCAACCTTATTCTTTCTCCTACTGCTTTCTCACTAACTGAAGAGTATAATGCCAGTCGGTGGGGTGTACACTGCAGAGGAGGAGTTAATTTTTTTATTTGCATAGTGTCAGCCTCCTAGTGGCAGCAGCATACACCCCATGGTTCCTGTGTCCCCCAATGGAGGCTTCAAGAAACAGATTTTACGGTAAGCAACCAAAAATCCTGTTTTTTCTGCTGCAGATCTAGCAGTTCTCTGAATTCTGAGCCCCGTAAAACCCCGCCCACACCACTGATTGTCAGCTGTATGTACAGTGTACACAGAAAGCTGCCAATCAGTGGTGGGAGCAGGGTTGTATAGGCTCATGAATATGGAACACCACCTAGCAGCAGGTATACTAGTCCTCTAGTGATAATCTCCTACTACTGATTTCATCAAAACTATACTAAGCAGCCCAGTAAGTGACACATCACTGGAATCCGGGTCTGTCTCTACATCATGTTTGCAGATTAGGTGGCAAAATCCCCGTAAACAGATTTCCTTTAATAGAGTGGATTCTGTATGTTGACTTCTAATGTAGAATATTGATCCTGCTTTCTTCTAGGAGCTGATGAAGAAGCCCACTCTGCAAGTTGCACCCAGTGCACATCTAGTGCGTATGGCAGAGATGGAGCAGACAGTGGCCGAACAAGACTCTACATTGTCTACTCTTACCAGCAAGCTGAAGAACGTAACTGCGGAACTGGAGAGGCAGAAGCAAAGCCATGTGGCGAAAGTGAATGAGCTAGAAAACAGTAGGGCCAGGTAGGTTAAACTTGCATTGTTGTTGATGTTATTATTTAACATTCAAAGTGGTATCCCAGCCAAAAGCATTCAACGTGTAGCCAATATGTGATCGCCGCTAGTCACTAAGCCACAGAAACACAGCCGGAAGGCAGTAAGATGAAGCACTGGTCAAGCATGCACCTTGGCGCTTCAAGTCATGCTCTTTGTCACTGGTGGAGACAGCTGACCATGGTTGGCATCTGCAGGGCACAGTAGGTTAGCCTGTGGGAAGGAGATCCGTAAGGCAGCCATCAAAGAGTTTCTATGGCAGTTAGGTGCTTAATAAAGGCCTTGAAGCCTGCAGTGGCTTTATACTTCGGTATCCTGAGTATACCAAATCACTAGATCAGAAGATCGTTAAGTCCCAAAAACGGGACTACAGTGATTAGGTTTAAAGGCTTTTTTCCTACTTGGCAAATCATCACCTATTCAAGGAATAGGTGAAAACTTACTGAGCTGGGGGTCCAACCAGGGGACATTCACACAACAGGAAAACTTGGCCTTGAAATGCCCATTAGACTAGAGTGGTGGTCCAGCATGTGCCCCACTGCTTATCTATTTATCATTGTAGAGCCCCATTCTCCGTACCAGTGGGACCCTAGCGGTCAAGTTCCAACCATCAGCAACTTATCACGTATCCTGTAGGTACAGTTGCAATCTAAATTATTGAACTTCCATTGCAAATTAGGTGTTTAGCAAAATTTACAAGCTTTCTGCTGTTTGCAAAAAAACAGTGAAAGAAAAACAAATGAAATAGCTCAACACAACGAATATGACAAGTGGTTTCTCTAAATTAAATACAAAAGGCCACTTTTTAATCACTCCTGCAGTCTCAGAATTACTCAACCCCTTCATGACAATCATCTTTAGTACACCGGTTTCTGGCAGCTGTCCTAAGAAATCGTAGCCTAGTCCTCATGGGAAACCACCTCCAGTTCACTAATATTCTTAGGTTTTCATGCTTGGGGTCATTATCCTGTCGGAAGATCTCGTGAAACCCTAGCTTCAGTTTCCTCAGGCATGATGTTTTCTTCTAGGACTTCCTGGCATGGACTGAATCCCAAAACTCGTGTAGCTTTTGTACATATTTGAGCTGGCTTTTGGGTCACTAGAGGTGTAGATCTTCAAGTTTAGGCTTGAAGACATTGAATGTTTAGTTTGCTCCTTATTGTGCAAACTGAAGGCTCGGTGTCTGCTGCCACCGTATCTTGCTGCAGGCCTTTTGCAGTTTCTTGAGGGTTTTTGACCACCTGCCTCTTCAGTCTGGTGACAGCCGGTGTTAGTTTCCTCTTTCAATGATCAGGTATTGTAACCTGTGTTCCTTTTGAACCCTTCCCTTTGTTTTTTTCTACCCCGTTTTCTAAGAGTGATATCTTTGTAATTTTTTTCTTCAACTTTGTCATACGAGTTCTTGTCTTTTGTGGGAATACCTATCTTCTATAATGTTTACTTTAAGTGTTGCAAAGAAAATTTGGGATTTTTTTTGTCAATGGCACTGTATGAAATTTCATTTTTTGCATGGCAAGCTGACATTATTATTGATACAATTTTTAGTGTAGACATGATGTTTTGACTGATACTTATTGCATTTTTTGGACGAGGTGCAGTGACTCCCAAGAAAACCACAATTTTGCCTTCACCAATTTTTTGTTTTCTCTTTATGACTTTTACCATACAGGTGAAATAATTTTATATATTGCAGTAGCCTGCAAGGACATATACTACTCACAAAAAGCTAGTGATATTTGACTTCCGGGTGAAAGGTCACGCTATAGTGGTATTTTATCGTGAAAGTAGGGCATTTAAGTAGAATCATGCAATGGTGATTTCCTCATCTCAAACAATTTATTGAAACACAAGCCAACAACACTGGTAGGTATACTCTCCCCCCCCCCCCCCCAAACTGTTAATATCTCAATAATTTGTCATCTGGCCTTGAGAATCAGTTCGACAACGACGTCTCATGCAGTTCACAAGTTGAGTTATTGTCTGCTGAGGCATGGCTTCCCACTTTTCTTGAAAGGTGACCCTTAGGTCATTCAGGTTCTGGGGTACAGAGTTAGGAGCCTCTACACAATGACTCAGATGATCCCATTGGTTTTTGGAAATCTGGTGTAGAGAAAGTGCAGGCTACTCCATTTGAGGTACCCCAGTCTCCAGCAGCCTTTCCCTAGTGATGGTCACTTGATGTGCTGGAGCATTGTTGTCCATGAAGATGTAATTAGGCTTGTGTTGCTCGTGCAGAGGCATAGTGACTGGATTAGTGGTGTTATTCAAGTGTTAGGGACCTGTCATAAAGTGTAGGGAAGATCGGTATTTACTAAAGACACCTCCACTCTCTGAAACACCACCAGCACTTAAAAAAGGCTTGTCTGGTGACAACAAGACAACAGTGGTTGATGTACAGCGCTCTCCTTGGCATCTCCAAAATTTTTGGCGGTCAATCCTGCTCAGCATATATCCACTTTGACCAGTGAACAGCACTGGTCCCTCGTCCAGCGAAGATGCTCCCTGGCCCATACAAGACGGTGACACCTGTGCCTGATGGTGTGGTCAGGTCCCCTTGCAGGTCGTCTAGCACACGGACAACATTGATGTAATCTGTTTTGAATGGCCTGATGTGACTCTTCAGTGCTTCTAACCTCCGTTAAATGTGCCTGGAGTTGTGTGGCATTTATCATCCGGTTCCGAAGGGCATTGTTCACAATGAAGATGTCATCAGTGTAGGATGTGGCCAAAGGACGTCCACTTCTCTGCCTTTCTGTGACTCTTCCTGTCTCTCTGTTGCAACCTTGCAGATGTCTTTGTGACACTAAGCCCAGTGGCCACTTCCATCTGAGAACATCTTGCTTGAAGCCTCACAATGGCGAGGTACTGTTGATCAATTGTTAGGTATTGTCTTGGTTTTGTGAGGTCAAAATGTGAACAGCATGATGAGGAGGGCTGTTTCATTGCCAAGTTTAAGTGAATCAAGCATCTCTTCTGAATTTTGGCATCAAGCTTCTTGTTAGAGAAAGCAAGTTGTGCAAAAAGTACTGAAACATTGGACAGATGGACATGAGCATCCAAACATTTAGAGACCTTCACATCAAGTTCAGGTGAAAAGGTGAGAGTGCATTTTGGGTTCATCCTGAAATTTCCCGGAAAAGCCAAATATTCCTTACTTTTTGTGAGTAGTGTGCATCCACTCAGGACACCTTCCATGTCTTTAATATAGATCTTTCTTATGATTGGACATTTGGCATGATTTGGCAGCTAGGTATTAAAGGGAATCTGTCAGCAATATTCCCCCCTCCAAGCTATTTATATGTGCATGTGGGTCCAGCAATATCTTTATCTATCCATTCTGTTCCCCCATAACTGGGAAATCAGTGCTGCTTTTTGCTTGACTGATAGCTCTTTTGCTATGTGACTTCAAGAAAAGAAACGCAATAAAGCAGCAGCAGGAGGAGGTGGCGGCGCTGGGTGGGGAATAGAGCTGGAGTGACAGAGGCTTGGGAAGAGCTTCTGTGTTCCAAAGGCACTTCATCCTCCTTTGCATCAGACACCGATTCTCATTAATAGAAGAACGACATGGCCATGTAAAGGTATTGCTGGACTTGTCTTTGAAAGAGCTACATGCTAGTTTGATGGGTTAAATCCTGCTGATAGATTCCCTTTAAATGACTTCTTGATATAATTTCTGATGTATAGACTCTGGCTACATAAGTAATTTTCCTCTTGCTGCCTGACAGCTGTATTTTATAATGGCAAATAAGCTCTATCCATGATTATTTACTATTATTAATTACTGTGGCCTTATTGACCCCAATATAATGTTACATTTGACTATTTATTAATGCAAAAATACCCAGACTCGTATTGTTCAGTATGCCAAGCAATTAATGCCTAGCTACTTACATACCACTCTATGATAATTATGTTCAAAAAGGAGAAACATTGGAGTTTTTGGCAAAATTTCTATAACAACCTTTATTGATACAGACCATCAAATATACGCGTATGTTAACAAACCAGATTTAAAAGATGTGATTAAGAAGGACACCAACACTGCCGCACTCCTTACTGAATGTAATACTAAATGGCTTCAATCAACATGATATTTCAAGGACTCCATCACCTACAATGTCCATCCACCTGCTCCCAAAGGTTAATGGAGGCAAGACATTAATCATTATAGCCCAGTGGCTGTTGTAGAATCTTCTCTGGGGATTCCTCTCCCATACGGCCCCCTTAATACATATGGTCACAAAAATCAACTTATGCTAAGTTGAATAAAAGGGTCATCATACCCAGACTGAGGTACACGGCTGGCCCACCCCGACGCACGTTTCGCCGCTCTATAGCCTTGCTTTCTCAAGGGGAGGTGTGTTAATGGTCTCCTACAGGACCTTTGATATCCATGGTAACCAGTCATGTGTGTATCACATGACTGGCCACCGCTGGGCTGTGTATACACGGCGCATTCGCCCGCGGTCGGCCGCACCATACCCACGTGACCTGGCACATCGCCGTCCAATATCCGAATGGAGGCCAAACCCCCAGTCAGACGCTAGCGACGACAGAGCGCTGGATGACGCGGGGCGGCAACGGACGGCAAGCCGGCGCACGCGCACCACAACCGCAGAGGTCACATAGAAAAAATGCATAACCCAATAAAGATATTGTAATGTGCATGCATCAAATCAATATTACAAAAATTTTACAAAAATGTATTTAGCTCTTTTTTTTTTCTTACATTCTTTTAAGATTATAACAATAGATGATAATACAAGAAATGGGATTTTTTCACATCTTTGTGGTCCCATTCCACAAAAGAATGATTTCTTCATAGGGCATTCCAGGGAAATAACGAGTTCAGCGATATGACAATTAGGTAAAGTCCATCATACAGCAGAAGAGAGACTAAAATTTAAAACTATACAAGAAAAAACAATAATTAAACTAAAATTCAAAACCCACAAAATCCAGTTAAACATAGCCAGAAGGGATTGGATGCAGGAGAAATATGAATTATATATAAATCCTTTTACAATTTATAAAAAACCGTGCGAAGTTCAAAGAGTCATTTAGCCCAAATGGTTTGATGGTCCCCAAAGTAACGATCCACTTCAGTTCTCGTTGTGCCAACAATTTTTCAGCATTGCCTCCCCTTATGCCTGTGTGGACAACAGCAATCCCCCTTATCATGAAACCTCCAGGGTCACAATTGTGAGCCGACCTAAAGTGCCGCAGGATTGTTTTTAATTCCGAAGGGTCCTCCACCGAACGGGCTGCGCCAATATCCTGCACATGCTCCCTCACTCTTATCCTTAGTTCTCTCGATGTCAACCCTATATAAACCAATGAACAGCTACATGTGGCATAATATATCACATTAACACTACCACAGTTGATATATTCTTTAATTTGGAATTGCTTTTTACCATCTACTGAACAGAACGAGGAGCTGTGGAGGACATTGGCGCAAGCCACACAATGACCACAAGTGTAGCACCCTTTAATTGGTTTAGTTGCTCCAAATGGGCTTTTACTCTGCGCCACTTAATGACTTCTAATTAGGAGATCCTTCAAATTTTTTGCCCTACGGGAGGTCATAAGGGGACGGTCACTAAGATATGGTCCCAGGGAGGGTTCTGTGCTCAAAATCGGCAAATGTTTGGTCAAGATGGCCCTCATGTTATCCCATTCATGATTAAACACCGAAATAAATCGGATGCTTTCGTCTCCCTTTTTTCTTTTTCTTTTATTCTGATATAACAGCGTGTTACGGGGGGTAGACTTGGCTCTATTATAGCCCAATTTCACGCTCCTTTTACTATAACCCCGCTGGTCAAACCGTGTTCTCAGATCTGCAGCTTGCATTTCAAATTTTTCCTCCGTCGAGCAGATCCGCCTCATCCTCAGGAACTGTCCGACCGGGGCGGCCATCACGGTGGCTTGGCTGTGTGCAGTAGCGGCGTGAATTAAAGCATTCATTGCCATCGTTTCACGAAAGACATCAGTCTGGATGGTCGATGAAGCATCAACCTCCAGACTGATGTCCAAAAGGTCAATTTTAGTTAGATCATATCTATATGTCAATCTGATGTTGTAACAAATGGAATTCAACACAGCCGTAAAATCCTCAAGTTGCTGCACCGTCCCACGCCAAAGTAAAAAAATATCATCTATATAGCGCATCCAGCTTAGCACATGGTCTGCGGCTCCAGCTCCCTCGTCACCAAAAACTAACCCCTCCCAGTACCCTAGAAAGAGGTTGGCGTACGCGGGCGCACAGGCCACGCCATGCTTTTGATGGTAAAAATGATCTTTAAATGAAAAAAATTATGTGTCAGGACGAAGCGCAGCAGCTCGAGGATAAATTCACACAGAGGGCTGTCCAGATTGGAGGCCTCGAGGAAGAAGCAAAACCACCCGCAGCCCATCCGTATGATTGATGCAAGTATACAGTGTCTCAACATCTGCTGTGACCAGCAGTGTCCCAGCCTCCACACAGACGCTGTCAACCCTAGTTAGGACATCCGTCGTGTCTTTCACATAGGATGGCAAAATTTCCACCAATGTTTTTAAATAGTGGTCGATAAATTTACATATTGGGTCAGATAATCCACCCATTCCAGACACGATCGGACGCCCCGGTGGGTTAACGGCGTCCTTGATTTTTGTGACCATATGTATTAAGGGGGCAGTATGGTGGAGGAATCCCCAGAGAAGATTCTACAACAGCCACCGCGTTATCGATTAATGTCCTCCCTCCATTAACCTTTGGGAGCAGATGGATGAACATTGTAGGTGATAGGATTTGATTTGGAAAGGACCCCATCAGTTTAATTAAACACAGATGGACTCCAATGAAGGTGTAGAACCATCTCATGGAGGATCACAAGGAAATGGACAGCATGTGACTTAAATATGAGTGTCTGAGCAAAGGGTCTGAATACTTATGACCATGTGAGCTTTCAGTTTTTCTTTATTAACCCCTTCACGACCCAGCCTATTTTGACCTTAAAGACCTGGCCGTTTTTTGTAATTCTTACCAGTGTCCCTTTATGAGGTAATAACTCAGAACGCTTCACCGAATCCTAGCGGTTCTGAGATTGTTTTTTCGTGACATATTGGGCTTCATGTTAGTGGTAAATTTAGGTCGATAATTTTTGCTATTATTTGTGAAAAAAATGGAAATTTGGCTAAAATTTTGAAAATTTAGCAATTTTTAATTTTTATTCTGTTAAACGAGAGAGTTATGTGACACAAAATAGTTAATAAATAACATTACCCACATGTCTACTTTACATCAGCACAATTTTGGAAACAATTTTTTTTTTGCTAGGAAGTTATAAGGGTTAAAATTTGACCAGCGATTTCTCATTTGTACAGCAAAATTTACAAAACCATTTTTTTTTAGCGACCACCTCACAGTTGAAGTCAGTTTGAGGGGTCTATATGGCTGAAAATACCCAAAAGTGACAGCATTCTAAAAACTGCACCCCTCAAGGTGCTCAAAACCACATGAACATTTAACTTTTTAGTAACAAAAATTATGTTTTAGCAACAATTTTTTTATTTTCCCAAGGGTAAAAAGAGAAACTGGACACCAAAAGTTATTGTACAATTTGTCCTGAGTACACCGATACCCCATATGTGGGGGGGAACCACTGTTTGGGCGCACGACAGGGCTCAGAAGGGAAGGAGCGCCATTTGACTTTTTCAATGAAAAATTGGCTCCAATCTTTAGCGGACACCATGTCATGTTTGGAGAGCCCCTGTGTGCCTAAACATTGGAGCTCCCCCACAAGTGACCCCATTTTGGAAACTAGACCCCCCAAGGAGCTTATCTAGATGCATAGTGAGTACGTTGAACCCCCAGGTGCTTCACAAATTGATCCGTAAAAATGAAAAAGTACTTTGTTTCACAAAAAATTTCTTTTAGCCTCAATTTTTTTCATTTTCACATGGGTAACAGGATAAATGGATCCTAAAATGTGTTGGGCAATTTCTCCTGAGTACACCGATACTTCATATGTGGTCACAAACCACTGTTTGTGCACACGGCAAGGCTCGGAAGGGAAGGAGCGCCATTTGACTTTTGAATGAAAAATTAGATCCAATCATTAGCGGACACCATGTCGCGTTTGGAGAGCCCCTGTGTGCCTAAACATTGGAGCTTCCCCACATGTGACCCCATTTTGGAAACTAGACCCCCCAAGGAACTTATCTAGATATGTGGTGAGCACTTTGAACCCCCAAGTGCTTCACAGAAGTTTACAACGCAGAGCCGTGAAAATAAAAAATCATGTTTCTTTCCTCAAAAATTATGTTTTAGCAAGCAATTTTTTATTTTCACAAGGGTAACAGGAGAAATTTGACCCCAATAATTGTTGCCCAGTTTGTCCTGAGTATGCTGGTACCCCATATGTGGGGGTAAACCACTGTTTGGGTGCACGTCGGGGCTCGGAAGGGAGGGAGCACCATTTGACTTTTTGAATGCAAGATTGACTGGAATCAATGGTGGCGCCATGTTGCATTTGGAGACCCCTGATGTGCCGTAACAGTGGAAACCCCTCAATTCTAACTCAAACACTAACCCCAACACACCCCTAACCCTAATCCCAACTCTAGCCATAACCCTAATCACAACCCTAACCCCAACACACCCCTAACCACAACCCTAACCCCAACACACCCCTAACCCTAATCCCAACCCTAACCCCAACACAACCATAACCCTAACCACAGCCTTATCTTAACCCTATTTCCAACCCTAGCCCTAATTCCAACCCTAAGGCTATGTGCCCACGTTGCAGATTCGTGTGAGATTTTTCCGCCCCATTTTTGAAAAATCCGCAAGTAAAAGGCACTGCATTTTACCTGCGGATTTACTGCGGATTTCCAGTGTTTTTTGTGCGGATTTCACCTGTGGATTCCTATTGAGGAACAGGTGTAAAACTCTGCAGAATCCGCACAAAGAATTGACATGCTGCGGAAAATAAAACACAGCGTTTCCGCGCGGCATTTTCCGCACCATGGGCACAGCGGATTTGGTTTTCCATAGGTTTACATGGTACTGTAAACCTGATGGAAAACTGCTACGAATCCGCAGCGGCCAATCCGCTGCGGATCCGCAGCCAAATCCGCTGCAGATCTGCAGCAAAATCCGCACCTAATTCTAACCCTAACCCTAGTTCTAACCCTAATTCTAGCCATAACCCTAACCCTAAGGCCAGGTTCACACTGCGCTAGCAGCAGCCCGTTCAGCACATACGCTAACGGGCTGCTGCTAGCGCAAGTGCCGACGTTTGCATCGCGCTAGCGCAGATAGAGCTAGCAGATGCTCTATCTGCACTAGCAGTGACAGACCTGGAAACGCTGCAGCCCGCGTCTCCGGGTCCGTCACTCAATGACGGCACATCCCTAGCGCACGCCCATTGTGAGCGTGCGCTAGTGATGCGTCCGACATTGCTGTCAATGGCGGCTGTAGCGGACTACGTTACACCGCGTTTTTGCCGCTGTGTAACGTAGTCCGTCTAACGGACTGCTTAGACGCAGTGTGAACCAACGCTAACCCTAACCATAGTGGGGCAAAGGAAAAAAAAATTATTTATTTTATTATTGTCCCTATCTATGGGGGTCATAAAGGGAGGGTTTATTTATTATTTTTTTTATTTTGATCGCTGTGATAGGTTCTATCACAGCGATCAAAATGTACCTGTAACGAATCTGCTGGCCGGCAGATTCGGCGGGCGCGCTGCGCATGCGCCCGCCATTTTGGAAGATGGCGGCGCCCATCAAACACATGGACGGACACCGGGAGGGACACAGGTCGGTAAGTGTGAGGGGGGGGGGGGCTGATCGGACAGCGGGGGTGGGAAGCGGACAGCGGGGGGAGCGGACAGGAGACCGGAGGGGAGCGGGGGACACTATATGACAGGATGGAGGACCGGAGGGGAGGAGATCGGTGGCGGGGGGGGGGGGGGGGTCTGATCGTGATCTCCAGCCATGGCTGATGCTATTGCAGCCGGCCATGGCTGGATTGTAATATTTCCCCAATTTTCATTGGTGAAATATTACTATCGCTCTGATTGAAAGTGAAAGTGAAACGTCACTTTCAACAGCCAATCAGAGCGATCGTAGCCACGGGGGGGCGAAGCCACCCCCCCTGGGCTAAAGTACAACTCCCCCTGTCCCTGCAGGCCGGGTGAAATTACAGTTAACCCTTTCAACTGGCCTGCAGGAGCACAATCCGACAATGACGCATATGCTGCGTCACAGGTCGGATTGGCACAGGTTTTCATGACGCATACGGTGCATCAAAGGTCGGGAAGGGGTTAAATTAGCAAAAAATGCAAAATTTCTGTTTTTCAGTCAAGATGGGGTGTAGAGTGTACATTAATGTTTATTTGTTTTTTTTTTATAACATTTTTGAATTTTCCAAATGGCTGCAATGAAACAAAGAGTGAAAAATTTAAAGGGATTTGAATACTTTCTGTACCCACTGTATACCATATTTCCAGGATGTCCCTCCTGACAGCATCATGGAGGTCGTCCTCCTCCTGCTTACAGGGACAAGAAACACACAAGGGGTTAAAAGGCCCTTCCCACCCACCTCCCCCAGTGTTTTCCCTTCCCTGCATGGAGGGACACCTGAGAGGAGCAGAGCACAGCTTACTCGATTGGGCTCAGGGGGATTGTGCGGCACAGCTAATCCTTCCCCCTGTCATGGGGCCCGTGGCCAACACTTTCCGGTGGGGTCTGTCAGCCACCGAGACCAGTAAAGCAAAGGTTTCCTGGGTTGAGACGCTTCCCTGTGATGGAGAGCTCTCGGCTCCAGCCAGCAGTGTCCATTCTCTTCTGGGGAGACGCGCAGTATGAGCAACGGACGCACATCCGGTGACGTCATGGACGCGCCTGGCTTCTAGTTTCGGAATGCGTTCCACTGTGGAACGCAGAAGTATCGTGGAGACAGTTAATAAATCATTGCCTGGGTCTTCAGGGTCACTCTGCATGCATTTGGGCATTATGGAGGATGCGGGCGGAGGAGAACAGGACTGCCTGATTATTTCCCATATCTTCATATTAAGTCAAGATAAGGGAAACCCTGCATTGCACTCCATAGAGGCCTTGCCAAACCTCTTAGGTGTAGGAAGTCCAAGCGATGCCCTATGTGTAGTGTAAAGTTACCAGAGGCTTATGGAAAATTACTGTGTGAAAGCTGCACCACAAAAATTGTGAGGGAAAAGCAGCCGTCCCTTCTTTCTCTGATGCGGTCCATGATCTGAGAAGAGGTCCAAACCTCTATATCTAACCTCATGCCACCACAGTCTACCAACCCAGGTCCAAGGGCTAAAAGACCTAGATGAGCGATGGAGTTAAGCTCAGAGGAAGAGCTGAAGTTCCTGGGATCAGATTAGGACAACTCCATACTGCCATGTTATCATCCTGTCTCTCCTGATGAACCCATGTGTTGGGGGAAACGCGTCGAGAGTTTTTTTTGCCTTCAGCCATCTAAGGAGTCACTTTATCTGGACCTGTAACCACTTGTGTATCATGAATTCAGCAGATGAGTATATCATTATATCTATTATTCATATGCATTTATTGCACTTTTTGTTCTGCTGCTTTTAGTGGATGGATATATAACCAAAAGAGAAAAATGGAGTACTCAGTCCAAACCTTTTTAACAAAACCGTATACAATACTTTATTAATAATTCATCAATACAGTAATAGCATAATAATACATAATTTTAACACAAAAACAGGGTAAGGGTAGTCACAGGTAACCCGGCTGGTAATGGTTAACAATAAAGTGCATAGTGCCCATAATTTTATTGGGAAGCTCACCCCCAACACATATCAATTAAAGCATTTAGCGGTTTTCACAAAGTTGCGGCATACCAGTATGCAGTTGGAATACAAGTATTCATTCAGGGAGCTTACCCATATTATTGTGCAGAGCCGGGCCCGTATCACGCCGCCACCGACGCGCGTTTCGCTGATCTTTCTCAAGGTGCGGATCTATGACCGCACCTTGAGAAAGATCAGCGAAACGCGCGTCGGTGGCGGCGTGATACGGGCCCGGCTCTGCACAATAATATGGGTAAGCTCCCTGAATGAATACTTGTATTCCAACTGCATACTGGTATGCCGCAACTTTGTGAAAACCGCTAAATGCTTTAATTGATATGTGTTGGGGGTGAGCTTCCCAATAAAATTATGGGCACTATGCACTTTATTGTTAACCATTACCAGCCGGGTTACCTGTGACTACCCTTACCCTGTTTTTGTGTTAAAATTATGTATTATTATGCTATTACTGTATTGATGAATTATTAATAAAGTATTGTATACGGTTTTGTTAAAAGTTTGGACTGAGTACTCCATTTTTCTCTTTTGGTTATATAGTGTTATCGGGAGTGTCCATTTGACGTTAGAAGGCCTATGATATGAGGATTATTTAGACGCAATTCATGGGCAGAATATTTAAAGTGTTCTATTTGGTTTCGTGTTATATTTTAGTGGATGGATATAGTGACACATCCAGGTATTTGTTGTGGCGTATATATTTTATACATGTCATGGTCAAACACATTTTGATGTGGGAGTATCAGCCAGCACAGAATGATTTCATTATTTGTATCTTGGTACTGTATTTAAGGGTTCTATTATGCTGCCGATAACCTTACCTCTGCTAGATGTGGTGATATATGCATTATTTATTATTCATAATCTCTATCCCCTGTTCGCACATCACATTGGAGGGGAGGGCCTTCTATGTTGTTAACTAAACATCACATATGATCATATGATACTACCAGCCACCTGGCCTTCTCTTTGTCACTTTATTCCTTATAGGGAGGAGGTAGGAGATTAGGGCTAGCCATCGCACGAGCGGGGGCGCCATTCTCATTTTTTCTCTTAAGGTGCCAACCTCCGCATCTAGGTAGGCGTACATCTATAGGTTTTTTGCAGCTTTTAGGGATATCTTGCGTATATCTGTACACCCTTGGTACTAAGTATAAGATAATACACGTGTGTATCACTTATATTGCCTTATATCTGAAGTATTGTACGTGTATTTTTCAGTTTATATTGTTCTTGACTGTATTTTTTAATCAGTCTACAATTGTTCTGGGGGATCATTTTTTTTCCCTTTTCTGGGTTGACTCATTACGTAGGGCCCTTTTTCCGGGTATTTAATTATTTTTCGTTTGGGTATTTAATAAAGCATTAAATTTTACAGGGTTTTTTTCTTTTGTAAACTGTTCCTTTCCCTTGTTGGATATATATATTGTGTGAGCCTGTTAAGGTCTTTGGCAGGTCAGATATTCCAAAGATTTGCAATTTTCTTCAGGCAGGATTTAATAAAGGTCTTGGACCAAACACTCTTAAAATCCAGATATCGACCTTGAGTGTCTTCTTCGATCATCCGTTGGTTTCTCCCCCCGTGGGTAGCTAGGTTTATTAAGGCAATACAGAGGTTAAGGCCTACTATAAGGCGGTCGGTGTCCCCGTGGGATTTGAACCTCATCCTTAGTGCCCTCTGTAAAGACCCTTATGTGTCTGTGGAGAACATAAGCATTTTGAGTTGGACCATTAAGACAGTGTTCTTAGTGGCCATTGCTACCGCGAAAAGGGTAGACGAGATCCAAGCCCTGTCCACCTGGGATCCGTATCTCCAGATTTTGGACGATCGTATAGTCCTTAAATTAGATCCTGCCTTTTTACCAAAAGTAGTGTCTGTTAAAAACCTAAACCAAGAGATAATCTTACCCTCTTCTTGTGAGAATCCAACAAACCGGACGGAGTCTCTCTTTCACATGTTGGTTGTTAGACAGGCAGTCATTATGTACTTAGATGCTACTCGGAATTGGAGGCAAGATTCTAATCTGTTTGTTTTATATGGGGGCAAAAATAGAGGGAAGAAAGTATCCAAAACCACTATTGCAAGATGGATCATTTCGGTGATATCCCCAGCTTTCAGTTCAGAAGGGATTTCCGCTCTAGACGACCTAAAGGCCCTTTTGACTAGAGCAGTCTCCACCTCTTGGGCTGAGAGGGCAGGGGCTTCAGTTGAACAAATTTGTAGTGCTGCAATCTGGGCCAGGTTAAATACATTTTGTAAGCATTATAATTGGATGTGTTGTCAGGTCAACCAACTGCTTTTGGGAGAAAAGTTCTCCAGGCAGTGGTCCCACTCTGAGGAAGGTACTTTGGTGTTCTCCATGATGCTATCCTGAGGGACATCCTGGAAAATAGGTATTAGACCTACCGGTAATTATGTTTCCAAGAGTTCATCCTGACAGCACAGTTAGTTCTCTCCCTGATAGTGTTTCTGTTTCCATGATGTCTTAATGTGATATGGGAATGTAATTAATTTTTTTTTAGATGCATCAATCCTGGTGTGGTACTTGAAAGCCCTGGGGGAGGTGGGTGGTTGGGGCATTTTAAACTCTCTTGTGTTTCCTGTCCCTGTGAGGAGGAGGACAACCTCCATGGTGCTGTCAGGATGGACTCCTGGAAACATAATTACCGGTAGGTCCAATACCTATTTTTTCGGACTATAAGCCGCACCAGACCATAAGACTTACCTAGGTTTTAGAGGAGGAAATAAGAAAAAACAAAACTGAAGCAGAAAATGTGGTAAATTCTGTACTTAATATCCCCTATCCTGGTATATATGTTCCCCTCATCCCCATCCTGGTATGCATGGCCCCCTCATCCCTATCCTGGTATGCAGGGACTCCATATCCATCCTGTTATGCATGGCCCCATTCTTATCCTGATATGATTGGCCCCCCACCTCCATCTTGGTATGCACGGCCCCCATCAGAAAAACATTAAAAAAACATACGTTATACTTACCTTCCCTGCGCTCCCTCGTAGCGTCTTGTTCCGATGCCAGCAGCTAATTTATGCTTGTAAGCAGCCATGGCAGGGATGTCATGCGCTGCTTACAAACCGAGGACAGCTACCGGAATACTATCTTCTCCCCACACCAGGACTATATGCATGGAGACCAGTGAATATTCATTGCTCTTTAATTGCGAGCACAGTGTTAGCTGCAGCTGACGACTTCCTGCACTGACGGGCGTTCACGTGTGCAACTACTAAAGGGAAAGAATATTCACTGCATTCCATGCCTATGGGAGTGGAGAGCAGTGAATATTCATTGTTTTAAATAGCGGGCACACACGAACACCCTTCAGCTGCTGGAAGCCGGCTGCTGTGGCCAACAGCATGTCCACTGTTAAAGAGAAATGGATATTCACTGCTTTCAACTCCCATGGGCATGGAAGGCAGTGAATATTCATTTCTCTTTAGCAGCGGGCATGGGAGTAAGCTGCAGCCGCCAGCTCCTGCCTCCTGTGACCAGCTGCTTCTGCCTCCTGTGATCAGCTGCTCCACCGCTGCCTCTCCTCCACCTCCCCACCATAGCCTGACAGGTACATCCAGACTATAAGAAGCACCCCCCATTTTCCTCCACATTTTTGGAGGAATATAGTAATTAGTGCGTCTTATAGTCTGAAAAAACTGTCGTTAAATTGACTGTTTTCTATGAAACTCAGCCACATGATGGTCTTCACAATATCTCAATAATAGGAAGCCCTAACATTGCAGGGTTAATTAGGTGTAAGAAACAGCACTTCCCCAGGACCGCGCCATTTATATGCTACTGTTTTAGATTGATAGTGGCTTTTAAAGGCTCAACATCAGTGAGTGGAGCGCAGCTCTTAGATTCTTATACTGCATAACAGAGCCAGCATCCTCTTGGTATAACGCAGGCTTATGCTTCAGGGACCCGATGTCGGCCTTACCGTACATCCAAATAAGGGAAGGGATTAAAGGAATTGTCTTTTTTACCTGTGTGCCCACAGGTTCAGTGACAAGTAAGATAAACTGAGCATTACTCACCTTCCCTATGTCCACAGCTCTGCCTCTCCACTGCTGCGATCTACACAGATATGTTGCAGGCTGTAGTTAATCACTGATCTCAGCAGCCCAATGCCATCTACCTCCTGAATCGTTGAGCAGTGACCAGGACAGCGTGAGAGGGGTAGTGCTAGACCCAGGAAGGGTGGATAAAGCTTAGTTTGTCATTTACATATCAATGATCCTGTGAAAGCTGAAGGTGGACAACCCCTTTAACTTTGAATTTGTGAACTATGCATCCAACTGTATTTCTAGGATCATTTTAAATCCTTTGCTATAATTTTGTATTCTTTTCCACTCTCTTGAGTTAACTATATATTAAACATACAATCCGACATCAGTCAGCAAAACCCCTAGCCAGTCCAGGTATTTGAGGTTTCATCTCAGGTAGCCTATGTAACCAACGCAACCAAGGCTTGATTACTGAATTGTCAGAGCCTGAGGCAAATGTCACGGGGCTACCGTGACAGAGAGGTTCCAGAGAACCGCAGCGCTCTGGGCCTCGTTCACACACAGTGAACAGAAGCTCTTCACCTGTATTCTGACCTAGCTGCTTTGTGCCAGCAGTGCAGGAGTTAACCTTATTGCGAAGTTGCTGAGAGCTGGGTCTCTCAGCTGAAGTGGATTTTGTAATCTGATCCTCTATATAGACCCAGTCCTGACTTCAGCTACTGTCAATGATCAGTTCTACTGCCTGGCTTGGAGGTTGAAGGAGCGTAGTGTTGGTGTTGGAGGTTTATTTACAGAGATTGGTGTCTGCAGTTTTGGTTGCATGTTAAACCTGTTTTCCTTCCTAAGTTTATTCCTTCTCTTCCCTTCTCTGTGTTTCCTCTGTGGTTGTGTGAGCATTTGGTGAGTTTGAGACTTTTAGTTACCTTGTCTGTATACCCTGTTATTTGTTGTATTATTACACTGGTGCAGTCCACCTACTTTGGGGGGAGAGGGGGCCCCTGATGAGGCCTGCACAGGAGACAGGGATACGCTGGCAGCTCGGGTATCATAACCATCATAGGTACCCCCGAGATAAGGGAAAGCCAGGGCCCCATTAAGTGGTAGGGACAGGTGCGGGTCCCAGTACGCCGTCCTGCCCCTTTATCGCCGTTTACGGCGTGACAGCAAATGTTTGTTCTCATGAGGGAATCTGATAAGGGATTTAATAATTCTAGACTGAAGTAGCGTTTAAAATTGGCATTTTGTGGTGAATTTGTAGAAATCACTTGTTATATTAGTTGTGTTGAGCTATTCAAGCTACATTATTTGGTAACTTTGATGTCAAAGATTTTCTGCAGCATTTATGCACCTATTAGCTAAATTAAGTTACCGTACTTGTGTTTTATTCATTAAGTTTTTTACTGTTTTTTTTTTTAACATTTTTG
The DNA here is from genome assembly GCF_032444005.1 of Ranitomeya imitator. Classification (NCBI taxonomy): domain Eukaryota; kingdom Metazoa; phylum Chordata; class Amphibia; order Anura; family Dendrobatidae; genus Ranitomeya; species Ranitomeya imitator. The sequence continues at coordinate 223,128,902 of NC_091285.1, forward strand.
ACGCTGAGATTTTTGTCTGTTTTGGTATGCTGTGTGTTAAATTTAGCTTCTTTGTTTTTCTAGTATTTGGCTTTGACAAAACTATTGATTCAGTCATGCGTTTTTAGTGCATCTCTGCAGTGGAAACACATTAAGGCTATGTGCACACATTCAGGATTTCTCGCAGAAAATTCCTGAAAAAAAAACTGACATTTTCTGCAAGAAATCCGCAAGAAAACCGCATGCGTTTTTTCCACGTTTTTGACGCGTTTTTGACGCGTTTTTTTCCGGACACTTCCCAATGAATTTTGTAGTGGGAAATCCGCAAAAAAAACGCAAAATTAATGAACATGCTGCGGTTTTTACCGCAATGCGTTTTTTTCGTGGAAAAAACCGCATCAGTGCACAAAACATGCAGAATTCATTCTAAATGATGGGATGCTTATTTCATGCGTTTTTTTTTGCGGTTTTATAGCGTTTTTATCAGGAAAAACCGCAACGTGTGCACACAGCCTTAGGCTAAGTTCACACTTTTTTATGCTTTGTTTAATGCTAATTTTCATCTGTGTTTTACAGTACCAGTAAAGCCTGTGAGATTTCAGAAATCTCACGCACACACATTGTTTTTGTGCTTTGCATGTTTTTTGGGGATATAGAGCATGTCACTTCTTTCAGTGTTTTTCAGCCATTGACTTGAATGGGTTGTGAAAAAACGCACCAAAAACACAGGTATCAGATTTTGGTTCCTTTTTATGTGCCAAAACCTGATTCTGTGGAATAGGAATTTTTTTTTTTTTCAACACTAAGCTTTTATCAGCATTCACAAGAGAGACATCTAGCACACCAAAAACGCACAATAAAAGCTTGAAAAAAAACTTAAGAAAAAAGCAAGGAAAACATGTTGAAAAAACGCCTAGTGGTGTGAACTTGCCCTAAAAGCGCATATGTGTTTTTTACCTACAGCATAAACACAACACAGTGGGCACTACATATGAGAAATAAGTGCATAGCGCCCCTCAGCATCAGAAAATCTACGGGGTCTCGGCTACTGGGGGTAGCTGAGACCTCGGAGAACATGATTCTTGCAGTTTTTAATGTCCCCAGTCACGTGATTCCACACGAAAAAAAAATGATCTATCAGAGGAGAGAGAAATGTAATGTTTTTCCCATTCTTTTCAGTTAGGGTTAGGGTTGGCGCTAGGGTTAGGGTTGGGGGTGATGTTAGGGTTTGGGTTAAGGTTATGTTGGGGTTACGATTGTGGTGTTGGGATTTGGGTTGTGGTGTTGGGGTTAGGGTTGTGTTATGGTTAGGGTTGTGAGTAGGGTTGCGATTAGGGTTAGGGCTGTGTTGGGGTTAGGGCTGTGTTGGGGTTGGAGTTAGAATTGGGGGGGGGGGGGGTTCCACTGTTTAGCCACATCAGGGGCTCTCTAAATGCAACATGGTGCCCGCCATCAATTTCAGCCAATTTTGAGTTCAAAAAGTCAATTGTTGCCAACAAATTTTGTGGTCCATTTTCTCTCGATACCGTTGTGAAGTTAAAAGTTTGTGTCTAAAGTTAATTTTTTCTGAAAAAGTTAAATGTTTATTTTTTCCTTCCGCATTTCTTTAGTTCTCGTGAAGCACCTGAAGAATTAATACATTTCTTGAATGTGGTTTTGCGCACCTTGAGGGGTGCAGTTTTTAGAAATTGTGTCACTTTTGGGTATTTTCAGACATATTGAACCCCCCCAAAGTCGCTTCAAATGTGAGGTGGTCCCTAAAAAAAATTGTTTGGTAAATTTTGTTGGAAAAATGAGAAATCGCTGATCAACTTTTAATGTCCAAACCAAAAAAAATCTGTTTCCAAAATTGTCCTGATGTAAAGTTGACATGTTGGAAATGTTATTTATTTACTATTTTTCACACTATTTTGTGTGACACGACGGCACAAAAATTAAATGTTTGAAAATTGCAAAATTTTCAAAATTTTTGCCAAATTTCCGTTTTTGTCATAAATAAATGCAAGTCCTATTGAAGACATTTTACCACTAACATGAATTACAATATGTTGCGAGAAAATATTCTCAGAATCAGTGGAATTCGTTGAAGTGTTCCAGAGCTATGACCTCATAAAGTGACAGTGGTCAGAATAGTAAAAATTGGCTTGGTCATTAAGGTCAAAATGGGCTTGGTCACTAAGGGGTTAAAAGCCGCTTCTCCACGCTTGCTGCCAGTGACTGGTTAGCCTCGCCCTATACACACCTTCAGGGAGAGACCTGTCACTCCAGGGTAGTGGGCGGGAGAAGTACCATTTTGTCAACACTCGTGCTCCCCACTAGTCTGACACTCCTGAAGAAGGTAGATAGTTCAGTGCTCTGGTTCGGCTGCCACAGGCTACCACTGTAGGACTACAGTTCTGCAACTCATTTTGCATAATTCTTTGACTTTTTTTGTTTAATGTTTGTATATTTGTCGTACTGACCATACAACTATTAAATATTTATTGGCCAATATATTTAGGTAAAGGCAATGTATTTTGTGCCTGGAACAATCTTGGGTTTGACCGAAGCTTCTTGTAGTGCTCCACTGTCTGGTTAGGTAGTAGGCCATCACTCATACGTCCTCCGGAACACACTTGTAGTAATGATATGTACTGTGAATTCTTTAGTAATGCCCTGGTGTATGTAATTTGCCATAGTTTTATTTCTTCCTGGGTAGTGGAGCGCTTTGTTAGAACCTTTTCTAAGAAACCATTTTTCTGTTATCTAATTAAACTGTTAGGGACAACAGCATTCATCATGTGAATAAAGCCAGTGAGAACGGCTTTTGGAAAGGAAGGTAAATGAGCTGAGCAGACCCCCGCAGAAGCCCCTGACCACACTTTGTACTGGATTCTTTGCTCATAGCTTTAGAGTGTGAGGCTGATGATTGTACCTCATGGGGCCTCCTATACATCTCACAAATGAGGAAATTGGCGCTTCCATTTTCTCTTTTCTATCTCCCCTAATTCTCTGTGGGATATCATTAATAACTTTCCGGCATTACTGGCTCAAGACGTCTTTTGTTCGTTCATGGCTTCTTATCTAAAACGCAGAAAAAGAGAAATAATATTAAATTAGTGTCCTGGGGATGGATCCAAACTAACAGATATTGAACTATAATATGTTTTGATTAAATACAGTGACGTTCATGAGACAGAAATGTTAGATATATTGGTGCACGCGATTATGAAGATTCCCGGAAAGTTCCCAACCGGCTTCCCCGCTGACACAGGTTGTCTGCTTCTCCATACACAAAATAATGGCTGCGGTTAGTCCAGGCCTACATTGTGTTAGTTAAAGCCATGTCACAATGTGAGGCCTGTTTCACCCCACGTTTTTGTCATTTTTAGCAGCCTCGGGTTTTTATATTGTAAGCAAACCATCTGTTGTAAATCAGATGCATTTCAAAGGGTTGTCCGGCCTTAGGCTACAAGTCTGCAGTCACTTCCTGTTACTACAGACTTGTGAATCCTCACACTGCACGATTTTAGGATTCTCCGGCGGTGGGCGCGTTGCCCCAAGTATGTGATATGCATACTAATGGTCACCTGCCGACTAGATATGCGCGGCCTCTCTCAATTCATGTGTATTGAGTGAGACCAGATACAGTCTAGTCAGAATGTGGTCACAAGTATGTAAATTGCGTAGTTGTGGTTACCAGGGCTGTGGAGTCGGTAAGCCACAGTTGCGACTCCGACTCCTGGATTTTATCAGGTTCCGGCTCCGACTCCTTCATAAATGGCCAATTCATAACAATAAATTTACTGTTGTCAAATATTAACATTGTGCTTATTCAGTTTCTCACCATCATATAAGTAATCAGACCACTTAGAGCAATAACTATATTTATTAGAATACAATTAGAATATAGCAAATTACTTTTATAAACTTTTCTAAACTCTTGTAAGTAAATATGCAATAAACACTGTTATGCAGTTAATAAGAAGAAATCTATAAATTTGTCCTCAGAAAAAGTATTGCCTCTGTCAGATCCTCCTTCATGGATGCCCTCAAATCTGATCTAATTATTCTGAGAGCAGAAAACAACCTCTCTACACTAACTTGGGTTGGTGGCAAAGCAGTAACCACTCGGGCAACATCTCTGACAATGTCAGGATACAGAGGAATCGCTTGTTGCACTGTTATTTTTGATGAACGGTCAAATTTCTCAACTTCTTTTAGTGCACATGAAAAATTCTACTGAAATGTACTGGCTGTGTTCTTTGATGGGGATCACTCTTCTATGCGGGAACGCTTTGCACGGTCCTTGTGATCCAAATATTTTTCGAAATTAAATTCTTCATCAGTTGATGAGGGTGAAGATGTGGCAGGACGACCAAATTCTTCTTGTTCCTCCTGACTGTTCTGCAACCCTTTCATCCTTACTTCTATTTCAAACAGAGCTTCTTTTCCTTTAGTTAGCTGTTGATCATCTAGAAGAATCCGATGCATTGGGTCTACATAAACAGCTGCCAAAAGAATGTTATTTTGTAATAGTAGCTCCTGTCTCCGTTTCATTGATGTAGCAATGCCACTTGCAATTAACCCTCCTCTTTGGGACAGGCGAAACATCAGGTTCTTCCACTCCTTTAAGAAAATACGTGGAGTTAAGTCCTCTGCTTGTAATTTTTTAGTCACTGTAAATGGGTGCTCTAGCAATTTTTCCAGCTCAGTCACCCGATTCCACTGACTTTCATTTAGCGTCAGTTGAGGGTTAGCCATGTCTACAAGAAAGGTTTTCAGTTCAACCAAGCGCTGAATCATTAAGTGCTGCCCCATCATGTGGCTTGATCAATAATTGCCCCTTTTCCAGCACGTCTCTTCAAAATTGAGTCAACTTTAGGGGTTCTGGCAACAGTAGCCAATTTTCTCACCTGGCCAATCAGTGCAGCAGCATGTCCTTCTTGCAGACTGTCTCCTATAGCCAGCTATGACATGTTTTCTATCTTGAGTGATGGCGAAATGTTCAAATACAGCTGATTTAATGTGATGCTTTTTTGACATTCTAAGGTTTTTAATTCTGCATTCACAATCCAAATGACAATTGTTTTTCCTAAAAACAATTGTACAAAATTATTGCCAGGTCGTACAACTGATAATAGTGGTCAGTAATACTGTTATTCCTCATGTACTCACAGTTAACTGATGCAAAGTTTGTTGAAAGGATAATACTTCTTACAGTCTTCCTCTTCTGAGTAGCAGCTGTCAGATGCTTGGAAGACACACACCAAACATCTAGTCTAGAGGAGGAGCTTTACTACTAAGAATTTGCAACACATTTTCACTTTCAGTTTCGTACATTGTAAGTAGGGGGTTTGGGGCAACATGAGGTTAACCAAGTATAAGATTAGATAAGGGCAGTGGAGAACAGTGACACACAAGAAGTAAGAAATGTCTCTATCTCCAGCAGAACTGCTTATCACTGTTGTTCATAGTTTGATAGAACATATATATTTGAGTAACATTTATAAAATTCATATGAAAGTTCAATTATGAAATATTAATACATTTTTTTTAAAGCTTGAGTCGGTACATTTCTACCGACTCTGACTCCACGACTCCAACTCCATAGCCCTGGTGGTTACATGACCGCCTGCTCCTGGCACCAAAGAATCCTCCCAGCAGGCAGAACGCGCAATGTGAGGATTCAGAAGTCTGCAGTCACAAGGAGTGACTGCAGACTAGTAGCCTAAGACCAGACAACCCCTTTAAACAAAGTATATCCATATTTTTAACACTTATTATTTTTTTTTTATAGGAAGAGAAAGCAAAACATTGCGTTTTTTTCATCCTGTAAAATAAAAAATGAACATGTGCACAAATGGATGTCCATTTAACATGCATAGAAAAGAGTAGAAAAATAAAGTAAATACAGGGTTATCTATTTTCCTATCGCCACGACAGCACCCTACGAGAGAGGGGATCCACCCACCATCAGGACAGGAACCTACAGGTTAAAAAGGGGCGGTCCCCCTCGCCACTCCAGTTTGGGTTCTTGTCCTAGATGGGAACAGACAGGTGAAGTGTTACCCAGGTCCATCAGCCTCTGTGCGGTATCTGTGGGAACGGCAGAGACTGGGGCACTGGAAGCAGCGTTGGGGGTGTCCTGCTCGCAGACCCCTCCTCGTCTGGGCACATGGATGTCATGATCCCAGGGGCCGTGGAATCCGCCCAGGGTCGCGTGAGTGCAGTGCTGGTCCCGGCGTCTCATCCAGGAATGGAGGCGCTCATGACCCGGAAGTAAATCCAGGTACTTCCGGGGAGGAGGCGCGGCTGCATGTATTAAGGTGAACCGGAGCTGCAGGGCAGTGTGCGGCAGAATGTCCTCTGTGGGGGAAGCAGAGCACCCTCAGGTGGAGGTGCCCGAGCAGCACAGGAAGAGCGGTAGCAGCCGCTCAAGGAGCATCAGCACTGTGGTACGGGGGCGGCAGCGTGCAAGCGCCCCAGCGTCACGTGGCCATTCACCTCCTCCGGAACCAGTACTCTTTGGGTCAGCCTTTGGTGAGTGTTATAAATACGCCTAGTAGCTGATGTGGTCCGTTTCTTGTGCTTTGTTATAGGTCAAAAAAACGGCCAAAACTAAACACAAGCAGTGCGCATTATGCACAGTACCTTTGCCATATAGCTATGTTATAAAGCTTTGTCAGGCTTGTATTTGCCGAACTTTAGAGGAAGAAGCTCCCCTCCGTACATCGGACCTAAGGGCTGTTATCAGGGAAGATATCAAATATCCACTTAAAAGCAGACGGCATGAAAAATCTACTGGGGGCTTATCGCCAGATTCTAGCCCATCTTTAGAAGAGGGTGAATGTTCAGGCTCTTCGCCATCCTCTTCAGATGAAGAGGGAAGACCATGCTTTTCCATAGAAAAAATAGATGTATTAGTCAAAGCGGTTTGCATGACCATGGGGGTTGCAGAGAATAAGGAACCCAGATCAACCCAAGATATTATGTTTGCGGGTTTGTGTCACAAAAATCGTAGATAATTTCCGGTGGTTGACACAGTTAAAGATCTTGTTAAGCGTGAATGGGATAAGCAGGATAAGGGGTTCTTATCATCTGCAAAGAGGAGATACCCCTTTGATGATGAAGTTTTAGCTGAGTGGGTAAAAGTCCCTAAGGTGGACGCAGCGGTGGCTTCCACATCAAGGTCAGCCACCTTACCACTAGAAAATGTAGGCCTTCTTAAAGATCCAGCTGACAGAAAGGCGGACATGTTCTTAAAGAAGGTGTGGGAGTCATCGTCTGGAGCATTTAAACCTGCAATTGCTAGTACCTGCACTGCCAGATCAGTTCTGGTCTGGGTGGGTCAGCAGGAGGATTAGGTTAAAGCTAAGGTCCCTAGAGATAAACTACTGGATTTTCTATCTCAGATCCGTGAGGGTGTAGCATTCTAGGCGGATGCATCTCTAGACTCTTTAAAGCTAGCAGCCAGATCGGCAGGCCTCTCGAATGCTTCCCGGTGAGCTCTCTGGCTTAAGACCTGGAAAGATGACGCTCAAACTAGAGCAAAACTATGTCCAATTCCATGCAGGGGTGAGTACTTATTTGGCCCTATGCTGGATGACATCCTCGCGAAGGGAGAGGATATTAAGAAAGGATTTCCTAAAGTGTTTAAAGGGACACTGTCACCTGAATTTGGAGGGAGCAATCTTCAGCCATGGAGGCGGGGTTTTGGGGTTTTTGATTCACCCTTTCCTTACCCGCTGGCTGCATGCTGGCTGCAATATTGGATTGAAGTTCATTCTCTGTCCTCCGTAGTACATGGCTGAACAAGGCAATCTTGCACAGCGCAGGCGTGTACTATGGAGGACAGAGAATGAACTTCAATCCAATATTGCAGCCAGCATGCAGCCAGCGGGTAAAGGAAGGGTGCATCAAACACCCAAAAACCCCGCCTCCATGGCTGAAGATTGTTCCCTCCAAATTCAGGTGACAGTGTCCCTTTAATCCTACTTTCAGAAATGCCTTCAGGAGACGTATGCCCTTTCAGAGAGCTTATTCAGACCGGGATTGGGAACCGAAGGAGCCAAAGAAGAAAGGTGCATACTTCAGTGGCTCTTCATCATCAAGACGTAGATGCAACTACCGATAAATCAGACCTTCCAGTTGGGGGTAGATTAAAATATTTCTTTAACCAATGGGCCAAGATAACTTCTAGCAGCTGGATTTTGGGTATAGTTGCGTCAGGGTTAAAATTGGAGTTTCGGGAGGTACCTCCGAGTTACTATGTATTAACTACCCTTAATTCTCCAGATCAACAGCGGGCCCTAGAAATAGAAATTCAGCTGTTGAGAGAAAAGGAGGTTATTATAGAAGTACCAAAGGGTCAGGAAAAGGAGGGGTTTTATTCCCCTTTATTTTTAATTTCCAAGCCTGATGGATCCTTTAGGACCATCATAAATTTGTGGAAATTAAATAAATTTCTACAATATCATGCCTTTAAAATGGAGTCCATTAGGTCGGCAACTAAACTTCTATTTCCTAGGTGTTATATGACTGTCCTGGATCTAAAAGATGCGCACTACCATCTACCCATTTACAAGTATCACCAGCAGTTCCTCAGAATGGCGGTGCGGCTAAACGATCAGGTCAGGCACTTTCAATTTACGGCAGTGCCATTTGGGCTGTCTATGGCACTGAGAGTGTTTACTAAGATTATTGCAGAAGTAATGGCCTATGTCGGGGAGCAGGATACCCTGGTTATACCCTACTTGGATGACTTCCTCATAATTGGGAATTCGGTTTTCCAATGTAAGGCTTGCCTAAACTGTATAATATCTCTGCAGGACCTTGGATGGTTGATCAACTTAAAGAAATCAAAACTAGAACCATCAATGCGTCCAATTCTCCTCGGCATTCTTCTAAGCTCAGAAGATCAACTATGTTTTCTACCAGATGACAAAAAAGAAAGGATTATTCACAGGGTCAGGACCGTGAGAAGGAATCCAGATCTAACTTTGAGAGCCGCAATGTCCCTGCTGGGGTCATTGACATCATGCATACCGGCTGTTCTTTGGGCTCAGTCCCACACTCGTGTATTACAATCTGAGATCCTCAACGCAGAAATGAGTCTTCAAGGTTATCTAAATGGAGGACTCAGATTGTCAACCGCCACTCTCTCCGACCTAAAGTGGTGGCTGGATGTTGGCCATTTGTCAAAAGGGGTGCAGTGGAGAATAATACCAGACAACACAGTCACAACCGATGCCAGCCCAGTAGGTTGGAGAGCTCACATGGGAGACGTTCTGGCCCAAGGGCAGTGGTCACTTCGGGAAGCCCAAAACTCTTCAAATTTGAAGAAACTCACAGCAGTCAAATATGCGCTGCTTCAGTTTCTACCGGCCCTGCGGGGTTCACATATACGGGTGCAAACAGACAACATGACAGTAGTGGCCTACCTCAGCCATCAAGGGGGGACAAGATCACAGTCTGTAATGTCCACCACTGCAGACATACTCACCTTAGCCGAACTTCACTTCCATTCTTTATCAGCACTCCATATACGACGGGAACACAATGTGGAAGCAGATTGTCTCAGTCGCCATTGCCTACGACAGGGGGAATGGTCTCTGAACCGGCAAATATTCAAACAGATAGTCAGTCTCTGGGGATTACCAGTTTTAGATCTGTTTGCTGCGAGGAGAAACAGGCAGGATATGCATATGCGTTTTCCCCAATGTGTTTGATTCCTCTAGTTCTCAGGAAGATCAGGGAGGAGGAGGCAAGGGTAGTTCTAATCACCCCCTTCTGGCCCATAAGACCATGGTTTTCTCTACTCAGAGTGATGTCAGTGACCGACCCTTGGGTGTTGCCTTCGAGTCCGGGGCTCCTCTCTCAAAGTCCATTTCGTCATCCCAATGTGGAGGGCCTTCATTTGACGGCGTGTAATTTGAGAGGGAATTGCTAAGACAGAGAGGATTTTCAGAGGCCTTGATATCTACCTTACTAAATAGCCGGAAGGAGGTCACTACCAAAATTTACTTTAGGGTCTGGAAGAAGATTCTAGCATTCCATCAGCATCCCCTAACAGACCATATTCCGATTCTGGCAATTCTGGAATTCTTACAGAAAGGCTGAGAGTTGGGGTTGGCAGTTGGCAAGTGTCAGCTTTAGGAGCCCTATATAACAGCAGTGTGGTGGGAAATACATGGGTGTCCAGATTTATTAAGTCTATTGAATGTAGTAACCCAGTTCATATTGCTAGATTGCCGCCATGGGATTTAAACTTGGGATTAGATGCTTTAGCAGAACCCCCTTTTGAGCCGTTACATTCTGCCTCAATTAAGATTCTGACCCTAAAGACAGTTCTTTTGTTAGCCTTAACTTCTGCTAGGCGGGTCAGTGATATTCAGGCATTATCAGTGGACCCTCCCTATCTAATGGTCTTTCAGGATAAAATTGTTTTGAAGCCAGACCCAGAATATTTACCAAAGGTAGCTTCTAGGTTCCATAGGAGCCAGGAGATATATTTACCATCCTTTTGCGATAATCCAGTTTCAGCAGAAGAACAGAAATGTCATACGCTAGATGTTAGAAGAGCAGTATTGGAGTACTTAGACAAGACACAAACTTGGAGGCAGAGTAGGGCTCTGTTTGTTTCTTTCTTTCCAGAATCAGAAGAGAGGTGAGAGTGTCACAGAAAGTTCTATCGCCAGATGGATCAGAGAAGCAATATGTCTAGCCTATTCCGCCAAGGGGGAGACACCGCTAAAAGGCATCAAAGCCCACTCCACTCGAGCCATTGCCTCATCCTGGGCGGAGAAAGCGGATGTCTCCATGGACATGATATGTAAGGCGGCAACGTGGTCATCTCCTTCCACCTTTTATAAGCACTACTGTTTTGATCTATCATACAATTCCAGCCTAGTCTTTGGGCGATCAGTACTTAGTGCTGTGGTCCCTCCCAGGTGAATAGTCTCTGAATGTCTCTCGTAGGGTGCTGTCGTGAAGATAGGAAAACCGGTTGTTACTTATCGGTAATAGGATTTTAGAGTCCACGACAGCACCCGCACATTCCTTCCCGTAGTTAATCACTGTATCCCTGCACTCTATTGGAAGGTGTGCTTTTAGTTTTCACTCTGTAGAGTTTAAGTGGAAATTATCATGTACTAATTCAATGGCGGTGCCCTTATACTCTGAAACACAAACTGGAGTAGCGAGGGAGACCGCCCCTTTTTAACCTGTAGGTTCCTGTCCTGATGGTGGGCGGATCCCCTCTCTCGTAGGGTGCTGTCGTGGACTCTGTAAAATCCTATTACCGGTAAGTAACAACCGGTTTCAGTATGTTTTTTATGGTAGGGATGGATACTACAAAGCGTGTGAAAGAGGTCTAACAGGCCTCATACTTTTGTGGTGTACTTGAGTTTATACTAAAGCATAATCAAACGGATACAATATTAGTTTCATCTTAATATATACTTACCTTGTAATGTATTCACATCCTGTTCCGTCCAGATGTGTCTGGATCCTAAATTTTCAAGCGGTGGAGGTTCACCAACCGTCATATTGGGACACTCAAGGGATGAGTGTCTCAATATGGAAACTGCTGGCGGTACCACCAGTGGAAAACTGTTGCACCGCGCACACACACTGTACGCATCACACACACACACACACACTGTATATGCCGTACGCAACACACACACACACACACTGTATACGCCGAACGCACCACACACACACTATATATGCCATACGCAGCCTCATGCGCAGTGCTACCAGCGGAACACCGTCGCGTACACGCCGCCGGGATCAGCCGAATGATTCATTGACTGCCGCCATCTTTGTACAGGAGGAGCGCATGCGCAGTTTTAATGTGACCGCTGTTATCTGTCTGCACAAAGATCGCGGCGATCTCATTTACTGAAGCCTGCGTGAATTCCCCGCAGGTGCAGTGAATCATTCAGGTGATCCCGGCGGCAGATGCACGACGTGTCTACACGCAGAGGAAGCCGGTCACATTAAAGGGGTTTTCCCATAAACGAAAGTTAATTTTAAAAATTGTCTGTCTGACAATTATGCAGCATACCACAACTCCTGGGCAGGGAGGAAGCAAAAGACAATACTAACATTACAGCAGGAGACCGCAGAGGATTTCTTTTGTCAGGTAAAATATTTCACTGAGAGTTTTTAAACAATATTTTACCTCACAAAATGTTTCCTCTCCTGCTGTAATGTCAGTATTGTCTTTTGCTTCTTCCCTTGCCCAGGAGCTGTGGTATGTTCTGTGCACGGTCAGACAGAGACCATTTTTAGAATAAAACTTTCGATCGTGGTAAAACCCCTTTAAAAAGCAAATATCAACGCCAACATGGCTCCTCCTAAAAAGTACACCAATGACAATGAAAGGAAAGCAGCAAAGGCACAACGTCGAAGACAACAACGGGCAAATGAGAGTCCTGAAGAGCAACAGCATCAGTGGGACAAAAACAATGCATAACGGCGTAGGCATCAAGCACATGAGTCCCCTGATGCAAAAGTCATTAGATTATCACAGGATGCCATTAGGCAACAACAGCACCGCAAACAAAAGTCTGCAGTCTTAACACCAATACCATGCTCACAAGATGACTCATTGGAACCAGCACACCACATCGGAGCACATGGGGTACAGAGGTCAAAGAAGAGATGACATGAGAGGAGAAGACAGCAGATGGGGGAGAGAGAAAGTTTACAGGGGTGAGAGAGACAGAGCACAGGGGGGAGACAGCTCAGATGGGACAGCACATGAGGGGAGAACACAGCATAGGAAGGAGAAAGACAGCAGACAAGGGGGATAGCACATGAGGTAGAAAGGTCAAAGAAGAGAGCACAGACGGGAGAAGTCAGCACATGGGGAAAGAGAGAGTGGATAGGTGGGTGAGCACACAGGGGGTGAGATCAACGCTGCAAAGCCTGCCCCCATGATGACATTACCGCCCTCCTGATGTGATAGCATCGGGCCTTCATCTAGTAGAATGTAATGGAAAAAATGTATTTCATATTGGTATCCGTTCCACATACCGTACATTTTTGCACATGTCTTTTTTTTTCCGCAGGATGCAAAAACAGTCTGCTCCATTTTTTTTTAGAACATTGCACTCTATGGAAGACCTCCGTGTCATATAAAAAAAAGCTAATGGAGCGTATATGTTAACAAAATGGTCTGTTTGTATCACTTTTACAACAAATCAGTTTTTGTATACGATTTAAAATACGTTGTTACAGATTGGAAAAAAAAAAGTGGTATGAAGCAGACCTAAGGATCTTAAGTCACTGATAAGCAAACTGATCTTTAAATTATGAAGAAAAAATATATATTGGAAAAGTAAATTAAACCGATTTTCTAGGACTATTTAATATGTTTTTGTTATAGGCCCAAAAACAGTCCTGGATAATGTCTTTAATTGTTAGTATGCAGTGAATAACTCCTCTTTAGATAAACCAGAAACTATTTTCTTTTATTCAGTCCTCACCACTATACTATGAATATTAGTTGAGAGAGAATAGTCATGTGGTGGTGGCTGGAGTATTCCGGGGACGGCCATACTCTGGGCTGATTTCTTTGATTTGACCTAGGCTTGAAGAGAATTCTATGTTAGAAGTGAAGAGGCATAAGAGTGAAGCTGAGGAGCTGAGGGCTCGCCTCTCCGAGATGGAAAAGGAAATAAATTATCTTAATGCTGAGCTTGAAGTGCAGAAAGAGGCAAACACCAGAGCTCCTACTGCAACTATGAAAAATCTGGTGGAACGACTGAAAAGCCAAGTATCCCACAAGGAAAAGCAGCAAAAGGTATTTTGTTTAATACTTGTTATATGAAAAAGATAAATTCTTTAATGGGAACACATTTCTTAAATGTATACTGAATAAACCCTGTGCACATCAAAGACGAGATGTTCTGCATTGCTTTATAGTCAGATCCTTCATGTACATGTATTTGGGATAGCTATGCACAGGGAAAAAAAAGGTAATTTAATTCTTGGGACAAATCATATTGATTGAACCTACTGCCTTAGAAAACAATCTCAAAATAAGTGTAGTTTGTCCTTTTTGTTCCCATTTTCCTACTTGGAGTTGTCCAAGACTGACTTATTAATGACCTATCCTCGGGATAGCTCATTGTTCTCAAACCATTGGGGTCCATTCCTTCATCCCAACAATCCACATCAATCAGTTGTAGTGAGTGTAACTGGTGTTCACACCCTGAACAGCGCATCTCCATACATTGTGTAGCGGCCATTCTGGGGTACTGCTGTTCTGCTCCTAGTAACGTGAATATTAGCAGAGTTGCAGTCCTCTGGATGGGCACAATACCGGGTACGGAGCTGTGCTTTTCTGGCTCCATACACTCCTACCTGGCCTCAAATAGAGCTGAGAACAGCTGATTAGTGGGTTTGCTATCAGTATCAGTCTAAGGCTAGTTTCACACTAGCGTTTTGCTGAGCTGCGGACTTCCTCCGTGAAGCCCCACCCACTGCCGCACCTCCACCGCTCAGCTCTGCCTACTTCCGCATGCGGCCTGCGTACCTATCTTTAACATTAGGTATACAGGTCGTGCGGATGCCTCCGCATGCGTCATTTTGGCGATGCGGCGAAACGCGTCGCACGCAGCTGGTTAGAATTTCTTTTTTTCGCTGCATCGTCAAAACGGAGGCATCCACATACATCTGCAGGACCTACATACCTAATGTTAAAGATAGGTACGCAGGCCGCATGCGGACGTAGGCGGAGCTGAGCGGCAGAGATGCGGCCGTTGGCGGGGCTTCACAGAGGACGTCCGCAGCTCAGCAAAACGCTAGTGTGAAACTAGCCTAAGACAATCACTTTGAAAGGACTCACTCAGCACAGACGTTCGGTGCTTCACGGCGAGGCCAATCATATAAAGGGGTGGTGCTACCATAAAATATAAATTTGAGTTAGCAGAAAATGTGTAAATGGGTAAATGTTTTTTGCAATATGCAATTATTAAAGACTAGGTGTTTCCAGCCAGCTAACGCTCGGCATGCTCATTGCTATCTAATTTACGCTGCTGGTGATTAAAGTAAATAATGACAACATTCAATAGCGCTCACGCAGTTGGTAAATTAACGTGTGGTAATGTGTGGGGGCGGAGCCTCGTGTGGCAATGTGTGGGGGCGGAGCCTCGTGTGGCAATGTGTGGGGGCGGAGCCTCGTGTGGCAAAGTGTGGGGGCGGAGCCTCGTGTGGCAAAGTGTGGGGGCGGAGCCTCGTGTGGCAAAGTGTGGGGGCGGAGCCTCGTGTGGCAAAGTGTGGGGGCGGAGCCTCGTGTGGCAAAGTGTGGGGGCGGAGCCTCGTGTGGCAAAGTGTGGGGGTGGAGCCTCGTGTGGCAAAGTGTGGGGGCGGAGCCTCGTGTGGCAAAGTGTGGGGGCGGAGCCTCGTGTGGCAAAGTGTGGGGGCGGGATTGTGTGGGGTAAAGGGGTGGGGGCGGGATTGTGTGTGTGGTGATGTGGGGGCGGGATTATGTGGGTTGATGTGGATGGCGGGATTATGTGTGGTGATGTGGTGGGGTGGGGTAAAGGGGTGGGGGGGCGATGTGGTGGGGGTGGGATTATTTGTGGTAATGTGATGGGGGCGGGATTGTGTGTGTGTGGTGATGTGGTGGGGGCGGGATTATGTGGGGTGATGTGGATGGCGGGATTATGTGTGGTGATGTGGTGGGGTGGGATTATGTGGGGTAAAGGGGTGGGGGGGCGATGTGGTGGGGCGGGATTATTTGTGGTAATGTGGTGGGGGCGGGATTATGTGTGGTAGTGTGGTGGGGGCGGGATTGTGTGTGGTAAAGTGGTGGGGGCGAGATTGTGTGTGTGGTAATGTGGTGGGGCGGGATTGTGTGTGTGGTAAAGTGGTGGGGGCAGAGCTACTGTGCAGGGGGCGGGATTAGCGAGTAATCACGATGAGAGATATATATATATATATATATATATATATATATATATATATATTAATTATATAATGCTATGTTCAAAAAAATAGGAACCTTTCATCTTCTGAAATAGTCCCCTTGGCGTTATTCCGTCTGCGAGCTTTATCCGTCCATCTCAATGGCCGATCAGCTGGCCACGCTTGTGCAATTCGCAATATACGTGAGAAGCTTCCTGCGCTCACAGAATGCTGGGAAGTCTGTGTGATGATTGCAGACAGACGCTCCCTGCACTCACACAGCTCTAACAGTGCACACAGGATGCAGAATGCTGGGACGTGTGTGCAATGATGGCAGACAGACGCTCCCTGCACTCACACAACTCTAACAGTGCACACAGGATGCAGAATGCTGGGACGTGTGTGTAATGATTGCAGACAGACGCTCCCTGCACTCACACAGCTCTAACAGTGCACACAGGATGCAGAATGCTGGGATGTGTGTGCAATGATGGCAGACAGACAGTCCTTGTACTCACACGGCTCTGACAGTGCACACAGGATGCAGAATGCTGGGATGTGTGCAATGATGGCAGACAGACAGTCCTTGTACTCACACGGCTCTGACAGTGCACACAGGATGCAGAATGCTGGGATGTGTGTGCAATGATGGCAGACAGACGGTCCTTGTACTCACACGGCTCTGACAGTGCACACAGGATGCAGAATGCTGGGACGTGTGTGTAATGATGGCAGACAGACGGTCCTTGTACTCACACTGCTCTGACAGTGCACACAGGATGCAGAATGCTGGGACGTGTGTGTAATGATGGCAGACAGACGCTCCTTGTTCTCACACGGCTCTGACAGTGCACACAGGATGCAGAATGCTGGGATGTGTGTGCAATGATGGCAGACAGACGGTCCTTGTACTCACACGGCTCTGACAGTGCACACAGGATGCAGAATGCTGGGACGTGTGTGTAATGATGGCAGACAGACGGTCCTTGTACTCACACTGCTCTGACAGTGCACACAGGATGCAGAATGCTGGGACGTGTGTGTAATGATGGCAGACAGACGGTCCCCACACTCACATGGCTCTGACAGTGCACACAGGATGCAGAATGCTGGGACGTGTGTGCAATGATGGCAGACAGACGCTCCCCACACTCACACAGTTTTGACAGCTGGGTGAGAGTTGGAGGATTTTGTTTTTATTTATGATGACAGGAACTACACATGCGCGGAAAGCTGATTTGCCACTGGGATGGTCAGATACAGCTCTCAGACAGAATAGTGCCAGGAGCCCATTTCAGAAGATGAAAGGTTATTTTTTTTGAACCGAGCATAATTTTTAATAACTGTAGATTACAAAAACATTTACTTACACATTTCCTGCTAAATTAAATGTATCCTTTATGGTGACACAACCCCTTTGAATACACTTTAGCGCCAGCTTGGTTTCCATTTGTCTCCCCCTTCTCTGCCTCTGTGAAGCCAGAGCTGTCAATCAAAGAAGAGGTGGGGATGTAGATAAAGGGAAAATAAGCAGGTGGGAAGGTGTATTTAAATGATTGGCCCCACCATTTTGCCAGCACAGAATTTCTGTTCAAACTAAGTCCCTTTTAAAGGGGCTTTTCGACCTAATCTGAGAACAGGTGTCACGCAGTTTACGGCGATATAGGGGCAGGACGGCGTATTGGAACCCGCACCTGTGCCTGCCACTAAAAGGGACCCTGACTTTCCCTTATCTCTGGGGTACCTATGAAGGTTAGGAGGCCCGAGCCGCCAGCGTAACCCTGTCTCCTGTGCAGGCCCTATAAGTGACCCCCTCTCCCCCCCAAGAGAGGTAAACCGCACCAGAGTAAATAATATCACCAAAACAGAAAAGGAAAAGAAAAAAAACAGACTTAGCTTAATGCTGCAAGGCGCAGCAAGAAGAAACACCAGAAGAAACGGACACTGCAGTAGAACAACAGCTCTCAGCTAGCTCCTACTCCTGGCTTGGTCAGCTGCAGAATGAACTAACACCGACAGTCAGCTGATGAGCCAGGTGACCTTTTAAAGGATGGAGGGAGTGGTCACCATAAACTTCAGCTGAGCCAGAAGCAATGCAATAACACAAGCGGCCACCAGAGGGGGAAAAACTGCATTAACCCCTGATGACCAAAAAGGAAAAAAGGTATTAAACTTAAAGGGACACTGTCACCTGAATTTGGAGTGAACAATCTTCATCCATGGAGGCGGGGGTTTTGGGTTTTTGATTCACCCTTTCCTTACCCGCTGGCTGCATGCTGGCTGCAATATTGGATTGAAGTTCATTCTCTGTCCTCCATAGTACACGCCTGCGCAAGGTAATCTTGCCTTGCGCAGGCGTGTACTACGGAGGACAGAGAATTAACTTCAATCCAATATTGCAGCCAGCATGCAGCCAGCGGGTAAGGAAAGGGTGAATCAAAAACCCCGCCTCCATGGCTGAAGATTGTTCCCTCCAAATTCAGGTGACAGTGTCCCTTTAAGCAAACCAGATCTGCCACAAATCCAAAATTGGATCGTGACAACAGGATAGTGTAGAGATAGAGACCCTGATTCCAGCGATGTGTCACCGACTGGGCTGCTTAGTGTAGTTTTCATATAATCACGATTTTATCAACAGGAGGACTGGTAAACCTACTTCCATGGAGTCCTCCATATTCTTGAGCTCTGTATATCTATGCCCCCATCACTGATTGACCTCTTTCTGCCCATGCACAGTGTACACAGAAAGCTGGTGTGTTTACGGGGTTTTATGTAACTTTGCAATCTGAGAACTGGTAGATCTGCAACAGATAAAACTGTGATTTTATCAAAACTGCAGCAAGCAGCACAGTAATTGACATATCACTTTAAACCGGGTATCTGCCCCTACATCATGATGCTCTCAGATGTGGTAGCAAAAACCTGGTGACAGATTCCCTTTTAGGCTATGTGCGCATGTTGCGGATTTGCTTGTGTAAAATTCTGCGCAGTTTCTGCCTCTCTTGGCACAAAACGCAGCTGAAAATCCGTGTGGTTTTTATGCAGATTTTCATGTGTTTTTGTAAATCCATAGAGCTAAATAAAGATATATTATTAAAAAAAAAAGGAATTGTGATGTAATTTCCTTGTTCAACCTCTTCAGCCAGATACCCTCATTAATATTAAATAGAGACACACACACCAGCCTATGTAGGTGCATTAACATAATTAACCTACATATGCTGTCACAAAAAAAACAACTGTCAGAAATATGCGTGAAATGCAATATCTGTTTATTTTTCAAATAATTTTTTTTTAAAAATTGCGTGGGCTCCCGCATAATTTTAATAACCAGCAGAGTGAAAGCCGAAGGCTGAGGGCAAATGTTATTCTTGGAAGGAGTCAATAGCCATAAAGGTTCCCAGGCTATTAATAGCAGCTCACAGCTGTTTGCTTAGCATTTACTGGCTAGTTTACAGGGGAACCCCAGAAAATAAATTTACATGGGGATCCCCCTATAAAATCGAACCAGAAAAGGCTAGGCAGACAACTTTGGGCTGATATTAATAGCTTGGGAAGGGGCCATGGATATTGGCACCCCCACAGGCTAAAACATCAGTTCTCAGCCATCCCAGAATTGGCACATCTTTATAGATACACCAATTCTGGCACTTCGCCTTGCTCTTCCCACTTGCCCTGTAGCTGTGGCAAGTGGGGTTCATATTTGTGGGGTTGATATCACCTTTGTATTGTCAGGTGACATCAAGCCCACAGGTTAGTAATGGAGATGTGTCTATAAGATGCCTATCTATTACTAACCCCATAGTTACATGGTAAATAAAGACACGGCCAGAATATACCGTATATACTCGAGTATAAGCCGAGATTTTCAGCCCAAATTTTAGGGCTGAAAGTGCCCCCCTCGGCTTATACTCGAGTCACGGTAGCGGTGGGGTCGGCAGGTGAGGGGCTGAGGGCGCTGGGGTATACTTACCTAGTCCCAGCGATCCTCGCGCTGTCCCTGCCGTCCCACGGGCTTCGGCGCTGCAGCTTCTTCCTCTCTTCAGCGGTCACGTGGGACCGCTCATTACAGAAATGAATAAGCGGCTCCACCTCCCATAGGGGCGGAGCCGCTTATTCATTTCTCTAATCAGCGGTGCCGGTGACCGCTGATAGAGAAAGAAGCTGCAGCGCCGAAGACAGGAGGGGACAGCGCGAGGATCGCCAGGACTAGGTGAGTATGTTATATTCACCTGTCCTCGTTCCAGCCGCCGGGCGCCGATCCATCTTCCCGGCCGGCGCCTCCATCTTCCCGGCGTCTGCGCTCTCTGACTGATCAGGCAGAGGGCGCGATGACGCATATAGTGTGCGCGGCGCCCTCTGCCTGATCAGTCAGAGCAGAGACGCCGGGAAGATGGAGGCGCCGGAACGAGACGCTGGGAGCTGCAATCAAGGGAGGTGAGTATGTGTTTTTTTTTTTTATTGCAGCAGTAGCAGCGGCAGCACAGATTAATGTGGAGCATCTATGGGGCACAGTGAACGGTGCAGGGCACCGTATATGGAGCACATCTATGGGGCACAGTGAACGGTGCAGAGCACCGTATAAGGCACAGCTAGGGGGCACAATGAACGGTGCAGAGCACCGTATAAGGCACAGCTAGGGGGCACAATGAACGGTGCAGAGCACCGTATAAGGCACAGCTAGGGGGCACAGTGAACGGTGCAGAGCACCGTATAAGGCACAGCTAGGGGGCACAATGAACGGTGCAGAGCACCGTATAAGGCACAGCTAGGGGGCACAATGAACGGTGCAGAGCACCGTATAAGGCACAGCTAGGGGGCACAGTGAACGGTGCAGAGCACCGTATATGGCACAGCTAGGGGGCACAATGAACGGTGCAGAGCACTGTATATGGCACATCTATGGGGCACAGTGAACGGTGCAGAGCACTGTATATGGCACATCTATGGGGCACAGTGAACGGTGCAGAGCACCGTATATGGCACATCTATGGGGCACAGTGAACGGTGCAGAGCACTGTATATGGCACAGCTAGGGGGCACAGTGAACGGTGCAGGGCACCGTATATGGCACATCTATGGGGCACAATGAACGGTGCAGAGCACCGTATATGGCACATCTATGGGGCACAGTGAACGGTGCAGAGCACTGTATATGGCACAGCTAGGGGGCACAGTGAACGGTGCAGAGCACTATATGGGGCACAGCTATGGGGAAATATGAATGGTGTAGAGCACTATATGGCACAGCTATGGGGAAATAATGATCTATTTTTATTTTTGAAATTCACCGGTAAATGCTGCATTTCCACCCTAGGCTTATACTCGAGTCAATAAGTTTTCCCAGTTTTTTGTGGCAAAATTAGGGGGGTCGGCTTATACTCGGGTCGGCTTATACTCGAGTATATACGGTAGTCCTTTATTTGAATCACACAGACTCCTTTATTGAATCTTAATTTACCATAGTTACTGAATGCCTAATCCCCGACGCCCTAGTTTCCTGCAACAAAAATAAAATAATAAACCAACATATAATACTCCCTGTCTGACGTAGTCCATTAACGAGTGTCCCATGACTATCTCACATGAAATTAGACATGAGCACTACTCTTAAAGGGTGCATAAGTAGGTTCCCACACCGTGTGTACTAGATACAAAAGAACCTGGCAGGTTCTTTTGTATCTATCTCACATGTAGAACTTGTCACATCGGTTGAGACCGCTCTACCCAGCCTCTGGCGATACACTGACAGGAGATAATCGCTCACACAGTGTATCACTGAGAGTTCACCGGAGTTCATCAGCTTTGGTGCTGTCACTTACGGCACCACTGCTTGAGAATTTTCTCACGCAGCGGTGCCGCAAGTGAGAGCACCGGAGCTGATCAGCTGATGAACTCTGGTGAACTCTTGCGGCGACTCAGTGATCTTCTCTACCGGAGGCCTGGTAAAGCTGTCACATCTCCCGATGTGACTGTTCTACACGTGAGATCACCGTGGGACACTCATTATTAAATGCACTGCGGCGGATGGTAAGTATATGTTGGTTTATTATTTTTTATTGCTTGCAGGAGACGAGGGCGTTGGGGATTAGTTGTTTTGTGAGTATGTATTGTGTATGTAAATGTTTTTTTTGTTTGTTTGTTTTTTACAATTGAACACAGGCGCCGGATCATTGGACTACTATTCCATCATCGGCTCATGGTGTCACTGTTATATGTGACAGCAGACATAGCCAGATGAGAGTAGTCGTACCATCAGACGACGCCTGTGTATACACACACACACACACACACGCACGCAGACAGATACACACATACCCGCAGACACACACACACCCACAGACAGATGCACACACACCCGTAGACAGATGCACACACACCCGTAGACAGACACGCAGACACACACCCGCAGACAGACATGCACGTATTCTCCGCCCACACACACATTCTGCGCCCACACACTCTACTTGGCAGTGTTTACACTAGTCCTAAGGGTAAGGTAGCATCACAAACAACATGGCAGTGATTATGCTAGTCCTATGTGTAGGACAGCAACACAAACAACATGGCAGTGATTATACTAGTCCTATGGGTAGAGCAGCATCACAAACAACATGGCAGTGATTATACTAGTCCTATAGATAGGGTAGCATCACAAACAACATGGCAGTGATTATGCTAGTCCTATGGGTAGAGCAGCATCACAAAAATGGCAGTGATTATACTAGTCCTATGGGTAGGGTAGCATCACAAACAACATGGCAGTGATTATGCTAGTCCTATGGGTAGAGCAGCATCACAAACAACATGGCAGTGATCATACTAGTCCTGTGGGTAGAGTAGCATCACAAACAACATGGCAGTGATCATACTAGTCCTGTGGGTAGAGCAGCATCACAAACAACATGGCAGTGATTATACTAGTCCTATGGGTAGGGTAGCATCACAAACAACATGGCAGTGATTATGCTAGTCCTATGGGTAGAGCAGCATCACAAACAACATGGCAGTGATCATACTAGTCCTGTGGGTAGAGCAGCATCACAAAGAACATGGCAGTGATCATACTAGTCCTGTGGGTAGGGTAGCATCACAAACAACATGGCAGTGATTATACTAGTCCTATGGGTAGAGCAGCATCACAAACAACATGGCAGTGATCATACTAGTCCTGTGGGTAGAGCAGCATCACAAACAACATGGCAGTGATTATACTAGTCCTATGGGTAGGGTAACATCACAACATGGCAGTGATTATGCTAGTCCTATGGGTAGGGTAACATCACAACATGGCAGTGATTATGCTAGTCCTATGGGTAGAGCAGCATCACAAACAACATGGCAGTGATCATACTAGTCCTGTGGGTAGAGCAGCATCACAAACAACATGGCAGTGATTATACTAGTCCTATGGGTAGGGTAACATCACAACATGGCAGTGATTATGCTAGTCCTATGGGTAGGGTAACATCACAACATGGCAGTGATTATGCTAGTCCTATGGGTAGGGTAGCATCACAAACAACATGTCAGTGATTATGCTAGTCCTATGGGTAGAGCAGCATCACAAACAACATGGCAGTGATTATACTCGTCCTATGGGTAGGGTAGCATCACAAACAACATGGCAGTGATTATGCTAGTCCTATGGGTAGGGTACCATCACAAACAACATGGCAGTGATTATGCTAGTCCTATGGGTAGAGCAGCATCACAAACAACATGGCAGTGATTATACTAGTCCTATGGGTAGGGTACCATCACAAACAACATGGCAGTGATTATACTAGTCCTATGGGTAGGGTAGCATCACAAACAACATGGCAGTGATTATGCTAGTCCTATGGGTAGAGCAGCATCACAAACAACATGGCAGTGATTATACTAGTCTTATGGGTAGGGTAGCATCACAAACAACATGGCAGTGATTATACTAGTCCTATGGGTAGGGTACCATCACAAACAACATGGCAGTGATTATACTAGTTTTATGGGTAGGGTAGCATCACAAACAACATGGCAGTGATTATACTAGTCCTATGGGTAGGGTAGCATCACAAACAACATGGCAGTGATTATACTAGTCCTATGGGTAGGGTAGCATCACAAACAACATGGCAGTGATTATACTAGTCCTATGGGTAGAGCAGCATCACAAACAACATGGCAGTGATTATGCTAGTCCTATGGGTAGAGCAGCATCACAAACAACATGGCAGTGATTATACTAGTCCTATGGGTAGGGTTGCATCACAAACAACATGGCAGTGATTATACTAGTCCTATGGGTAGGGTAGCATCACAAACAACATGGCAGTGATTATGCTAGTCCTATGGGTAGAGCAGCATCACAAACAACATGGCAGTGATTATGCTAGTCCTGTGGGTAGGGTAGCATCACAAACAACATGGCAGTGATTATACTAGTCCTGTGGGTAGGGTAGCATCACAAACAACATGGCAGTGATCATACTAGTCCTACGGGTAGAGCAGCATCACAAACAACATGGCAGTGATTATACTAGTCCTATGGGTAGAGCAGCATCACAAACAACATGGCAGTGATCATACTAGTCCTGTGGGTAGAGTAGCATCACAAACAACATGGCAGTGATCATACTAGTCCTGTGGGTAGAGCAGCATCACAAACAACATGGCAGTGATTATACTAGTCCTATGGGTAGGGTAACATCACAACATGGCAGTGATTATGCTAGTCCTATGGGTAGGGTAACATCACAACATGGCAGTGATTATGCTAGTCCTATGGGTAGAGCAGCATCACAAACAACATGGCAGTGATCATACTAGTCCTGTGGGTAGAGCAGCATCACAAACAACATGGCAGTGATTATACTAGTCCTATGGGTAGGGTAACATCACAACATGGCAGTGATTATGCTAGTCCTATGGGTAGGGTAACATCACAACATGGCAGTGATTATGCTAGTCCTATGGGTAGGGTAGCATCACAAACAACATGTCAGTGATTATGCTAGTCCTATGGGTAGAGCAGCATCACAAACAACATGGCAGTGATTATACTCGTCCTATGGGTAGGGTAGCATCACAAACAACATGGCAGTGATTATGCTAGTCCTATGGGTAGGGTACCATCACAAACAACATGGCAGTGATTATGCTAGTCCTATGGGTAGAGCAGCATCACAAACAACATGGCAGTGATTATACTAGTCCTATGGGTAGGGTACCATCACAAACAACATGGCAGTGATTATACTAGTCCTATGGGTAGGGTAGCATCACAAACAACATGGCAGTGATTATGCTAGTCCTATGGGTAGAGCAGCATCACAAACAACATGGCAGTGATTATACTAGTCTTATGGGTAGGGTAGCATCACAAACAACATGGCAGTGATTATACTAGTCCTATGGGTAGGGTACCATCACAAACAACATGGCAGTGATTATACTAGTTTTATGGGTAGGGTAGCATCACAAACAACATGGCAGTGATTATACTAGTCCTATGGGTAGGGTAGCATCACAAACAACATGGCAGTGATTATACTAGTCCTATGGGTAGGGTAGCATCACAAACAACATGGCAGTGATTATACTAGTCCTATGGGTAGAGCAGCATCACAAACAACATGGCAGTGATTATGCTAGTCCTATGGGTAGAGCAGCATCACAAACAACATGGCAGTGATTATACTAGTCCTATGGGTAGGGTTGCATCACAAACAACATGGCAGTGATTATACTAGTCCTATGGGTAGGGTAGCATCACAAACAACATGGCAGTGATTATGCTAGTCCTATGGGTAGAGCAGCATCACAAACAACATGGCAGTGATTATGCTAGTCCTGTGGGTAGGGTAGCATCACAAACAACATGGCAGTGATTATACTAGTCCTGTGGGTAGGGTAGCATCACAAACAACATGGCAGTGATCATACTAGTCCTACGGGTAGAGCAGCATCACAAACAACATGGCAGTGATTATACTAGTCCTATGGGTAGAGCAGCATCACAAACAACATGGCAGTGATCATACTAGTCCTGTGGGTAGAGTAGCATCACAAACAACATGGCAGTGA
This sequence comes from Ranitomeya imitator, assembly GCF_032444005.1. Lineage (NCBI taxonomy): Eukaryota > Metazoa > Chordata > Amphibia > Anura > Dendrobatidae > Ranitomeya > Ranitomeya imitator. The sequence goes on from NC_091285.1 coordinate 223,154,852, forward strand.
TCATACTAGTCCTGTGGGTAGAGCAGCATCACAAACAACATGGCAGTGATTATACTAGTCCTATGGGTAGGGTAGCATCACAAACAACATGGCAGTGATTATGCTAGTCCTATGGGTAGAGCAGCATCACAAACAAAATGGCAATGATCATACTAGTCCTGTGGGTAGAGCAGCATCACAAACAACATGGCAGTGATCATACTAGTCCTGTGGGTAGGGTAGCATCACAAACAACATGGCAGTGATTATACTAGTCCTATGGGTAGAGCAGCATCACAAACAACATGGCAGTGATCATACTAGTCCTGTGGGTAGAGCAGCATCACAAACAACATGGCAGTGATTATACTAGTCCTATGGGTAGGGTAACATCACAACATGGCAGTGATTATGCTAGTCCTATGGGTAGGGTAACATCACAACATGGCAGTGATTATGCTAGTCCTGTGGGTAGAGCAGCATCACAAACAACATGGCAGTGATCATACTAGTCCTGTGGGTAGAGCAGCATCACAAACAACATGGCAGTGATTATACTAGTCCTATGGGTAGGGTAACATCACAACATGGCAGTGATTATGCTAGTCCTATGGGTAGGGTAACATCACAACATGGCAGTGATTATGCTAGTCCTATGGGTAGGGTAGCATCACAAACAACATGTCAGTGATTATGCTAGTCCTATGGGTAGAGCAGCATCACAAACAACATGGCAGTGATTATACTCGTCCTATGGGTAGGGTAGCATCACAAACAACATGGCAGTGATTATGCTAGTCCTATGGGTAGGGTACCATCACAAACAACATGGCAGTGATTATGCTAGTCCTATGGGTAGAGCAGCATCACAAACAACATGGCAGTGATTATACTAGTCCTATGGGTAGGGTACCATCACAAACAACATGGCAGTGATTATACTAGTTTTATGGGTAGGGTAGCATCACAAACAACATGGCAGTGATTATACTAGTCCTATGGGTAGGGTAGCATCATAAACAACATGGCAGTGATTATACTAGTCCTATGGGTAGAGCAGCATCACAAACAACATGGCAGTGATTATACTCGTCCTATGGGTAGGGTAGCATCACAAACAACATGGCAGTGATTATGCTAGTCCTATGGGTAGGGTACCATCACAAACAACATGGCAGTGATTATGCTAGTCCTATGGGTAGAGCAGCATCACAAACAACATGGCAGTGATTATACTAGTCCTATGGGTAGGGTACCATCACAAACAACATGGCAGTGATTATACTAGTCCTATGGGTAGGGTAGCATCACAAACAACATGGCAGTGATTATACTAGTCTTATGGGTAGGGTAGCATCACAAACAACATGGCAGTGATTATACTAGTCCTATGGGTAGGGTACCATCACAAACAACATGGCAGTGATTATACTAGTTTTATGGGTAGGGTAGCATCACAAACAACATGGCAGTGATTATACTAGTCCTATGGGTAGGGTAGCATCACAAACAACATGGCAGTGATTATACTAGTCCTATGGGTAGGGTAACATCACAACATGGCAGTGATTATGCTAGTCCTATGGGTAGGGTAACATCACAACATGGCAGTGATTATGCTAGTCCTATGGGTAGGGTAGCATCACAAACAACATGTCAGTGATTATGCTAGTCCTATGGGTAGAGCAGCATCACAAACAACATGGCAGTGATTATACTAGTCCTATGGGTAGGGTAGCATCACAAACAACATGGCAGTGATTATACTAGTCCTATGGGTAGGGTAGCATCACAAACAACATGGCAGTGATTATACTAGTCTTATGGGTAGGGTAGCATCACAAACAACATGGCAGTGATTATACTAGTCCTATGGGTAGGGTACCATCACAAACAACATGGCAGTGATTATACTAGTTTTATGGGTAGGGTAGCATCACAAACACCATGGCAGTGATTATACTAGTCCTATGGGTAGGGTAGCATCACAAACAACATGGCAGTGATTATACTAGTCCTATGGGTAGGGTAGCATCATAAACAACATGGCAGTGATTATACTAGTCCTATGGGTAGAGCAGCATCACAAACAACATGGCAGTGATTATGCTAGTCCTATGGGTAGAGCAGCATCACAAACAACATGGCAGTGATTATACTAGTCCTATGGGTAGGGTTGCATCACAAACAACATGGCAGTGATTATACTAGTCCTATGGGTAGGGTAGCATCACAAACAACATGGCAGTGATTATGCTAGTCCTATGGGTAGAGCAGCATCACAAACAACATGGCAGTGATTATGCTAGTCCTGTGGGTAGGGTAGCATCACAAACAACATGGCAGTGATTATACTAGTCCTGTGGGTAGGGTAGCATCACAAACAACATGGCAGTGATTATACTAGTCCTACGGGTAGAGCAGCATCACAAACAACATGGCAGTGATTATGCTAGTCCTATGGGTAGAGCAGCATCACAAACAACATGGCAGTGATCATACTAGTCCTGTGGGTAGAGTAGCATCACAAACAACATGGCAGTGATCATACTAGTCCTGTGGGTAGGGTAGCATCACAAACAACATGGCAGTGATTATACTAGTCCTATGGGTAGAGCAGCATCACAAACAACATGTCAGTGATCATACTAGTCCTGTGGGTAGAGCAGCATCACAAACAACATGGCAGTGATTATACTAGTCCTATGGGTAGGGTAACATCACAACATGGCAGTGATTATGCTAGTCCTATGGGTAGGGTAACATCACAACATGGCAGTGATTATGCTAGTCCTGTGGGTAGAGCAGCATCACAAACAACATGGCAGTGATCATACTAGTCCTGTGGGTAGAGCAGCATCACAAACAACATGGCAGTGATTATACTAGTCCTATGGGTAGGGTAACATCACAACATGGCAGTGATTATGCTAGTCCTATGGGTAGGGTAACATCACAACATGGCAGTGATTATGCTAGTCCTATGGGTAGGGTAGCATCACAAACAACATGTCAGTGATTATGCTAGTCCTATGGGTAGAGCAGCATCACAAACAACATGGCAGTGATTATACTCGTCCTATGGGTAGGGTAGCATCACAAACAACATGGCAGTGATTATGCTAGTCCTATGGGTAGGGTACCATCACAAACAACATGGCAGTGATTATGCTAGTCCTATGGGTAGAGCAGCATCACAAACAACATGGCAGTGATTATACTAGTCCTATGGGTAGGGTACCATCACAAACAACATGGCAGTGATTATACTAGTTTTATGGGTAGGGTAGCATCACAAACAACATGGCAGTGATTATACTAGTCCTATGGGTAGGGTAGCATCATAAACAACATGGCAGTGATTATACTAGTCCTATGGGTAGGGTAGCATCACAAACAACATGGCAGTGATTATACTAGTCCTATGGGTAGGGTAGCATCATAAACAACATGGCAGTGATTATACTAGTCCTATGGGTAGAGCAGCATCACAAACAACATGGCAGTGATTATACTCGTCCTATGGGTAGGGTAGCATCACAAACAACATGGCAGTGATTATGCTAGTCCTATGGGTAGGGTACCATCACAAACAACATGGCAGTGATTATGCTAGTCCTATGGGTAGAGCAGCATCACAAACAACATGGCAGTGATTATTCTAGTCCTATGGGTAGGGTACCATCACAAACAACATGGCAGTGATTATACTAGTCCTATGGGTAGGGTAGCATCACAAACAACATGGCAGTGATTATACTAGTCTTATGGGTAGGGTAGCATCACAAACAACATGGCAGTGATTATACTAGTCCTATGGGTAGGGTACCATCACAAACAACATGGCAGTGATTATACTAGTTTTATGGGTAGGGTAGCATCACAAACAACATGGCAGTGATTATACTAGTCCTATGGGTAGGGTAGCATCACAAACAACATGGCAGTGATTATACTAGTCCTATGGGTAGGGTAACATCACAACATGGCAGTGATTATGCTAGTCCTATGGGTAGGGTAACATCACAACATGGCAGTGATTATGCTAGTCCTATGGGTAGGGTAGCATCACAAACAACATGTCAGTGATTATGCTAGTCCTATGGGTAGAGCAGCATCACAAACAACATGGCAGTGATTATACTAGTCCTATGGGTAGGGTAGCATCACAAACAACATGGCAGTGATTATACTAGTCCTATGGGTAGGGTAGCATCACAAACAACATGGCAGTGATTATACTAGTCTTATGGGTAGGGTAGCATCACAAACAACATGGCAGTGATTATACTAGTCCTATGGGTAGGGTACCATCACAAACAACATGGCAGTGATTATACTAGTTTTATGGGTAGGGTAGCATCACAAACACCATGGCAGTGATTATACTAGTCCTATGGGTAGGGTAGCATCACAAACAACATGGCAGTGATTATACTAGTCCTATGGGTAGGGTAGCATCATAAACAACATGGCAGTGATTATACTAGTCCTATGGGTAGAGCAGCATCACAAACAACATGGCAGTGATTATGCTAGTCCTATGGGTAGAGCAGCATCACAAACAACATGGCAGTGATTATACTAGTCCTATGGGTAGGGTTGCATCACAAACAACATGGCAGTGATTATACTAGTCCTATGGGTAGGGTAGCATCACAAACAACATGGCAGTGATTATGCTAGTCCTATGGGTAGAGCAGCATCACAAACAACATGGCAGTGATTATGCTAGTCCTGTGGGTAGGGTAGCATCACAAACAACATGGCAGTGATTATACTAGTCCTGTGGGTAGGGTAGCATCACAAACAACATGGCAGTGATTATACTAGTCCTACGGGTAGAGCAGCATCACAAACAACATGGCAGTGATTATGCTAGTCCTATGGGTAGAGCAGCATCACAAACAACATGGCAGTGATCATACTAGTCCTGTGGGTAGAGTAGCATCACAAACAACATGGCAGTGATTATGCTAGTCCTATGGGTAGAGCAGCATCACAAACAACATGGCAGTGATCATACTAGTCCTGTGGGTAGGGTAGCATCACAAACAACATGGCAGTGATTATACTAGTCCTATGGGTAGAGCAGCATCACAAACAACATGTCAGTGATCATACTAGTCCTGTGGGTAGAGCAGTATCACAAACAACATGGCAGTGATTATACTAGTCCTATGGGTAGGGTAACATCACAACATGGCAGTGATTATACTAGTCCTATGGGTAGGGTAGCATCACAAACAACATGGCAGTGATTATACTAGTCCTATGGGTAGGGTAACATCACAACATGGCAGTGATTATGCTAGTCCTATGGGTAGGGTAACATCACAACATGGCAGTGATTATGCTAGTCCTATGGGTAGGGTAGCATCACAAACAACATGTCAGTGATTATGCTAGTCCTATGGGTAGAGCAGCATCACAAACAACATGTCAGTGATTATACTCGTCCTATGGGTAGGGTAGCATCACAAACAACATGGCAGTGATTATACTAGTCTTATGGGTAGGGTAGCATCACAAACAACATGGCAGTGATTATACTAGTCCTATGGGTAGGGTACCATCACAAACAACATGGCAGTGATTATACTAGTTTCATGGGTAGGGTAGCATCACAAACAACATGGCAGTGATTATACTAGTCCTATGGGTAGGGTAGCATCACAAACAACATGGCAGTGATTATACTAGTCTTATGGGTAGGGTAGCATCACAAACAACATGGCAGTGATTATACTAGTCCTATGGGTAGGGTACCATCACAAACAACATGGCAGTGATTATACTAGTTTTATGGGTAGGGTAGCATCACAAACAACATGGCAGTGATTATACTAGTCCTATGGGTAGGGTAGCATCACAAACAACATGGCAGTGATTATACTAGTCCTATGGGTAGGGTAGCATCATAAACAACATGGCAGTGATTATACTAGTCCTATGGGTAGAGCAGCATCACAAACCACATGGCAGTGATTATGCTAGTCCTATGGGTAGAGCAGCATCACAAACAACATGGCAGTGATTATACTAGTCCTATGGGTAGGGTTGCATCACAAACAACATGGCAGTGATTATACTAGTCCTATGGGTAGGGTAGCATCACAAACAACATGGCAGTGATTATGCTAGTCCTATGGGTAGGGTAACATCACAACATGGCAGTGATTATGCTAGTCCTATGGGTAGGGTAGCATCACAAACAACATGTCAGTGATTATGCTAGTCCTATGGGTAGAGCAGCATCACAAACAACATGGCAGTGATTATACTAGTCCTATGGGTAGGGTAGCATCACAAACAACATGGCAGTGATTATACTAGTCCTATGGGTAGGGTAGCATCACAAACAACATGGCAGTGATTATACTAGTCTTATGGGTAGGGTAGCATCACAAACAACATGGCAGTGATTATACTAGTCCTATGGGTAGGGTACCATCACAAACAACATGGCAGTGATTATACTAGTTTTATGGGTAGGGTAGCATCACAAACACCATGGCAGTGATTATACTAGTCCTATGGGTAGGGTAGCATCACAAACAACATGGCAGTGATTATACTAGTCCTATGGGTAGGGTAGCATCATAAACAACATGGCAGTGATTATACTAGTCCTATGGGTAGAGCAGCATCACAAACAACATGGCAGTGATTATGCTAGTCCTATGGGTAGAGCAGCATCACAAACAACATGGCAGTGATTATACTAGTCCTATGGGTAGGGTTGCATCACAAACAACATGGCAGTGATTATACTAGTCCTATGGGTAGGGTAGCATCACAAACAACATGGCAGTGATTATGCTAGTCCTATGGGTAGAGCAGCATCACAAACAACATGGCAGTGATTATGCTAGTCCTGTGGGTAGGGTAGCATCACAAACAACATGGCAGTGATTATACTAGTCCTGTGGGTAGGGTAGCATCACAAACAACATGGCAGTGATTATACTAGTCCTACGGGTAGAGCAGCATCACAAACAACATGGCAGTGATTATGCTAGTCCTATGGGTAGAGCAGCATCACAAACAACATGGCAGTGATCATACTAGTCCTGTGGGTAGAGTAGCATCACAAACAACATGGCAGTGATTATGCTAGTCCTATGGGTAGAGCAGCATCACAAACAACATGGCAGTGATCATACTAGTCCTGTGGGTAGGGTAGCATCACAAACAACATGGCAGTGATTATACTAGTCCTATGGGTAGAGCAGCATCACAAACAACATGTCAGTGATCATACTAGTCCTGTGGGTAGAGCAGCATCACAAACAACATGGCAGTGATTATACTAGTCCTATGGGTAGGGTAACATCACAACATGGCAGTGATTATACTAGTCCTATGGGTAGGGTAGCATCACAAACAACATGGCAGTGATTATACTAGTCCTATGGGTAGGGTAACATCACAACATGGCAGTGATTATGCTAGTCCTATGGGTAGGGTAACATCACAACATGGCAGTGATTATGCTAGTCCTATGGGTAGGGTAGCATCACAAACAACATGTCAGTGATTATGCTAGTCCTATGGGTAGAGCAGCATCACAAACAACATGTCAGTGATTATACTCGTCCTATGGGTAGGGTAGCATCACAAACAACATGGCAGTGATTATACTAGTCTTATGGGTAGGGTAGCATCACAAACAACATGGCAGTGATTATACTAGTCCTATGGGTAGGGTACCATCACAAACAACATGGCAGTGATTATACTAGTTTTATGGGTAGGGTAGCATCACAAACAACATGGCAGTGATTATACTAGTCCTATGGGTAGGGTAGCATCACAAACAACATGGCAGTGATTATACTAGTCTTATGGGTAGGGTAGCATCACAAACAACATGGCAGTGATTATACTAGTCCTATGGGTAGGGTACCATCACAAACAACATGGCAGTGATTATACTAGTTTTATGGGTAGGGTAGCATCACAAACAACATGGCAGTGATTATACTAGTCCTATGGGTAGGGTAGCATCACAAACAACATGGCAGTGATTATACTAGTCCTATGGGTAGGGTAGCATCATAAACAACATGGCAGTGATTATACTAGTCCTATGGGTAGAGCAGCATCACAAACCACATGGCAGTGATTATGCTAGTCCTATGGGTAGAGCAGCATCACAAACAACATGGCAGTGATTATACTAGTCCTATGGGTAGGGTTGCATCACAAACAACATGGCAGTGATTATACTAGTCCTATGGGTAGGGTAGCATCACAAACAACATGGCAGTGATTATGCTAGTCCTATGGGTAGAGCAGCATCACAAACAACATGGCAGTGATTATGCTAGTCCTGTGGGTAGGGTAGCATCACAAACAACATGCCAGTGATTATACTAGTCCTGTGGGTAGGGTAGCATCACAAACAACATGGTAGTGATTATACTAGTCCTACGGGTAGAGCAGCATCACAAACAACATGGCAGTGATTATACTAGTCCTATGGGTAGAGCAGCATCACAAACAACATGGCAGTGATTATACTAGTCCTATGGGTAGGGTAGCATCACAAACAACATGGCAGTGATTATGCTAGTCCTATGGGTAGAGCAGCATCACAAACAACATGGCAGTGATTATACTAGTCCTGTGGGTAGGGTAGCATCACAAACAACATGGCAGTGATTATACTAGTCCTACGGGTAGAGCAGCATCACAAACAACATGGCAGTGATTATGCTAGTCCTATGGGTAGAGCAGCATCACAAACAACATGGCAGTGATCATACTAGTCCTGTGGGTAGAGTAGCATCACAAACAACATGGCAGTGATCATACTAGTCCTGTGGGTAGGGTAGCATCACAAACAACATGGCAGTGATTATACTAGTCCTATGGGTAGAGCAGCATCACAAACAACATGTCAGTGATCATACTAGTCCTGTGGGTAGAGCAGCATCACAAACAACATGGCAGTGATTATACTAGTCCTATGGGTAGGGTAACATCACAACATGGCAGTGATTATGCTAGTCCTATGGGTAGGGTAACATCACAACATGGCAGTGATTATGCTAGTCCTGTGGGTAGAGCAGCATCACAAACAACATGGCAGTGATCATACTAGTCCTGTGGGTAGAGCAGCATCACAAACAACATGGCAGTGATTATACTAGTCCTATGGGTAGGGTAACATCACAACATGGCAGTGATTATGCTAGTCCTATGGGTAGGGTAACATCACAACATGGCAGTGATTATGCTAGTCCTATGGGTAGGGTAGCATCACAAACAACATGTCAGTGATTATGCTAGTCCTATGGGTAGAGCAGCATCACAAACAACATGGCAGTGATTATACTCGTCCTATGGGTAGGGTAGCATCACAAACAACATGGCAGTGATTATGCTAGTCCTATGGGTAGGGTACCATCACAAACAACATGGCAGTGATTATGCTAGTCCTATGGGTAGAGCAGCATCACAAACAACATGGCAGTGATTATACTAGTCCTATGGGTAGGGTACCATCACAAACAACATGGCAGTGATTATACTAGTTTTATGGGTAGGGTAGCATCACAAACAACATGGCAGTGATTATACTAGTCCTATGGGTAGGGTAGCATCATAAACAACATGGCAGTGATTATACTAGTCCTATGGGTAGGGTAGCATCACAAACAACATGGCAGTGATTATACTAGTCCTATGGGTAGGGTAGCATCATAAACAACATGGCAGTGATTATACTAGTCCTATGGGTAGAGCAGCATCACAAACAACATGGCAGTGATTATACTCGTCCTATGGGTAGGGTAGCATCACAAACAACATGGCAGTGATTATGCTAGTCCTATGGGTAGGGTACCATCACAAACAACATGGCAGTGATTATGCTAGTCCTATGGGTAGAGCAGCATCACAAACAACATGGCAGTGATTATACTAGTCCTATGGGTAGGGTACCATCACAAACAACATGGCAGTGATTATACTAGTCCTATGGGTAGGGTAGCATCACAAACAACATGGCAGTGATTATACTAGTCTTATGGGTAGGGTAGCATCACAAACAACATGGCAGTGATTATACTAGTCCTATGGGTAGGGTACCATCACAAACAACATGGCAGTGATTATACTAGTTTTATGGGTAGGGTAGCATCACAAACAACATGGCAGTGATTATACTAGTCCTATGGGTAGGGTAGCATCACAAACAACATGGCAGTGATTATACTAGTCCTATGGGTAGGGTAACATCACAACATGGCAGTGATTATGCTAGTCCTATGGGTAGGGTAGCATCACAAACAACATGTCAGTGATTATGCTAGTCCTATGGGTAGAGCAGCATCACAAACAACATGGCAGTGATTATACTAGTCCTATGGGTAGGGTAGCATCACAAACAACATGGCAGTGATTATACTAGTCCTATGGGTAGGGTAGCATCACAAACAACATGGCAGTGATTATACTAGTCTTATGGGTAGGGTAGCATCACAAACAACATGGCAGTGATTATACTAGTCCTATGGGTAGGGTACCATCACAAACAACATGGCAGTGATTATACTAGTTTTATGGGTAGGGTAGCATCACAAACACCATGGCAGTGATTATACTAGTCCTATGGGTAGGGTAGCATCACAAACAACATGGCAGTGATTATACTAGTCCTATGGGTAGGGTAGCATCATAAACAACATGGCAGTGATTATACTAGTCCTATGGGTAGAGCAGCATCACAAACAACATGGCAGTGATTATGCTAGTCCTATGGGTAGAGCAGCATCACAAACAACATGGCAGTGATTATACTAGTCCTATGGGTAGGGTTGCATCACAAACAACATGGCAGTGATTATACTAGTCCTATGGGTAGGGTAGCATCACAAACAACATGGCAGTGATTATGCTAGTCCTATGGGTAGAGCAGCATCACAAACAACATGGCAGTGATTATGCTAGTCCTGTGGGTAGGGTAGCATCACAAACAACATGGCAGTGATTATACTAGTCCTGTGGGTAGGGTAGCATCACAAACAACATGGCAGTGATTATACTAGTCCTACGGGTAGAGCAGCATCACAAACAACATGGCAGTGATTATGCTAGTCCTATGGGTAGAGCAGCATCACAAACAACATGGCAGTGATCATACTAGTCCTGTGGGTAGAGTAGCATCACAAACAACATGGCAGTGATCATACTAGTCCTGTGGGTAGGGTAGCATCACAAACAACATGGCAGTGATTATACTAGTCCTATGGGTAGAGCAGCATCACAAACAACATGTCAGTGATCATACTAGTCCTGTGGGTAGAGCAGCATCACAAACAACATGGCAGTGATTATACTAGTCCTATGGGTAGGGTAACATCACAACATGGCAGTGATTATACTAGTCCTATGGGTAGGGTAGCATCACAAACAACATGGCAGTGATTATACTAGTCCTATGGGTAGGGTAACATCACAACATGGCAGTGATTATGCTAGTCCTATGGGTAGGGTAACATCACAACATGGCAGTGATTATGCTAGTCCTATGGGTAGGGTAGCATCACAAACAACATGTCAGTGATTATGCTAGTCCTATGGGTAGAGCAGCATCACAAACAACATGTCAGTGATTATACTCGTCCTATGGGTAGGGTAGCATCACAAACAACATGGCAGTGATTATACTAGTCTTATGGGTAGGGTAGCATCACAAACAACATGGCAGTGATTATACTAGTCCTATGGGTAGGGTACCATCACAAACAACATGGCAGTGATTATACTAGTCTTATGGGTAGGGTAGCATCACAAACAACATGGCAGTGATTATACTAGTCCTATGGGTAGGGTACCATCACAAACAACATGGCAGTGATTATACTAGTTTTATGGGTAGGGTAGCATCACAAACAACATGGCAGTGATTATACTAGTCCTATGGGTAGGGTAGCATCACAAACAACATGGCAGTGATTATACTAGTCCTATGGGTAGGGTAGCATCATAAACAACATGGCAGTGATTATACTAGTCCTATGGGTAGAGCAGCATCACAAACAACATGGCAGTGATTATGCTAGTCCTATGGGTAGAGCAGCATCACAAACAACATGGCAGTGATTATACTAGTCCTATGGGTAGGGTTGCATCACAAACAACATGGCAGTGATTATACTAGTCCTATGGGTAGGGTAGCATCACAAACAACATGGCAGTGATTATGCTAGTCCTATGGGTAGAGCAGCATCACAAACAACATGGCAGTGATTATGCTAGTCCTGTGGGTAGGGTAGCATCACAAACAACATGGCAGTGATTATACTAGTCCTGTGGGTAGGGTAGCATCACAAACAACATGGTAGTGATTATACTAGTCCTACGGGTAGAGCAGCATCACAAACAACATGGCAGTGATTATACTAGTCCTATGGGTAGAGCAGCATCACAAACAACATGGCAGTGATTATACTAGTCCTATGGGTAGGGTAGCATCACAAACAATATGGCAGTGATTATACTAGTCCTGTGGGTAGAGCAGCATCACAAACAATATGGCAGTGATTATACTAGTCCTATGGGTAGAGCAGCATCACAAACAACATGGCAGTGATTATACTAGTCCTATGGGTAGGGTAGCATCACAAACAATATGGCAGTGATTATACTAGTCCTATGGGTAGAGCAGCATCACAAACAACATGGCAGTGATTATACTAGTCCTATGGGTAGGGTAGCATCACAAACAATATGGCAGTGATCATACTAGTCCTGTGGGTAGAGCAGCATCTCAGACCAATGCATGTATTTAGTCCAGATACCCTTTTTGTGTTGCATATGAATGAATAAAGCTTGCGCTGTTTTGCATATATCTTTTTTGTGCATTACTTATACATACAGCCAATGTTTCTTCGTTAACCATGAAATCTCTCTAGAAGCAGAAGAATATTTTTTTAAATGTTCCACATTGTATTTTCTCAGGCTTTAAGTAAAGCTCTGCTAGCTCTAAGGGCAGAAATGACCGCTCATGCTGAACAGCAGATTATTTCCACAGCAGCACAAAAGGAGGAGAACTTAAACATTCAGCAGATTGTCGATAGACAGACCAAAGATTTAAAGGTGAGAATGTGACATTTTATTTCAGGGTTTTTTCTCATATCTGAGTAGCTTTGCAATATATATTACAAAATTCTGTCGTGTGTGTCTGTGTCTATACACTCCTCAACCTTGAAATTGCTACACCAAAAATGGAAATTATGGAAATTACAGAATCAATAGTTAATTGTTAATGATATGCAAATGATTACTAATGGATACTTATTTTTCTAAACCTCTCTATTTGTTCATATCAAGTATGAGTGCAGAAATACTTAGATGTACTCGCCTTGGCATGCTATCACTGAGGTCATTAATGGTTATCTGAGGAAGGTTCTGCCACACAATTCACTTGGGCACACAAAATCATCAAGATCCACTGCTGGTGGCTCACTTTGAAATAGCCAACCAATGATGTCTCAGATAAGCTTGATGGAAGACAAGTCTGGAGACGCTGTAGGTCAGGATAGCACATCCGGGACATGGTAGCATGTTTACACCATGCAGGCTGCTCACAGTGGCACAAGAAACATGTAGCGTAGCCTGGTGTTGTTGAGTTGAAAAATACCTTTTGAGAAACTGTGGAGAAATGGTTATCCTGCTGATTCAACATCCAAATCAATGTAACGCCAAGCTCTTAGTGTACCTGGAATGAAGGCTAGAGGGTTCTGACTACTGTACATTATGCCACCGCACACCATAATCCTGGGAGTAGGACCAGTGTGACGTTTCCTCATGAAGGCATCTTCATGGCATTGCCAATGTGATCTCCAGCTACTCTGCATTCAAGACAAAAGCAGTAATCATCACTGAAGAAGATAGACTTCCATTCCAGTCTACATTGCCCTATTCCAGCCTCCAATCTCAATCTGGAGACCACATGGAAAATGCCATGAAAAAGCCTTCACTGGATTATGGTGTGCGGTAGCATAATGTCCGGAGCTGGACTCCTCAAGTTTTCATTCCAGGTACGCTTAGTTTGGTGTTACATTTTTAAGGTCGCAGAACCAGTGTTTTCGTCTTTTCTCCTAAGTGTCCCATGAGGTGGTTTTCAACATAACAATGCCAGGCCATATGTTGCTCACAGTGAACAGCCTGCATGGTCTAAATGTGCTATCATGGCTGCAACGTCTACGCACTTGTCTACTATCAAGCACATCTGCAACATCTTTGGTCAATAATTGCAAAGAGAGCTGCCAGCAGCGGATCTTGATTTGTGTGCCTAAATGAATCCAGCGTGGGAGTACCCAAGGCGTGTAAGTGAATGTCTTTTTGCGTGTGCCTCTTATTCTCAGTACTGAATAAATTGACGTGTTTGGAAAATTCTGTTTCCATTTTTTTCATCATATGCATATCATTAACATGTCTATTCATTCTGTGATTTCCATAATTCCATGCTTTTCCTTCTTAAAGGGAACCTGTCAGCCCCAAAATCGAAGGTGAGCTAAGCCCACCAGCATCAGGGTCTTATCTACAGCATTCTGCCCCCGATGTATCCTGAAAGAGGAGAAAACCGTTCCGGTTCTGGTCCGATGGATGTCACGATCCGTGGCCTCCCATCTTCTTACGATGACGTCCTCTTCTTGTCTTCTTGCTGCGGCTCCGGCGCAGGCGTACTTTGTCTGCCCTGTTGAGGGAAGAGCAAAGTACTGCAGTGCGCAGGTGCTGGGCCTCTCTGGCCTTTCCCGGAGCCTGCGCACTGCAGTACTTTGCTCTGCACTTATCAGGGCAGACAAAGTACGCCTGCGCTGGAGCTGCAGCGTGAAGACAAGAAGAGGACCTCATCGTAAGAAGATGGGAGGGACCGGACCGCGACACTCATCAGACCCGGACCGCAGCGGGACCGCCCGTGGGTGAGTATAATCTAACCTGTTTTTCTCAACTTTCAGGATACAGGGGGCTTACCTACAGCATTACAGAATGCATTACAGAATGCTGTAGAGCAGCATATGAGGTATATACTATGGAGCATCTTATGGAGGCCATCAACCATAATGCAGCAGCATACAGGGCATATACTATGGAGCATCTTATGGGGGCCATCAACCATAATGCAGCAGCATACGGGGCATATACTATGGAGCATCTTATGGGGGCCATCAACCATAATGGTGCAGCATATGGGGCATATACAGTACTATGGAGCATCTTATGGGGGCCATCAACCATAATGCAGCAGCATACGGGGCATATACTATGGAGCATCTTATGGGGGCCATCAACCATAATGCAGCAGCATACGGGGCATATACTATGGAGCATCTTATGGGGGCCATCAACCATAATGGTGCAGCATGCAGGGCATATACTATGGAGCATCTTATGGGGGCCATCAACCCTAATACAGCAGCATATGAAGCATATATTATGGAGCATCTTATGGGGGCCATCAACCATAATGGTGCAGCATGCGGGGCATATGTTATGGAGCATCTTATGGGGGCCATCAACCATAATGGAGCAGCATATGAGGCATATACTATGGAGCATCTTATGGGGGGCCATCAACCTTTATGGAGCAGCGTATGGGGCATTGATGGGAGCAGCAAATTACAGAACGGTGGCGCGGGATGGGAGCAGCAAATGACAGGATGGGGGCGCAAGATGGCAGCAGCAAATGACAGGATGGGGGCGCAAGATGGTAGCAGCACATGACAAGAATAGGGCGCAGGATGGAAGCAACACATACCAGGATGGAGACCATATACCAATATAAATGCTCGCCACCCGGGCATAGAACGGGTTCAATAGCTAGTTATAAAAATAATCCTGCTAGCTCTTCCAAACTAAGATTTGTTAATAGTAGGTTTTTATTTGCTTTTAAATAATTTTATGACATACAATTGCCAGCCAGTTTTTGTGTGTGTACAGTATGTGTATGCATTTGTGTATTTATGTATTTATTTGTGTGTACAGTATGTGTATGTATCTGTCGGTATTTATGTATGTGTACAGTATGTGTATGTATTTGTGTCTGTATGTATTTGTGTGTACAGTATGTGTATTTGTGTATGTCTGTGTATTTATGTATTTGTGTCTACAGTATGTGTGTGTATTTATGTATTTGTGTGTACAGTATGTGTGTATTTGTGTACAGTATTTGTGTGTACAGTATGTGTATGTATTTGTGTATGTCTGTATATTTATGTATTTGTGTCTACAGTATGTGTGTGTATTTATGTATTTGTGTGTACAGTATGTGTGTATTTGTGTACAGTATTTGTGTGTACAGTATGTGTATGTATTTGTGTATGTCTGTGTATTTATGTATTTGTGTCCAGTATGTGTGTGTGTATTTATGTATTTGTGTCTACAGTATGTGTGTATTTATGTATTTGTGTGTACAGTATGTGTATATTTGTGTGTACAGTAAGTGTGTATGTATGTGTGTGTACAGTATGTGTATGTATTTGTGTATTTATGTATGTGTGTACAGTATGTGTATGTCTGTGTATTTATGTGTGTACAGTATGTGTATGTATTTATGTATGTGCATTTATGTATGTGTGTACAATATGTACAGATTTATGTATGGGTATGTCTGTGTTTATGAATGTGTATTATGTATGGATATGTATGTGTGTACAGTATTTGTATGTATGTGTATTTATGTGTGTACAGTATGTGTATGTATTTATGTATGTTCATTTATGTATGTATGTGTGTACAATATGTATGTACAGATTTATGTATGGGTATGTCTGTGTTTATGAATGTGTATTATGTATGGGTATGTATGTGTGTACAGTATTTGTGTATGTATGTGTATTTCTGTATGTGTGCCTGTATTTATGTCATGCAATACCTGTGCAAGCCTGCAGATGGCACTGTTGTAGTAATTCCAACACTACAGACTAGCTGCCAGATCCAGTGTTGTAATCAGACATTGGTGCACAGTTGTGTTAGTGTGTAGCGGTGTCTGCTGTATACAATGCCATTACGTGTCGTGGCGTATATTTATCTGGAAACATTTAAAGCAGGTAGATCCAATTCTCCACTGTACAGCTGCTTGTGGCTCTGTAGCTGGAGGATTGAGAGGGGAGATACTTTGTTGCTGATGTTTTCTGTCTCATAGAGTCCCATATTAGGAAGGGTAAGAAACTAGTCCGTCCGCCATTGATCCTGCTCATGTGTTTCCATATAAATGTACAGTCCCAAGCGCGGGATTATTCTCTCTAACTGTATTCATGGCACAAATGCTTTTTGGTATTGGCAGCGTAGGCAATTATTGCATTTTCCATGCTTTTGCTATCTGACATTGTATTGATCGCGGAGTCAATAAGGCAGACTGAGGTGAGTTAACACCGAAAACATTGCCGTAACCCCTGTTGTCTGGCTTGTTTTATTGATATTCCTTCCGTGGGTACTAGAGCTAAATAATTCATTTGAAGCAAATTCTCTCATTAAGCGTCTACTTGCAAATGACGTCCCATGGTGCCCGGGTTGGTTGCAGATGAAAATTGTTACATTATCCTTTCTTAACTTAAAAGCTGATTACAGAGTTTTAATCCAGAGCCTAATTCCTTAGTGGTATTTTAAGTAGGCAAATTTAATTGTGAAGAAACATGATATTATCGTTACAGGCGCGAAACGAAGATTTACATGAGCAGCTACTAAAGCTTAAAGAGACCCTGAGAAGTAGCAAGGCGAGGGAGAATAGCCTGACGGAGGACCTTGGAAACCTAAACCAGGAGATGCGAGGAAAGCAGAAAATCCTTAACAAGCTTCACAAGGAAAAGGAGGAAGCCGAGAAGGAAAATGAGGAGATGAAAAAAAGGCTGAAGCGGCTCGTGAGCAGTGTCCAGGTAAGAGGAATAAGGCGGGCCTTCCGGAAAATGGAGCATACTGTCCTCACATGAAGAGGGATGGGCACACAACGGTTACAGGCTGCTGACCAGGTCTGCCAAAAGTTACATCGTTTCATCACTTTATTCGCTCATGTATCAGAAGCCTGGACAACCCCTTAAAGGAAACCTGTCACCAGGTTTGGCCAATACAAGTTACGGCCACCGCCTTTCAGGGCTTAAGGTACCTTCACACTGAGCGACTTTACAACGATAACGATAGCGATCTGTGACGTTGCAGCGTCCTGGATAGCGATATCGTTGTGTTTGACACGCAGCAGCGATCAGGATCCTGCTGTGACATCGTTGGTCGGAGCTAGAAGGCCAGAACCTTCCTCGCTGGATCACCCGCTGACATAGCTGAATCGGCGTGTGTGACGCCGATTCAGCGATGTCTTCACTGGTAACCAGGGTAAACATCGGGTTAATAAGCGCAGGGCCGCGCTTAGTAACCCGATGTTTACCCTGGTTACCATTGTAAATGTAAAAAAAAACAAACACTACATACTTACATTCCGGTGGCTGTCGCGTCCCCCGGCGTTCTGCTTCCCTGCACTGTGTGAGCACCGGCCGTAAAGCAGAGCACAGCGGTGACGTCACCGCTCTGCTTTACGGCCGGCGCTTACACAGTGCAGGAAAGCTGACGGCGAGGGATGCGACAGACACCGGAATGTAAGTATGTAGTGTTTGTTTTTTTTTACATTTACACTGGTAACCAGGGTAAACATCGGGTTACTAAGCGCGGCCCTGCGCTTAGTAACCCGATGTTTACCCTGGTTACCCGGGGACTTTGGCATCGTTGGTCGCTGGAGAGCTGTCTGTGTGACAGCTCTCCAGCGACCACACAACGACGAAACAGCGACGCTGCAGCGATTGGCATCGTTGCCTAGATCGCTGCAGCGTCGCTTAATGTGACGGTACCTTTATATAAAGCTGTATATCTGCCCCCAACCCGACCTGTAAGAGAAGAAAAATAACTTTCATTATACTCACCTGCGGGGCAGTCCGGTCCGAGGGGTGTCGCTGGCCTTCTTACGGTCCCCGTCCTCCTGCTTACTTCATGTGGATGACACGTCCCTGCATCATCCACACAGTCTCCTCGCTCCTGCACAGGCGTAATTCTCTGCCTTGATGAGGGCAGAGCAAAGTCCTGCAGTGCGCAGGCGACGGGAGAGGTCAGAGAGGCCCAGCACACACATACACTTACACACATACACTTACACACATACACTTACACACATACACTCACACACATACACTCACACACATACACTCACACACATACACTCAGTCAAACACAAACATACACTCAAACACACACATACACTCAAACACACACAAATACACTCACACACACAAATACACTCACACACACACAAATACACTCAAATACACTCAAACACACACATACACTCATACACACACATACTCATACACATACAGTCACACACACACATACAGTCACACACACACTCAAACACACACACAGGCACTCACACACATACACTCACACACTCACATACAGTCACACACACACATATACACACACATACACTCATACACATACACTCACACACACACATACACACACTCACATACACACACATACACATACAGTCATACACTCACACACTCACACATACACTCACACACACACATACACACACACACACATACACATACAGTCACACATACACTCACACACACTCACACATATACTCACACACATACACTCACAGACATATACACACACTCACATACACTCACACATACACACATATACACACACATATATACACCCACATACACTCACACACATCCATATAAACATACACACACATATATATATACACACATATATATATATATATACACATATATATACACACATATATATACACACATATATACACACACATATATACACACACATACGCACATACACTCACAAACACCCATATACACATATACACATACAAACACACACACGCACACACACACATATATATATATATATATATATATATATATACATACATACATACATACATACATATGTATACACATATACACACACATACACTCACACACATACACTCACACACACATATACACTCACACACATATACACATACACACACACACATGTGTATATATATACACACATACATGTACACACACATACATACACTCACACAGATATACTGTACACACACATATACACACACTCACACATATATACTGTACACACACATATATGCATACACATACATATACACACACACCATTTTGCACTTGCATTGTTAGAGATATATAGTGCTGGTTTGGTCAGACTTATATTCTAATCTGTGTGAATAGCTATGGTGGGGTGTCTGTCACATGTGTGTGTGTGTATATATATATATATATATATATATATATATATATATATATATATATATATATATATATATATATATATTCATATTCTTCTGAGCTGGAGCTTCATTTTTGAGAACTTTGCTAACAAGTGGCATTTATGTCATATTGGTAAGATATTGCATAACTCATTGATTTTTCAGAGAGTGAAACCTAAAGCTTAATTTGCAAAATATGTTATGTATTCCCATGTCTGACTTGGTCAATAACCTTTAAATAGTTGTGTAGTAAAATAGAAAAATCCACATATGTGATATTGGGCCGCTTCCGTCCTAGCATCCATAGTGACCTTCATCTATACACTGCAGTGCTATACCCACTCCCTATTGCTAGGCAGCACAGCTGATCAGAGCGGGTTTATTGCATTATTAGGCTTTCTGTAGCGCACATCCAGCCTTTCATTCTGTCACTTTGTGTAGAGCTACATTGTTCTGTTTTGACAGTCTTCCCCTCGCAGCACAACCACGTGCACATTTGACTCGTGGTGATCTATTCATAAAACATTTTTTCACCTCTGACCGTCATCTAAGTACAGGCTCTGTGGGTAAAATAATACAATTTACCCTTTTAACTCTTAACTATTGTTTTGATGGAGAAGAGATAATTGCAGATGACACCCAATGTGAGCACTTAGAATCCAGAAAAAGAAAATCGTATGTGCTTCCTATATTTTTAATGTACACTTATTTAAAGGTGCTATTAGTACATATCCTTGCAACAAACCTATGGATCCTCTGAACCTGTAAGTCCCCTGGTGGTCAGAGGAGCTAAAAGTAGGTAATTTTCTTAGGGTCAGATTTGAGATAAGCGTTTACTTCATTATTTTAGTCGTTAATATCCTTTTAAAGGGAATGTGTCAGCAGGATTTTGCTATGTAATCTGAAGACAGCATGAGGTAGGGGTTAAAACACAGATTTCAGCCATGCCTCTCTTATCAAGCTTGTGGCTTTGTTTGGTTACAGTGATTAATTTAGCACCAGTAGCTTGTCATTGCTTTGACTTGCCTCCTGGTCTGACACGCCCCCTCTTGTGATAAGCAGCTCACTGTCTATGGACTTTATACATGGAGAGCCTTGTGTGGGCGGAGTTAGGTCTCTCAGCTCTGCTTCATTCTAAATCTAAAAGCTCTGATTGCGTCAGAACGGCTGCACCCAGTAATCTAAGTGATACATCATTGGATTCAGCTTCTCTTTGCCTAGACCAGGCTGATCTCAGATGAGGCAGCATAAACCTGCACACTACAGTGCTTTATACTTCTGTAATTGGAATAGTCCTGCAGAAAGAAAGCATATCTTAGTGTTGCAGTGTGGTCTGTGACAATGATTGAGTCCTTCTCTACCAATGGATAAAATGGCTGACTCTTAATAGCTGCATGTTCTCTTATTCAGTTGCATAAACTGCCCTTTGCCTACATAAAGTGCCTGTTCCAGCCCGTGCTGCGCTTTATGTACAGCCGTTCTCGAGGAGACATCAAACAAGTCTATTTAGTTTTTTAGGCTCTCTCATGATGTAAATATTAAAGCTGGATCCCGAATATCTGTTTTTCAGAGTAAGTCAGATGTGGAAAGTAAACAGAGCCTGATAGATGAACTTCACAGGAAAGTTAAAAGACTAGAAGTGGAGCTGGAGAAAAAGACCGAAGAAGCCGAACGAAAGCCTGCACAGGAAGATAAGGTGTGATCACAGCGTATGTTACTCTGGATATAGTGACTGCTGTAGGGTGTACGACTGAACCGCGCTGACCTCCCAATGAATATATATACAGTATAATATATATCTATATTATAAATATAAATACATATATATAAATATAGAATGAGCGAATGTAGTCCAGAAATTGGTTTTACAATTTAGATCTATATATTGTAAACCCAATTTATGCAGTACATATGTCCTGGGCCAAAGCTTACTGATACTGTGTGGGGCGGGATAATCGAGTCTCTGAATGCAGGATGCATATTTTGTTATGTGCTCGGGGTCTAAATATATGACTGGTTCCTAACAGGGTATTCTGGTTTCACCAAATAAGAGTAAGATCTGTCTTGGTTAGGTAACACATAGGCGCAGCTGCCATTATAAGACACCTCTCTGGTTCCTGTACTGTACTCAGACTGTAAGAAGCTGTGCGTGTGTTTCCATCATGTAACATGGAGAGGTTTTTTAATGTTTTATTGCTATATGGATGCATAGTGACTGCTGCAGTTTTGACCCTCCCGAACAGGGCTTGGGAATTGAAAGATATTGTCTCACTAGGGACATTTATGACATATCCAAAAGATGGCTGCGAGTCCCACGTCTGGGACATGCCCATAGCTCCAGAACGGGAATCCTCTGATCCACCCTCTCTGCCAGTGACTGGAGAGGTGGCTGCACATGTCCCGGCTCTCCCTAATCATTGCGATAGGAGTTCTAATTGCTCTCATATCAGTGAATGGAGAGAGTCACCACATGTGCCGTTATCTCTCCACTAGTGGTCCAACGTTGGCCAGGATGGACGATCACGGTTGTGGAGATAGGTGCCAGTGCCACCTCTGGGACCCCCCATTATACGACCATCCAGAATTCCTTTTGTAACTACAGATTAATATTTATTTTTCTACTTTAGGGCGCCAAACAAGAAATCATAAGGTGGGAAGAAGGCAAAAAATGGCAAAGTAAGATAGAAGGAATTCGCGCCAAGCTTAGAGAAAAAGACAAGGAAGTGGAGACTCTGACAAAACAGCTGACAACTCTCAAAGACCTCTACTCCAAGTGAGTTCTGGGGACAGGATTATTGCACTGCATGTAGAAGGGTTGTGACAAAGTATCTCCCACTTTCCAAATTTCCTCCTTGTATAGTGCTTTGCGAAAGTATTGGGCTCCCTGGAACTTTTCAACCTTTTCCCACATATCATGCTTCAAACATAAAGATACCAAATGTACATTTTTGGTGAAGAATCAACAACAAGTGGAACATAAATGTGAAGTTGAACGAAATGTATTGATTATTTTACATTTTTGTGGAAATTCAAAAACTGATTAGTGGGGCCTGCAATATTATTCGGCCCCTTTACTTTCCGTGTAGCAAACTCACTCCAGAAGTTCATTGCGGATCTCTGAATGATCCAATGTTGTCCTAAATGCCTAATGATGATAAATATAATCCACCTGTGTGTAATCAAGTCTCCGTATAAATGCACCTGCTCTGTGATAGTCTCAGGGTTCTGTTTGAAGCACAGAGAGCATCATGAAGACCAGGGAGCACAACAGGCAGGTCCACGATACTGTTGTGGAGAAGTTTAAAGCCAGATTTGGATTCAAAATGATTTCCAAAACTTGAAACATCCCAAGGAGCACTGTGCAAGCGATCATATTGAAATAGAAGGAGTATCATACCATTGCAAATCTACCAAGACCCGGCCGTCCCTCTAATCTTCCATCTCAAATGGGAGAAGACTGATCAGAGATGCAGCCAAGAGGCCCATGATCAGTCTGGATGAAATGCAGATATCTACAGCTGAGGTCCGTAGGACAACAATCAGTCGTACACTACAAACATTTGACCGTTATGGAAGAGTGGCAAGAAGAAAGCCATTTCTCAAAGATATCCATAAAAAGTGTTGTTTAAAGTTTGCAACAAGCCACCTGGGAGACACACCAAACATGTGGAAGAAGGTGCTCTCGTCAGATAAAACCAAAATCGAACTTTTTGGCAACAATGCCAAATGATATGTTTGGTGTAAAGGCAACACAGCTCATCACCCTGAACACACCATCCCCACAGTCAAACATAGTGGTGGCAGCATCATGGATTGGGCCTGCTTTTCTTCAGCAGGGACCGGGAAGATGGTTAAAATTGATGGGAAGATGGATGGAGCCAAATACAGGACCATTCTTAAAGAAAACCTGTTAGAATCTGCGAAAGACCTGAGACTGGGACTGAGATTTGTCTTCCAACAAGACAATGATCCCAAAGATAAAGCAAAATCTACAATGGAATGGTTCACAAATAAACTTATCCAGGTGTTAGAATGGCCAAGTCAAAGTCCAGACCTCAATCCAATCGGGAATCTGTGGAAAGAGCTGAAAACTGCTGTTCATAAATGATTTCATCAAACCTCACTGAGCTCCTGCTGTTTGCCAAGAAAGAATGGGCAAGAATTTCAGTCTCTCCATGTATAAAACTGATAGAGACATACCCAAGCGACTTGCAGCTGTAATTGCAGCAAAAGGTGGCTCAACAAAGTATTAAGTTAAAGGGGCGGAATAATATTGCACGCCCCACTTTTCAGTTTTTGAATTTCCACAAATATTTAAAATAAGCAATAAATTTCGTTTAACTTCACAATTGTGTTCCACTTGTTCTCGATTCTTCACCAAAAATTTACATTTGGTATCTTCATGTTTGAAGCATGATATGTGGGAAAAGGTTGAAAAATTCCAGGGGGGGCGAATACTTTCGAAAGGCATTGTATATGTCTCATACTGAACGGTTTCTGCCATCTTGAAAAGAAATGCCAGCTTCTGAACGCACCGTTTCCGCTTCATTCCTTTCACAAAGAAATCAGGCCAAGATGCACATTTTCTTAGCAGCAGTTACATCGGTGCCTCAGTCAAGGGTTTCCGGAGTCAGTCATTCAGTGTGTGCACTAACACCAATTATACTTTCCAGAAAACACGTGATAGGTGCCCTTACTTACAGGGTGCATTTTCCCTCTATAAACATCTCTGCAGCATGGTTTTGTTTTGTTTTTCGCTCCAGTATAAAATAATGTGTTGGTATGTGAGCCGCATAAGCTAACCTATGTGCACCATGAGTGATCACTAAATCAAGAAGAAATGCAATACTTGCTAAAATACCAGTTCCCAGCAGAATGCAAACACGCATAATAATATATTTGTGGACGGTTGCATAGTTACAAGATACTAATGAACACCCACATATGCCTACCATTCATGAGAGGGTGGCAGCCAGGGCTGTGGAGTTGTAAGCCAAACCTCCGACTCCTCAATTTCCATGACACTGACTCCACCAAAATGGGCTCCGACTCCACAGCCTAGGTGGCAGCTCAGTATTAGACTTGCACATAGATAAGGCTTCTATAGGTGCCAATTAACAGTATAATAGACATGCCCATTTTTAAATTGGGCATTCTTCCCGGCACCTCCTGCGGACATTCTACAGAGCGATGACACCCTGTTTTATCCCAACTTTACAAAACCAATCTACATTTTGTAAAAAAAAAAAATGATAATCATGAGGTATTAGCTGATATTGTGGCTAACATACCCCAGCCGTAACACAAGTCAAGAGTCCTTATCGAATTGTGAGTCCCTACACTAAGCTAAAATGCAAATTACTGAAAAAGACATCAGGTTTACAATATATTTAACGGAAAAGGTCATGATTGCTGATACAGAGGCAGGTTAAAGCACCAGTTCCATCCAGAATACCGTCAATGCGCAATATATGAGGGCGGTTGCACGGGTATGTAATGCTTAAAGGGGTATTCCCATCGCCAAGATCCTATCCCAATATGTAGTAGGTGTAATAATACTACCAAATATGTCCAATTAGAAATACAGTTCTTCTGATTCGTTATGTTGCTTACCCCATGTGCAGCGCATTGCAGTAGCTTAGATATCCCTGGTTACGACCACTCATAGTGACGGTTATTAGTGGTCGTAACCATGGATATCCAAGCTACTGCAATGCACTGCACATGGGGTAAGCGACATAACGAATGAGAAAACTATACTACATTTCTAATTGGAGGTAGTTGCTAATATTGTTATTATTATTATTATTATTATTATTATTATTATTAAATTTACACTGAACCTACAATTATTACACCTGTACTACTGGGATAGGATCTTGGAGATGGGAATACCCCTTTAATAGCATCTGCTCACTTGACTATCACCCTTTGGCCTCGCTCTCCCTTGCGTATAAATCGGACGAGTGCAATGCGAGAAATCAACGCATTGCACTCTGACCAATGTTATTAACCCCTTAACGACCGCCGATACGCCTTTTAACGGCAGAAGTTAAGGGTACTTATTCCTCAGCGCCGCTTTTTAAGCGCTGAGAAATAAGGGTAGAGCACACCAGCGTCGGAAAATGATCAGGGTCGGTTTTTACGTTCTCCTGTCACGTGACTGCCGTTATTCACTGAATAACGTCGGTCATAAAAAAATTAAAGCAAGTAAAATCTACAATTCAATTCTCTCTCCTCTCTGATATGATGAAGCATATTAGAGGAGAGAGAAATGTGATCCCCTGAACTACCCCAATACCTCCACCATCCCCATACCCTCGTGCTCCAGCCCTCCACGTCATCCTCCTGGAAGAAAATGGTGGGCGCATCCCGAAATCTGGCGGCTGGTACCCGGCAACAAGAGGAAATTTTTCCTATTACATACTATCACAGTGATCGATATAAAAAAAAATCGTAAATTTTAGCTCTTAGTTACATAAAAATGATAAAATATACATTTTTTCCAGTCTTTGCGGTTAGGGTTGGGTTGTGTAAGGGTTGGGGTTAGGGTTGGAGTTAGAATTGGAGTTTTTTCAAAAGTAAAAAAAAAAAGACGATATGACGGCTTGTGTTGAGCGCAAGTACTCGCTACTCGTGTTTGCATCAGGTGCTGTGGTATGCAACGAGTATCGCAGATCTCCACATGTGTTTTTTGGGGTGTCTAACAGCCATGAAACATGCGGGGCAGAGACTCGAGCAGAGCACCCAAATCAAACTGGAGTAGCGAGTACTTGCGCTCAACACTAATGACGACATATTCAGTATGACAACCTAATGTTAACAAATTCTTTGTAGTACTTGTGGGTTCAAAATGCTCACTATACCCCTGGATAAAATCCTTGATGGGCGTTGTTTCCAAAATGGGGTCACTTATGGGGGGTTTCCATTGTTTAGGCACAATGGGGGCTCTCCAAACGCAACATTGTGCCTGCCATCGATTCCAGACAATTTTGCATTCAAAAAGTTAAACGGTGCTCCGTCCCTTCCGAGCTTTTCTATGCACCCGAATAGTAGTATTCTCCCACATATTGGGGTATGTGCCTACTCACGAGAAATTGCACAGCAAATTTTTTGGTCCTTTTTTTCCTGTTACCCTTGTGAAAATAAAAACTTTTGGATCTTAGGCCATGTTCACACCATCCTTTTTTTCATGCGGAATTGCCGCGATTTTCCCGCTGCGGGTCCGCAGCTGTTTTCCATGCAGGGTACATTACAATGTACCCTATGGAAAACAGGAACTGCTGTGCCCACATTGCGGAAAATCGCGAAACAAGCCGCACTGAATAGCCGCGGTAAAAAAGAAGTACCATGTCACTTCTTTTTGCGGAACTGCAGCGGTTCTGCACCCATAGACCTCCATTGTGAGGTCAAACCCGCAGTAAAACCCGCAGATGAAAAAAATATCTGAGGGTTTTCTGCGGTTTGTGGTGCAGTGTGGCTGCCCCCCTGTGCCCCAATCCCACCCCCCCCATGCTCCGATGCCACCCCCCCATGCTCCGATGCCACCCCCCGTGCTCCGACGCCTCCCCCCCCGTGCCCTCATCTTCCCCCCTTATACTTACCCGGCCTCCCGGTGTCCGTCCGGCCGTCTTCTCCCTGGGCGCCGCCATCTTGCAAAATGGCGGGCGCATGCGCAGTGCGCCCGCCGAATCTGCCGGCCGGCAGATTCGTTACAAAGTGTATTTTGATCACTGAGATATAACCTATCTCAGTGATCAAAATAAAAAAATAGTAAATGACCCCCCCCCCCCCCCCCCCCTTTGTCACCCCCATAGGTAGGGACAATAAAATAATTAAGAATTTTTTTTTTTCCACTAAGGTTAGAATAGGGTTAGGGGTAGGGTTAGGGGTAGGGTTAGGGTATTTTCAGCCATTTTAACCCTAAAAAACTTCCTAGAAAACACACAGACTCTGCATAGAAAACTGCATCAAAAAACGCAGCAAAAAAGCACCAAAAAAAGGACCTGTGTTTTCTGCCAAGAGCTGCGGTTTTTAGTCCTGAAAAAAAAGGAGGGAAATCAGGAACGTGTGAACATAGCCTTAAGTAAATTTTGTCAAAAAAGTAAAATGTTTGTTTTTCCCTTCCACATTGCTTCAATTCTCGTGAAGCACTTGAAGGGTTAATAACCTTCTTGAATGTGGTTTTAGCACCTTGAGAGGTGCAGTTTAGAATTATGTCACGTTTGGGTATTTTCTGTCATATACGCCTCTCAAAGTCACTCCAAATGTGAGGTAGTTTATAAAAAAAAATGCTTTTGTAAATTGTGCTGACGTAAAGTAGACATGTGGAAAATGTTAATTATTAACTATTTTGTGTGACATGACTCTCTGTGAGTTAAGGGCAGAAGAATTAAAAGTTGGAAAATTGCAAAATGTCAACATTTTTGACAAATTTTCATTTTTTTCATAAAGGCAAGTCATATCGAAGAAATTTTATCATTATCATGAAGTACAATATGTCACAAAAAACAATCTCAGAATCAGTGGGATCCGTTGAAGCATTCCAGGGTTTTTACCATATAAAGTGACAGTGATCAGAAACGCAAAAATTGGCTTGGTCACTAAGGGGTTAAATAAGTCGGTGCCCATCTGCGATTATTTTCTCAACTTGAGTCGGACTGAGGAAAACATTGCACGTTGCAATAGTCTGTGAGAATAGGATCACACTCGCCAATGCAAGTCAATGGGTGCAAGGAATAAATCGGATGGCCATGGACCATGTGTCTGCCATCCAATTTTTGCTCGCCTATCTCAAGGGAAACCTGATATTTCATCAACCAAGTACAGTAAATTCCCAGCCCGAACTGTCATAATAGAATAGATAGAATATGTATATAGAAAGATGTCAGTGATATATATCACGGCAACCATGGTGAGCGGTTAGATTACTGTCCGTGCTCATCACAGCCTCCTGATGTAGCAGTCTGGGATGGTTGTGGGATGTCCATATTATGCATTTACAGTGGACCTCTGTGGATTATTTAATTTTTTTTATGCTAATAAATGGGTAAGTCTTCTTTTACACTTACCAGGGTTTTTTGCGGGCCATATCGCCGCAATTTTCACCGTCTGCCGCAATAAAGAACCGCAAAAAACTTGCAGATCAACGTTTTTTGGGTTTCCAATACTATGGAAAACGCTTCTTTTACACTTACCAGGTTTTTTTGTGGGCCGTATCGCCGCAATTTTCACCGTCTGCCGCAATAAAGAACCGCAAAAAACTTGCAGATCGACGTTTTTTGGCTTTCCAATACTATGGAAAACGTATTGGAAAAAAAACAGTCGTTCTGAAAAACCGGAAGTCGCGGTGCACCGCAAAAACAAGCTTCCGTAAGTCGTGAAAAAGATCAAGCAGGCGCGATCTTTTTTTCACATCCATAAATACAGCCATACGGCACACGGCTCACCGTGGAATTATTGCGCCCTATTTTTGCGGCCCCATAGAAATCTATTGGGGACGCAAAAACGGGACGTAAAACCACGGTTACTGTATAACAAACCTAAAAGAGGGTAATTGTCAGCTAGTGCTTTTTACAATTAAAGGATTTTTCTGTGTGTGTGTGTTTCTCTTTTGACTATGCGGTTAGTAATGGGGATATCTGACAGACACCTGTTCATTACTAACATTTGGGCTTGATGTCAGCGGGCATTACACAGCTGACATCAACCCCAAAACCATTACCATGATTGCCACTGCACCGGGGCAATTGAGAAGAAGAGCTTAGGCTAAATGCCAGAATTGGCGCATCTAATGGATGTGCCATTTCTGGGGCAGCTGAGGTCTGATGTTATTAGTGTGGGAAGAAGTCAATATCAATGGCCCCTTTCCAGCCTATTAATATCAGTCCGTAGCTGTCTCCTTAACCATTCTTGGCAGTGGTTACTAAAAATAGGAGGGACCCCATCTCATATTTTTGGGGGGTCTCCCCTTTTTAGTAACCAGCAAAAGGCTAAGCAGACAGCTGTGAGCTGATATTAATAGGCTGGGAAGCTCCATGGCTATTGCCCCCATCCCAGAAAAATAACACCAGCTCACAACTGTCTACTTTCCTGTAGCTGGTTATTAAAAAAGTGGACCCCACGCCATTTTTTTTCTTTTATTAGCTAAAAACAAACACAGGAAACTACACACGCAAAGCACTGACTAAATATATCACTGCCATCTATCTACATGTATATAAGATTGTTTTATTACCGATAGTTAGAAAACTAGCTCCTTGATATTATTATTTATTTATATAGCACCATTAATTCCATGGTGCTGTACATGAGAAGGGGTTACATCGAAATACAAATATCACTTACAGTAAACAAACTAACAATGACAGACTGGTACAGAGAGAAGAGGACCCTGCCCTTGCAGGCTTACATTCTACAGGATTATGGGGAAGGAGACAGTAGGTCGAGGGTTGCAGTAGCTCCGATGGTGTTGAGGTGGCCGTGTGGTCTTTACAGGCTGTAAGCTTCCTTGAAGATTTGGGTTTTCAGGTTTCTTTTGAGGATCCAAAAGTAGTGGATAACCGGATGTGTTGGGGCACTGAATTCCAGAGGATGGGTGATATTTGGGACAAGTCTTGGAGGTGATTTGAGTGAGAAGCGAATAAGCGTGGAGGAAAGGAGTAGGTCTTGGGAGGACCGGAGATTACGTGAGGGAAGATATTGAGAGATTAGTGTTGAAATATACGGAGGAGAAAGGTTATGGATGGCTTTGTAGGTCAGTGTTAGTAATTTAAACTGGATACGCTGGGAAATTGGGAGCCAGTGAAGTGATTTGCAAAGAGGTGAAGCAGGAGTGTAGCGAGGAGAGAGATTAATTAGTCGGGCATCAGAGTTAAGCATGGACTGGAGGGGTGCGAGAGTGTTAGAAGGTAGGCCACAGAGGAGTATGTTGCAGTAGTCGAGGCGGGAGATGATTAGGGCATGCACGAGCATTTTGGTAGAGTGTGGGTTGAGGAAAGGACGGATTCTACAAATATTTTGGAGCTGGAGGCGACAGGAGGTGGCGAGAGCTTGGATGTTCGGTTTGAAGGACAGGGCAGATATAACCCAAAGAATTAAGGTACGGTATGTAAAAGATGATGTAAAAAACGCACTGCGTACAGGTTGCATAAGCATGTCATACGCATGCTAGCTGAGAAAAATCATATTGTGTTCACATGACCCTCGTCCTACTTTTCTGGATCAACATCGGACTGGTTTTTCTATACGCTAGTGTGACTCCAGCCTTTAGAGGTTGTTACCTTGGTATTATGATTGCACATATAAGAATTGTTAAAGTTGCCAGTACACAGTACCTTGTAGTGCTCCATACTGACTAACCGCATATTTGTCAAGTTCATACTGCTAGATCA
This sequence comes from Ranitomeya imitator, assembly GCF_032444005.1. NCBI lineage: Eukaryota > Metazoa > Chordata > Amphibia > Anura > Dendrobatidae > Ranitomeya > Ranitomeya imitator. Next base: position 223,186,550 of record NC_091285.1, read on the forward strand.
AGAAATCTGCCCAGTGCCTGCTGAGTACATCCCACTAAGTACTGACTCCCTCATATAACATTGTGGCTAGTAAATGTTGCACCATGGTTACCCAACTACCAACAAAGCCTATGTTTAGTCTCGCGCATTACGTTGTTACTCCTTTACTCCTGAGCACTGTAGAGGACCGGCACTCCTCAGCACTCCTGAGCACTCAGAGCAGGTCAGCATTATTTCTCTGATATGCATTTTTTTTTACTGAAACTGTAATTTGCAGAGAAATGTCAGTGTGAGAAGCACAATGAAGTGGGAAAAGGAGAGACTGTGCAAGACAGGAACTATTCACTGAGCTCTGAACTTGCCTATTTACCATCAATCATAGAGAAACATCAGCAATACATTACAATTAGTGCATCTTGGCCCTCTGCGGGAACAGACAACTAATCATGAAATACCCATTAGATCGAAAATGAAGCAATAACTGCAATACATGACATATACGTTATATATATATATATATATATATATATATATATATATATTTATATATATTCTTGATGAAATAGAAGTGCTAATTGTTTATTTTAGTCAATTAACAAAATGGAAAGTGAAAAAAGAGAAATATAAGTCAAATCAATGTTTGGTGTGCCCACACTTTGCCTTCGAAAGCAGCATCAATTCTTCTAGGCACACTCGGCAGGGAGGTTGTTTCAAACATCTTGAAGAACTAACGACAGATCTTTTGTAGACATGATGACCATTCCAGTTCACCATTCGTAATCCCATTCGGAGCAAGGACTCTGGCTCTGCCATGGCCCAGAAGATACAAATACAAAGGGAAGGAGTCCAACTCGACAAACAGGTTCTTTATTCAGATAAAATGTATACATAGGACATCTAGCAAGATGATGGCCAATGAATTAGCTCTAGGCTAGCTCTAATGTATTCACCATCATCTTACCAGATGTCCTTTGTATGAATTTTATCTGAATAAAGAAGAACCTGTTTGTTGAGTTGGACTCCTTCCCTTTGTATTTGCATCTTCCGTCGATGCAGGCTTGTTCAAATCTTTCTGTCTCTCCCTGTGATCCTAGACCAACTTGATGATGTTGAGAACGGGGTTCTGTTGGGTCCATTTCATTACTTCCAGGTCTCCTTAATCTTACTGTTGCTGAATAACATTGGCTGTATGTTTGGGGTTGTTTCTCTTGGGAGAATAAATCTGGAGCCAGTCAGATGCCACCCTGATGGTATTGCTTGATGGATATGTATGTACCTGGATTTCTCAGCATTGATAATACTATTGATCCTGACCAAATTTCTCATTTCATTTGCTATACTTCAGTCCAAAACTTTACTGTTGCCTGCATACACTCATTGTAGTGCTTAGCATCCCTTTAATAGTGAACAACTGCCATCTGTTACAGCTAAATATTTCACATTTTTACACGAGTCCAGTGCATCGGTTGACATTTTTCTGCTCCCCAGTTCCTATTTTTTCCACACGTAGTTGAGTCACATGGACTTGTTTCCTCGTCTAGTGTATGGTTTTTGTGAAGTCCACTTCTGGCCAGACATCACCGACCAGTAGATGAGTGTAGCTGGGTTTCACTGGTTACTGCCAGTTTTTAGCTAGAGATGCAGCAGATGACAGACATATCCTGCTTACTTCCCTTTAAAATCTGAAGATGTCCAGCAGTGCCAAGTTTCTTTGGCCAAACACCGCATCTACAGTCGTCAACGTTGCCCATTTCCTGATGTCCTCGTGTCCTCAATACTGATACTGATCCATCATTCAATAGCACTAGGAGGCATTTGATTGTCTTCAAACTTATTCTGAGGCAAAGCAACGATCCCAAACATACAACCAATGTCATTAAGAACTATCTTCAGGGTAAATGTATTTTCTAAAAGATGTGATGCTGGCAATGGAACCATCAAGTCCAGTGAACGGGGTCCACATCTCCCAATAGGTCTAGAAATCTGTGCGTAGAGTCCAAGAACCACTGGTTGATGCAGTTATCTGGCTATGACAAATGACATTACTGAGGATGTTGTCCCCTGGGGCTACAGGTTGAGTTGATTAGATTTCTCTTTTGTTCATTCACTTTGCATTTTGTTTAGTGGTAAGGCCTGTTTTTGGAAGCTTTTTTCTTTTTCAGCACACCTGTCTAAAACTTTTGCACACTAATACATATTGATCTGTCTGTCGGTCTATGTAGATTTATATACTCATACACACAAACACACACTGTCTTTATTTTCTCTTTTTAGTGCTGATAATTGTATGACTTCTTTTTTCTAGAGCTGACCAGGAGAAGATAGTTTTACAAAAGAAACTGAAATCTCGTGGTGTAACTGCGGACCAAGTAGTAGGAGTAAGAGCTGTGGAGTCTGAAAAAGAAATTGAAGAACTGCGGAAAAAGAATACTGAATTAGAAAATGAGATCTCTTACATGAAGTATGGGCTATTTCTATTTCCAGGCGTTTCAATAATTGATAATGGATAATCAAGTCCAGCAGTTATCTAGTTGATTTATTATTACATCAGCCGAGGTTTATATTCTCTATGAACTAGCCATGCAATATTATATTGAGGATGTAAAATACATACCGTACAAATAACTTTATACTCCTGTTTAATACCACCACGGTCTAGAATCAACACCCCACTTTCTCCCAGAAGAGACGATACATCACAAGACCACATGGCGCAAGAAGAAATGTATTTAATTATATATATACATTCATGTCCGAAAGTGTTGGCCCCCTTAAAATGATTTACTATAGCACATGTTGTAGATATCTTTGAGGGAATATTAAAAACATGTACATGTTACCCTTTAAAACAATATTTGTATTAAATTTAAAAAGACACCAAGAAATACACCCTGTGCAAGGTAATAAGAACACTATGCCTGGCTTTTCAAAGCTGTACAAACAGATAATCCACAATATACATAATTAAAGCATCGATGAGTCAGAGTATACCATTCAGATATACCGTACATACTCGAGTATGAGCCGAGATTTTCAGCCCATTTTTGGGGGTTGAAACTCCCCCTCTCGGCTTATACTCGAGTCATACCCAGGGGTCGGCAGGGGAGGGAGAGCCGGGGCTGTCTAATTATACTCACCTACTCCTGGCGTGGTCCCTGCAGGTCCCTGGCTTCCCCGGCGCCTCAGCTTCTTGCTGTACTGAGCGGTCACATGGTACCGCTCATTACAGTAATGAATATGCGGCTCCACCTCCCATAGGGGTGGAGCCTCATATTCATTACTGTAATGAGTGGTAACGGTGACCGCTCAATACAGGAAGAAGCTGCGGCGCCGGCGAAGCAGGGACTGCACCGCGCCAGGAGCAGGTGAGTATAACGAGGAGGGGAGCGCTGTGCGATATTCACCTTCTCCTCGTTCCGGCGCCGCTCCATCTTCAGTGTCTTCTGCAGTGACGCTCAGGTCAGAGGGCACGGTGACGTGGTTAGTGCGCGCCCTCTGCCTGAACGTCGGTGCAGAAGACGCTGAAGATGGAGCAGCGCCGGACCGAAGTCAGGGGAATATTGAAAGTGTCGGGGGCCTGAGCGACGGAGAGTTGAGTATGTGATTTTTTGGGGGGGATTTCTTTTTTTATCGCAGCAACAGCAAATGAGGCAAGTGTCTGTATGGAGCATCTTATGGGGCCATAACGTTTGTGCAGCACTATATGGGGCAAGTGTCTGTATGGAGCATCTTATGGGGCCATAATCAATATTTGTGCAGCATTATATTGGGCAAATGTGTCAATGGAGCATTTTATGGGGCCATTGTTAACCTTTATGCAGGATTATATTGAGGCATATTTTAATATGGAGCACCTTATGGGGCCATCATAAACTTTATGGAGCTCCTGATTCAATATGGATATTCAAAAACACTTAACCTACTGATTTCTCAATTAATTTTACTTTTATTGGTATCTATTTTTACTTTTGACATTTTCCGGTAGCTGCTGCATTTTCCACCCTAGGCTTATACTCGAGTTATTAAGTTTTCCCAGTTTTTTGTGGCAAAATTAGTGGGGTCGGCTTATACGTGGGTCGGCTTATACTCGAGTATATGCGGTAGATAGATTGTCGACCCCACAATACCCATATAGTGTACATATATCCCCTATTTACTGTATATAGGTTTGATACAAGCTGCCTACACAATAGGGTTATCACAGTATGATTATGGTTCAACAAACTATATCCCAGGTTATAACACAATGTGGCCTATGAGACCCTAGGATATTCGCTAGGCCATTCCTAGCTAGCGGCGAACATTGGCACCCTAGATGTACAGGATTTGGGGCCCCCGCTACACGACGGCTCTCCCTCTGTCACCCTTTTGATAATTAGGGATACTTGAATTCTATTCTCTAGCGGAAGCTCAGACAAGCAATCATGAACAGATACTGATAACTTATCCTTTTAGTTCCCTAGTTTATCAGGAGGCCCGGTTTCAAGTTCATCAGAGGTGAAATATCTGTACCGATAGAGGATAATTGTAAGCCCATTGTGGCATCTCTGACACGTCGATGCTTTAATGATGTATTTTGCTGAATATCTGTTTGAAAAGCTTTGAATATCCGGACATCGTGTTCTTCTTACCTTGTATAGAGATCTTTTCTTTGGGTCTTTGTAAATTTAATATGAATCAATATTGTTTTTCAAGGTTACACGTACACCCTTGAAATTGTTACAGAAAATGAAATATTTCTCCAGCAAAATTACTGCAATTACACATATTTTGTTACACATGTTTATTTCCTTTGTGTGTATTGGAACAACACCAAAATCTGAAAAAAGGCGTATTGGACAAAATTTCACAAAAAAAAACAAAACAAAAATGTGTCGGGCAAAATAGTTGGCACCCTCAACTTATTTGGTTCCACACCCTTTGGAAGAAATACCATATATGTCGGACTATAAGACTCACTTTTCCCTTCAAAAATGTGGAAGAAAATATGGGGTGCATCTTATAGTCCGGATGTACCTGCTCTGGCTGAGGTGGGAAAGCGGCAGCAGTGGTGCAGCGGGTCACAGGAGGCAGGAGCCAGCGGTTGCGGCTTATTCCCGTGCCCACTGCTAAAGGGAAATTAATATTCACTGCATTCCACGCCCATGGGCGTGGAGGGCTGTGAATATTAATTTCTGTTTAATAGCATCCTGGTATGCATGGCCCCATCCTTATCTTAATATAATTGGCCCCCATCCACGTCCTGGTATTCATGGCCCCATCGTTATCCCGGTATGATTGGCCACATCTCCATCCTGGTATGCAGGGCCCCATCACAAAAACAGAAAAAAAAACAAAAAAAAAACATTACACTTATCTTCCTCCTCTCCCTCGCACTTGTTCCAGTAGCTGCAGCTACTTTATGCTTGTAAGCAGGGCATGGCAGGGACATCATGCGCTGGTTACAAGCCGAAGGACAGCTGCCGGAATACTCATTGCTCCCCGGGACTATGTGCGAGGAGGGCAGTGAGTATTGGTATTGTTGATATTGCCCGCACCTGTTACTTGCCACAGGTGAGTTTGAATGAGCATCACATGAAGAATTGTGCCTATAATGTCTTGTTGGCATTGCATTTTTCACTGCACACTAGGAATCTATTCTGAAAGGAGCATAAAGATTTGTCCATATTGGCATCCATTAATCACTGGTTTGGGGCATTTTGTCTGTTAGTGGAAACCAGCTGATACCCCTCATCAAAGTGCATCTGATATGGTCTCACATCCCTAACCATACATGGCAGATGTGTACCAATGTTATGTAATGAGAAGTTGTGATTTTCAAAAACGGAATACATAAAGAAAATAGACGTCATCTGGAAATGCCATGACCTGTATGAAAGAGTATGGGTTGCTACTTTGAACTTGGTGCATTGTATGATCTTTACATCTTACAGTAGACATGCATTACCCTACATCTATTTCTTTTAATGAGCAATTGTACCAATGGAGAAGTATGGCGCAGGGCAGAGTTCATTCAGTCATTGAATGAAATCCACCACGATGACATTTGGAAATCTAGATGTAGATGTATCGGCGGTGTGCAGTGGTTTTCATCTCATTGTATTCTTTTCTCTAGTAACGCTCACATGCTCCTCTTGCAGATAGGAAGCACTTGCGAAGTCTGTCTGGATAAAATGGTCTCATTGAAAGTTTATTGTTTTTTTCTGGAATCTTAGCATTTCTAGGTGTTTTGCAGAAATGATTACCGGTAATTTAAAACATGTATGTGTTTCCTAAAAGCTGTGGTAACATCAAGCCCAGTAAATACGTGTCCAGGGCCCACATCTCCTCCCAATAGGTCTGGAAATGTCAGTGTATAGTCCAAGAACCACCGGTTGATGTAGTTAGCTACAGGGTCCAATGTAAAAAAATATATATATTTTAGTACACACCATAATATCCCTAATCTAGCGTGTATATTTCCCATCTAAAAGTGACAGTGAATTAAGTGTGTGATTATTGACCCTCCCATGAAGTCACTGCACACATTATACACATTGTAAAAAAAAAAGTGGCTTTCTCCTTGTAATTGGTTTAGTAATAAGAGCTTCACTGCATCAGTGGAATGAATTTGCCAGGTTAATGTCTGAAGAATGGAGGGTACTGGAGACTCTCAAGATAATTAGTCATTACACATGGATGCACAATGTAATCATTTGGTTGGGAAGGCCTAACCTCTGCAGACAGGCAGGGAAATGTATTATTGTTAACCTTGTAGCAAAGGATAAAGACAAATAATGCTCAAGCAGGACTACAACGTTTCAAATGTAGGTGTAGGGGTTTTTACATTTTATACACGGCTAAAGTTCATGAAGGTATTGAGCAAAGGCGAAAATCTGTCTGGAAACTAATGCAAAATAATGACTAGGGCTTGGATATTTCTCATAAATATAGAACTACTAAAACATTTTGGGTGAAAATTCTCTAAAAGTTGGTTCCACGATGTCTGTTCAGGAGCTGACCTCTCCCCAGCCAGCTGCCTTCCGGATTGCTGGGGCAGTGCTCTCTTTCTTGATTGACAGCTTGGACCGGCGGCATCATTTAGCTGTTGCCTCTGAAGCATTGGGAGCACCATGGACTGTAAGTGGCCGAGATCGAAAGCTAACCGTACGCTTCAGTGATACTCGACAGCTTCAGTTCACTGCAAGCTCTCTCGACAGGTTCAGTGCTTACAAGCTCTCTCGACAGCTTCAGTGCTTACAAGCTCTCTCGACAGCTTCAGTTCACTACAAGCGCTCTCGACAGCTTCAGTGCTTACAAGCTCTTTCTGTTGGATTCTGTGCATTCTTGGCCACTACTGCTATTTCGCAACAGTCAATAGATAACCAGAAAAACACTAAAAAAAAGTAAAATTCTAACTAGCAGGGAAATGGAGGGATATATATGAAAAATAAAATTACAAGAGTAATTTTTAGTAAAAACAACAACAACAAAAAAGTAACACAAGCATTTTCCAACAATACCATTTGATGAAGATGCAAATAACCTTTTAATGTGTCGATATATTCACCATTCTCTGTAATCCAATGTACAAATTATCATTTTGGTTTACAAAGAATAAAGTGTTAATCTTCTCTACCTTGATAACGGTTTGGATCTGATCTTTTATTCTTTTTTTGTTCTATACATTTTTTGAAAATGTATTTTTTTTCTTAGAACAAAGCAAGCTTTACCTCGAGATTCTGTGGTGGATGAACTGTACTTAAAAAATCAACATCTGCAAGAAAAGCTCCAGGTATTGGAACGGCAGCTTTCAAGGGACAACCTATCAAGGCCTTCTGTAAGTGCTGATACATATCACTTGAAACTGCTGTAATGGTTTAGATACTCCTTGGGAAGTGTTTTGTTAAGGGTTTTCCATCTACTTTTGCTGAGCATGGGGTGATACTATAACGTCTGTAGGAAAAAAATGTATGAGGAGATTTATCAAACTTGGCTTAAAAGTGAAGTGAAGGCGTTGCCTGTAGTCTATCTATCTATGTATCTCGATCTATCCATCCCATCTATCTACCTATGTATCTCGATCTATCCATCCCATATCTATCCCTACTATCTATTATTATTTATTATAGCGCCATTTATTCTGTGGTGCTTTTACATGTGAGGAGGGGTATGCATAATAAAAAACAAGTACTAGAATCTTAATCAATACATGTCACGACTGGTACAGGAAGAAAGAGGACCCTGTCTGTGAGGGCTCACAATCATCAAGGGATGGGTGAGGATACAGTAGGTGAGGGTAGAGCTGGTCATGCAGCGGAAGAGGTGGGTCTTCAGGTTCTTTTTGAAGGTTTCGATGGTAGGTGAGTGTCTGATATGTTGGGGTAGAGGGTTCCAGAGTAGGGGTGATACACGAGAGAAATCTTGTATACGATTGTGGGAAGAGGAGATAAGAGGGGAGTAGAGAAGGAGATCTTGTGAGGATCGGAGGTTGCGTGCAGGAAAGTACCGGGAGACGAGGTCACAGATGTATGGAGGAGACAGGTAGTGGATGGCTTTGTACGTCATGGTTAGGGTTTTGAACTGGAGTCTGTGGGTAATGGGGAGCCAGTGAAGGGATTAACAGAGAGAAGAGGTCGGGGAATAGCGGGGGGACAGGTGGATTAGTCGGGCAGCAGAGTTTAGGATAGATTGGAGGGGCACGAGAGTATTAGAGGGGAGGCCACAGGGCAGGATAGATATCTATCTATCCCATATCTATCTATCTATCTATCTAAAAAGCCAAGATGTGCTACAAGAAGCTGGCCGTGCACATAATACAGATGGCAATGTACAATGCTTACGACGCGCGTTTCGGCTCGTTGCCTTCGTCAGCAACGAGCCCCTGACAATATATATGTGGTAACACTCACCCCTATTGGCTCTTTATTTATTTGCACGCTTGCACCTTAAATATACTGTGATTTTGGCTTTTTTATTGATTTTTCACCTCATTATTTTTTGTCCACATGGATATATTTGTGAATTTCGACACATGCACCTCATAAGGTTTATAATCAAGCCTTATAGTTTTAGCATATTATTTGCTAGCACCTTATATTTATATGCACTTTATTTATTTGGTATATATTCATTAGCCATATTGGAGTTCAGTGTAATTTTGCCACATTGTCCTAATTGTGATACTGGATGGGCTGCGTTCACTGAGTAACATACAATGATTACTATGAAATGCATTTTATCTACTATATGTATTGATCTTGTGATCTGATTATTTTACATCTGGTATTTAGTAAAAATTATACAATTTTTAATAATATAGCTTGGACTTTTTGGTCGTTTTTTTTCTTCTTGGGGTTTTTTTTTGCTTCTTGCATTACTGGCTGTCCTTCAGTCCTCCTACCTCCTAGTACTCTTTATTAGTGTATGTATATATATATATATATATATATATATATTTATGGTATATAATTTGAGAGATCAAACCACTCTAAGTAGACTAGGAGATATTCCTGATTTGTGTTAATCTTCAGTTCTCTGAATGCTGAGCTTTGTGTACCGACCCAACTGATTGGCATATTTCTGCCTATGTACAGTGCCCACAGAAGGCTACCAATCATTGATGTGGGCGGGGTTATACGGCGGGCCTACTAGCCCTCTAGAGATAATCTCCTGATAAAACATATACTTTTTATCAAAACCACACTAAGCATCCCAGTAAGTGACACTTCACTGGAATCAGGGTCTCTGTCTTTACGTCATGCAGGTCTCAGATTAGGTGGTAAAAACCTGGTGATCGACTCCCTTTAAGTTTACACTGTCTAAATATTAGATAATTTCAGTAAAACTGCTCAAATATTTTTACACCAAGATATTTTTTATCACAAAAATGTGTATGACTCTAAATCTAAATGAAATGAAAACCTATGTACATGACAACATGTGTATTCCTACAATTAAGGCATGAAACAGAAATAGCGCAGCATTGTAAACTGCACATTTTCTATACAATTAGCCATTGCTTCCCCAGCACCGCACAAGTCCACACATTATATGCCGTCCTTAACCCCATCATTCTCATGGTAGATGGCAGACAGCGAATATGGAGGCAAGCGTCCTATCATGTCCATGTTCCTTAATCTCTCTTCTCTTTGTGCACTATGTTAATTTATGTCACACCCCAGAATATGGAGGAAGATCCAGAAAAGATGACCTTTTCAAGTAAAGCCAAAAGTGCGGTGTCTCCGATGACAAAGAGGAGCCTTTTTAAAAGGACAAAGGAGAAGAAAACGTTTATGTTAGCAGATGATCTGGATGAGCATATGAAAATGATGTCCTACTGTACAACACCGTACGCAGAAACCATTGCTGAAGATAATGAGGATGTCCCGAGTCATGGCCTCACCGTACCTGACCCAAATAATGCCACAGCAGGAAGTGAAACGGCATCCCATTTGGGCGATGAAGTGTGCCGAGCAGAAAACGCAACAAGTCCTGGAACCCCAGGTACAACCCCACCCGCCAGCAGTACACCTTCACCAAGATCATGTGACGCATCGGTGTCCGCCAGTGTGGCACACTCTTCTAAACCGGGGGATTTATCGCTTCCAGTTAGCACAACAGCCACCTCTGGGCTGGGTGACGCATCTGTTGGAAGCACCCAAGCTATTGATGAGACTGGAAACGTGGATTGTCAGAATCCCTTCACAACACCATACAGTAAACCCAGCAGGACAAGCCGCCATTGCAATGAAGGATGGTTGGGTACAAATGGAGGGATTGGGGAGAAAGGGCTGATGGAGCCGAATTCTGGAAATCCAATCAGTTCTAATACCAACTGTCCCACTGCTTCAGATGATGGCCAGACGAATTCTTACGCCGAAAATAAATGTGATATGGGTGGAAAGGACGTATCGGAAAACGACTGTGCTGACAAATTGGATACGAGTTCAGACCTAAATCCTCTGTTACAGGTGTGAGCGTCTTACGTACCCAAGCCTCCCCTACATGATCCTGTTTTTTATTGAGAAAAAAAAGTACCGTAGTTGTCGTCCTTAGTTTATCCTTTAGCAGTAGGTAGGACTTTAGCGATGCTTTACTAGGCTTGTCTGTAACATATCTCAACTCCAATGCATTATGTAGCTGCATAGTGAAAAAACATATTTACTGTAAAATAGTTTCTTTTTTTTTCCACTAGACATCAGGTGTCGGATCAGAGGATCCAACTAGCAGAGAAATGGAACTGCAGAAAGAGAATTTGAGACTATCAGCTGAAAATATTGAGCTACAGTTTCAACTCGAGCAGGCTAATAAGGATTTGCCACGTTTAAAGGTAGAATGGTTATTTTACAGTCATGAATTAAGTGTATTCGTGCTTATACTTGCATGATTTTATTTCTCTTTCATCTTTTTTGTATAATATAGAGTAGATCTATCACTAGTTTACACAGTACTATTCAGTCAGGTACTTGACAGTCTAGCCTTAATGAGGCTGGTGTATTTACGGTGAAGAAAAAACGTATGCATACACACATGCTTCTCACAAAACTAGAATATCATCAAAAAGTTAATTTATTTCAGAAATAAATGACTCTATATTATATAGAGTCATTACAAACAGAGTGATCTATTCCAAGTGTTTATTTCTGTTAATGTTGATGATTATGGCTTATAGCCAATGTAAACAAACCCAAAAGTCATCTCAGTAAATTAGAACACTTTATAATACCTGCTTGAAAAATGATTTTAAAATCCGAAATATTGGCCTACTGGAATATATGTTCAGTAAACGCACTCAATACTAGGTCGGGGCTCGTTTTGCATCAATGCGGCGTGACATGGAGGCGATCAGCCTGTGGCACTGCTGAGGTGTTATGGAAGGCCAGATTGCTTTGATGGCAGCCTCTACTTGTCTGCATTGTTCACTCTGGTGTCTCTCCTCTTTCTCTTGGCAATACCCTACAAATTCTCTATGGGGTTAAGGTCAGGGGAGTTTGCTGGCCAATCAAGCACAGTGATACTGATGTTTTTAAACCAGACATTGGTACTTTTGGCAGTGAGGACAGGTGACAAGTCCTGCTGGAGAATGAAATTTCCATATCCAAAAAGCTTGTCGGCAGAGGGAAGCATGAAGTGCTCTAAAATGTCCTGGTAGATGGCTGCGCTGACTTTGGTCTTGATTAACCCCTTCCCGACCCATGACGCCACGTAGGCGTCATGAAAGTCGGTGCCATTCCGACCCATGACGCCTATGCGGCGTCATGGAAAGATCGCGTCCCTGCAGGCCGGGTGAAAGGGTTAACTCCCATTTCACCCGATCTGCAGGGACAGGGGGAGTGGTAGTTTAGCCCAGGGGGGGTGGCTTCACCCCCTCGTGGCTACGATCGCTCTGATTGGCTGTTGAAAGTGAAACTGCCAATCAGAGCGATTTGTAATATTTCACCCATTATAACGGGTGAAATATTACAATCCAGCCATGGCCGATGCTGAAATATCATCGGCCATGGCTGGAAATACTAGTGTGCCCCCACCCCACCCCTCCGATCGCCCCCCCACCCCCCCGATCTGGCCGGTACACTGCTCCGGCTCCCCTCCGTCCAGTGCTCCGCTCCCCCCCGTGCTCGTGTCCGCTCCCCCCGTGCTCCAATCACCCCCCCGTGCTCCAATCACCCCCCCTGCACTCCGATCCACTCCCCCCCGTGCTCCGTTCAACCCCCCCGTGCTCCATTCCAGCCCCCCCGTGCTCCGTTCCACGCCCCCCGCGCTCCGATTCCCCCCCCCGTGCTCCGATCCCCCCCCGTGGTCCCCCCCCACCCTATCATACTTACCGATCCAGCCGTGGTCCCGTCCGTCTTCTCCCGGGCGCCGCCATCTTCCAAAATGGCGGGCGCATGCGCAGTGCGCCCGCCGAATCTGCCGGCTGGCAGATTCGTTCCAAAGTGCATTTTGATCACTGAGATATAATCTATCTCAGTGATCAAAATAAAAAAAATAATAAATGACCCCCCCCCCCTTTGTCACCCCCATAGGGACAATAAAAAAATAAAGAATTTTTTTTTTTTTCCACTAATGTTAGAATAGGGTTAGGGTTAGGGTTAGGGGTAGGGTTAGGGTTAAGGTTAGGGGTAGGGTTAGGGGTAGGGTTAGGGGTAGGGTTAGGGCTAGGGTTAGGGTTAGGGTTAGGAATGTGCACACATATTCTGGTCCTCTGCGGATTTTTCCGCTGCGGATTTGATAAATCCGCAGTGCTAAACCGCTGCGGATTTATGGCGGATTTACCGCGTTTTTTTCTGCGCATTTCACTGCGGTTTTACAATTGCGATTTTCTATTGGAGCAGTTGTAAAACCGCTGCGGAATCCGCACAAAGAAGTGACATGCTGCGGAATGTAAACCGCTGCGTTTCCGTGCAGTTTTTCCGCAGCATGTGTGCAGCGATTTTTGTTTCCCATAGGTTTACATTGAACTGTACACTCATGGGAAACTGCTGCGGATCCGCAGCGTGTGCACATACCTTTAGAATTAGGCTATGTGCACACGGTGCGGATTGGCCGCTGCGGATCCGCAGCAGTGTTCCATCAGGTTTACAGTACCATGTAAACATATGAAAAACCAAATCCGCTGTGCCCATGGTGCGGAAAATACCGCGCGGGAACGCTGCGTTGTATTTTCCGCAGCATGTCAATTCTTTGTGCGGATTCCGCAGCGTTTTACACCTGTTCCTCAATAGGAATCCGCAGGTGAAATCCGCACAAAAAACACTGGAAATCCGCGGAAAATCCGCAGGTAAAACACAGTGCCTTTTACCCGCAGATTTTTCAAAAATGGTGCGGAAATATCTCACACGAATCCGCAACGTGGGCACATAGCCTTAGGGTTAGGGTTGGAATTAGGGTTGTGGTTAGGGTTAGGGGTGTGTTGGGGTTAGTGTTGTGGTTAGGGGTGTGTTGCGGTTAGGGTTGTGGTTAGGGTTACGGCTACAGTTGGGATTAGGGTTAGGGGTGTGTTGGGGTTAGTGTTGGAGTTAGAATTGAGGGGTTACCACTGTTTAGGCACATCAGGGGTCTCCAAACGCAACATGGCGCCACCATTGATTCCAGCCAATCTCGTATTCAAAAAGTCAAATGGTGCTCCCTCACTTCCGAGCCCTGACGTGTGCCCAAACAGTGGTTTACCCCCACATATGGGGTACCAGCATACTCAGGACAAACTGCGCAACAATTACTGGGGTCCAATTTCTCCTGTTACCCTTGTGAATCTAAAAAAATGCTTGCTAAAACATAATTTTTGAGGAAAGAAAAATGATTTTTTATTTTCACGGCTCTGCGTTGTAAACGTCTGTGAAGCACTTGGGGGTTCAAAGTGCTCACCACACATCTAGATAAGTTCCTTTCAGGGTCTAGTTTCCAAAATGGGGTCACTTGTGGGGGGTTTCTACTGTTTAGGCACATCAGGGGCTCTGCAAACGCAACGTGACGCCCGCAGAGCATTCCATCAAAGTCTGCATTTCAAAACGTCACTACTTCAATTCCAAGCCCCGGCATGTGCCCAAACAGTAGTTTACCCCCACATATGGGGTATCACCGTACTCAGGAGAAACTGGACAACAACTTTTGGGGTCAAATATCTCCTGTTACCCTTGGGAAAATTAAAAAATTCTGGGCTAAATAATTATTTTTGAGGAAAGAAAACGTATTTATTATTTTCACGGCTCTGCATTATAAACTTCTATGAAGCACTTGGGGGTTCAAAGTGCTCACCACACATCTAGATAAGTTCCTTTGGGGGTCTAGTTTCCAAAATGGGGTCACTTGTGGGGGGTTTCTACTGTTAAGCCACATCAGGGGCTCTGCAAACGCAACGTGACGCCCACAGAGCATTCCATCAAAGTCTGCATTTCAAAACGTCACTACTTCACTTCCGAGCCCCGGCATGTGCCCAAACAGTGATTTACCCCCACATATGGGGTATCAGCGTACTCAGGAGAAACTGGACAACAACTTTTGGGGTCAAATTTCTCCTGTTACCCTTGGGAAAATAAAAAATTGCAGGCTAAAAGATCATTTTTGAGAAAATAATTTTTTTTTTTATTTTCATGGCTCTGCGTTATAAACTTCTGTGAAGCACTTGGGGGTTCAAAGTCCTCACCACACATCTAGATTAGTTCCTTTGGGGGTCTAGTTTCCAAAATGGTGTCATTTCTGGGGGATCTCCAATGTTTAAGCACACAGGGGCTCTCCAAACGTGACATGGTGTCCGCTAATGATTGGAGCTAATTTTCCATTTAAAAAGCCAAATGGCGTGCCATCCCTTCCGAGCCCTGCCGTGCGCCCAAACAGTGGTTTACCCCCACATATGGGGTATCAGCGTACTCAGGACAAACTGGACAACAATATTTGGGGTCCAATTTCTCCCATTATCCTTGGCAAAATAGGAAATTCCAGGCTAAAAAATCATTTTTGAGGAAAGAAAAATTATTTTTTATTTTCATGGCTCTGCGTTATAAACTTCTGTGAAGCACCTGGGGGTTTAAAGTGCTCAATATGCATCTAGATAAGTTCCTTGGGGGGTCTAGTTTCCAAAATGGGGTCACTTGTGGGGGAGCTCCAATGTTTAGGCACACAGGGGGCTCTCCAAACGCGACATGGTGTCCGCTAACAATTGGAGCTAATTTTCCATTCAAAAAGTCAAATGGCGCGCCTTCCCTTCCGAGCCCTGCCGTGTGCCCAAACAGTGGTTTACCCCCACATATGAGGTATCAGCGTACTCGGGAGAAATTGCCCAACAAATTTTATGATCCATTTTATCCTACTGCCCATGTGAAAATGAAAAAATTGAGGCGAAAATAATTTTTTTGTGAAAAAAAAGTACTTTTTCATTTTTACAGATCAATTTGTGAAGCACCTGAGGGTTTAAAGTGCTCACTAGGCATCTAAATAAGTTCCTTGGGGGGTCTAGTTTCCAAAATGGGGTCACTTGTGGGGGAGCGCCAATGTTTAGGCACACAGGAGCTATCCAAACGCGACATGGTGTCCGCTAACGATGGAAATAATTTTTCATTCAAAAAGTCAAATGGCGCTCCTTCCCTTCCGAGCCTTACCATGTGCCCAAACAGTGGTTTACCCCCACATGTGAGGTATTGGTGTACTCAGGAGAAATTGCCCAACACATTTTAGGATCCATTTTATCCTGTTGCCCATGTGAAAATGAAAAAATTGAGGCTAAAAGAATTTTTTTGTGAAAAAAAAGTACTTTTTCATTTTTACGGATCAATTTGTGAAGCACCTGGGGGTTCAAAGTGCTCACTATGCATCTAGATAAGTTCCTTGGGGCGTCTAGTTTCCAAAATGGGGTCACTTGTGGGGGAGCTCCAATTTTTAGGCACACGGGGGCTCTCCAAACGTGACATGGTGTGCGCTAAAGAGTGGAGCCAATTTTTCATTCAAAAAGTCAAATGGCGCTCCTTCCCTTCCAAGCCCTGCCGTGCGCCCAAACAGTGGTTTACCCCCACATATGAGGTATCAGCGTACTCAGGACAAATTGGACAACAACTTTCGTGGTTCAGTTTCTCCTTTTACCATTGGGAAAATAAAAAAATTGTTGCTAAAAGATCATTTTTGTGACTAAAAAGTTAAATGTTCATTTTTTCCTTCCATGTTGCTTCTGCTGCTGTGAAGCACCTGAAGGGTTAATAAACTTCTTGAATGTGGTTTTGAGTACCTTGAGGGGTGCAGTTTTTAGAATGGTGTCACTTTTGGGTATTTTCAGCCATATAGACCCCTCAAACTGACTTCAAATGTGAGGTGGTCCCTAAAAAAAATGGTTTTGTAAATTTCGTTGTAAAAATGACAAATCGCTGGTCAAATTTTAACCCTTATAACTTCCTAACAAAAAAAAATTTTGTTTCCAAAATTGTGCTGATGTAAAGTAAACATGTGGGAAATGTTATTTATTAACTATTTTGTGTCACATATCTCTCTGGTCTAACAGAATAAAAATTCAAAATGTGAAAATTGCGAAATTTTCAAAATTTTCGCCAAATTTCCGTGTTTATCACAAATAAATGCAGAATTTATTGACCTAAATTTACCACTAACATGAAGCCCAATATGTCACGAAAAAACAATCTCAGAACCGCTAGGATCCGTTGAAGCGTTCCTGAGTTATTACCTCATAAAGGGACACTGGTCAGAATTGCAAAAAACGGCAAGGTCTTTAAGGTCAAAATAGGCTGGGTCTTGAAGGGGTTAAAACACAGTGGACCTACACCAGCAGATGACATGGCTCCCCAAACCATCACTGATTGTGGAAACTTCACACTAGACCTCAAGCAGCTTGGATTGTGTGCCTCTCCACTCTTCCTCCAGACTCTGGGACCTTGATTTTCAAATGAAATGCAAAATTTACTTTCATCTGAAAACAATACTTGGGCCACTGAGTAACAGTCCAGTTCTTTTTCTCCTTGGCCCAGGTAAGACGCTCTTGGTGTTGTCTACTGGTCATGAGTGGCTTGACACAAGGAATGCGACACTTATAGCCCATGTCCTGGACATGTCTGTGTGTGGTGGCTCTTGAAGCACTGACCCCAGCAGCAGTCCACTCCTTGTGAATCTCCCACAAATTTTTGAATGGCCTTTTCTTAACATACCTTTCAAGGCTGCGGTTATCCCTGTTGCTTATGCACCTTTTTCTACCACACTTTTTCCTTCCACTCAACTCTCCATTAATATGCGTGGATACAGCACTCTGTGAATAGCCAGCTTCTTTAGCAATGACCTTTTGTGAATTACCCTCCTCGTGGAGTGCGTCAATGACTGCCTTCTGGATATGTGTCAAGTCAGCAGTCTTCCCCATGATTGTGGAGTCTACTGAAACAGACTAAGGGACCTTTTTAAACTCTTAGGAAGCCTTTACAGGTGTTTTTTGTTAATTTATTGAGATAATGACTTTTGGGTTTTCATTGGCTGTAAGCCATAATCATCAACATTAACAGAAATAAACACTTGAAATGCATTAGTCTGTTTGTAATGACTATGTAATATATGAGCTTCACTTTTCGTATTGAAAATTTAAACTTGTTGCACACTATTCTGACGCAGTGTATGTACATTTTCCACTTTTCTTTTAGGATCAAATAGCCAACTTAAAAGAAATGTGTGATCTTCTCAGAAAAGATAAACTGGAAGCAGAACGTAAACTTGGAAATGTCAGAGGGGTGAGTGCCGATGCCTTGTGTAATTCTGTGAAAAAGTATTGGTCCCATCCAATTATAGAAGGTATTTACTTTACTCGTTTATATAGCGTTACCATATTTCACAGCGCTTTACAGACTTTATCATCACTGTCCCCGATGGGGCTCACAATCTAAATTCCCTATCAGTAGGTCTTTGGAATGTGGGAGGAAACCGGAGAACCTGGATGTAAAACAAACAGATGGAGAAGAAGCATACTATTTGCAGTTGTTGTTTTTGTGCTGCAAAACTACAGTGCTAACCACTGAGCCACTATACTGCTGACGGATGAGTTTAAACCCTCCAGGTCATTAACACATTCTAGTGATGAGTGAATATACTCGTTTCTCGAGATTTCTTGAGCATGTTCAAGGGTCCTCCGAGTATTTTTTAGTGCTTGGAGATTTAGTTTTTATTGCCGCAGCTGAATGATTTACATCTGTTAGCCAGCATAAGTACATGTGGGCGTTGCCCGGTTGCTAGGGAATCCCCACATGTACTTATGCTGGCTAACAGATGTAAATCATTCAGCTGGGGCAATAAAAACTAAATCTCTGAGCACTAAAAAATACTCGGAGGACCCCCAAGCGTGCTAGAGAAATCTCAAGTAACGAGTATATTCGCTAATCACAACTCATTACCCAATTACCATCACACCAAATAATTTATTCTTAAAGGGAACCTGTCATATATGGTTTTGGGGAAGAGGGGAGTGAATAGACGATTCTGACTGTGTAGCCCTTTTAGAAGATAAGTTAGTCGATCCCTTTGTTGATCTGAAAGTGCTGCTCCAGCAGCGAGAAATTGAGTTTTGAAGATCTATATACATGAATGTAGAAGTGCATTGGGGCATGATGATGCACGTGCAGCTCCTCAGCGTCACACTGTACTCTTTGCCTAGCAATGACCGCCTCTCTTTAATATGTAGTTTGCTAATGTACCAGAGCCAATGAAGTGTCAATTAACCAGCGCTGTGCAGAGAATGGAGCACAATGCCATGGAGCTGTTGTACTGTTTTATGGTGTTTTTGTTTTCTCCTTCGCCTCATTGGGGGACACAGACCATGGGGTGTATGCTGCTGCCACCAGGAGGCTGACACTAAGTAATACAAAGAAAAAGTTTGCTCCTCCCCTGCAGTATACACCCTCCTGCTGGCTCCCAGCTAACCAGTTCTTGCTTAGTGTCCGTAGGAGGCACACGGACGGGTCTGCTATTCAGACTCAAAGAACTCCTTTTTTACCGTTTTTTTTTTTTTTTACTTTTTACTATGGTCGAATGGGGCGACGGATTCTTTCATGTTCCGATCTCCTCGAACCAACAACAGGCGAGCACGGGAGTTTTACCTCTCCGTATCCTCTCCTGCGACGTGGGAAGCCACTGCCTGAGCTGATTCTAGGGGCGACGGGCCTCTTCAAGGGCACCGATCTCCCCCCTCCCTTATCAGACGAGCACTGGAGTGTCACCTCCAGTATCCTCTTCTGCAGCCAGTCCTATTGCCGGACATTCAGCCCTGTCCACCAGGTCTTACCCTCGGCTGTACAGAGGCACCTTCCAGCGTGGCGTCCGAGCAGCCCCCACTGCATCGCCACTAAAAAAGGCGGATGATGGAAGGAGGCAGACGGTTCCTCTCCACCCCTCTTCTGCAGGGATGGTGGATGGAGGCTCCCCAACCCTGCACCGTCCTATCTACCCGGGCACAGCTCCTACCTGCAGCATCTGCCACCCCCTCCATATTGGGGTAAGTGCTCCGTGAGATTTGGGTTTTTCCGGCGGTCTGAGGAGGGCTCCATAGCGACAAGGTCCCCACAGAGCTTCGCGGCTCTTTTCCCCTCAGTCTGCGGGTGCGCATCCTGTTTAGGCCGCATCCCGGGAAGCCCCGCCCACCGCTTGCTTCCTTCTAGCGGCTCCGCCCCCCTATTCAGGCGCTTCTCGTTCCAGACGAGATCTCGGCGGCCATCTTCCTCCTCCATTGCGGTCACTATTTCTTCTGGAGGGGGCTGCGGCCGGCGGTTTTTCAGCGCTGGAGTCAGCGCTATTGCAGAAGGGGGACTCAGAATCTGAGTAAGGTGAATCGCCCCAATATCTCCCCCCCCCCCGGCACGCATCCCGGCAGCATTAAGGGACTAGCTTTCCCTGTTTTTTATTTACTTAAGGCTGCAATCTCTGGTGCTCCTGCACACTACAGAATGTATAGGGAGAGCTGTGAGTTCCCAGCAACGAGAGTTAATTTTTAACCTCCTGTCTCATGACTCATTCCTACAGTGTGTAGGCTTGCAAACTGACCAGCATCCCTGGTCTTAAAGGAGCATGACCAGCATTCTTGTTCTTAAAGGCACATTACCAGCTTTGCTGGTCTTAAAGGTGACCAGCATGCCCTGGTCTTAAAGACACGTGTCCAGTATACCCTGGTCTTAAAGGCACATGACCAGTATGCCCTTGTCTTAAAGGCACATGACCAGTATTTCCTGGTCTTAAAGGCACATGACCAGTATGCCCTGGTCTTAAAGGCACGTGGCCAGTATCCCCTGGTTTTAAATGCTATAACCAGTATGCCCTGGTCTTAAAGGCACATGACTAGTACGTCCTGGTTTTTCAAGGCACATGACCAGTATGCCCTGGTCTTAAAGGCACGTGACCAGTATCCCCTGGTCTTAAACGCAATAACCAGTATGCCCTGGTCTTAAAGGCACATGTCTAGTACGTCCTGGTTTTCAAGGCACATGACCAGTATGCCCCGGTCTTAAAGGCACGGGACCAGTATCCCCTGGTCTTAAATGCAATAACCAGTATGCCCTGGTCTTAAAGGCTCATGACGAGTACGTCCTGGTTTTCAAGGCACATAACCAGTATGCCCTGGTCTTAAAGGCACATGTCCAGTATGCCCTGGCTTTTAAAGGCACATGACCAGTATGCCCTGGTCTTAAAGGTAAACGACCAGTATGCCCTGGTCTTTAAGGCACGTGACCATTATGCCCTGGACTTAAAGGCTCAGGACCAGTACGCCCTGGTGTTAAACGCAAATGACCAGCATACCCTGGTTTTAAGGGCACATGACTGGATCACTCACATGCTCCCTCCCCTACAATGGGAGCCGTCGGCTAGCAGGGGCCGCAAGTATTCTAGAAAATCGTACAGGTTCTAGAAAATCTCCATCAACATTTGACGGGTGATGCACTGCAAGACCTCTAAGTAGGATACCATACCTGGTCGGAATTTTATGGGCGACGGGTCCCTTAAAGGGCTCCGATTTCCCCCCACACCTTCAACAGACGAGCACACGGAGTGTCGCCTCCATGTATCTTCTTCTGCATCCAGGTCTATCGCCACATCCTGCCCTGTCCACTCGGAATCCTCAATTCTGGGGATGTACTGAGGCACACATTTGTGGCGTCCCAACAAGGAGGTTTTCCCCCCTTTGTATCAGATGCAAGAAAGTGGACGATTCCTCTCCACGTCCCTGTTAAGAAGATGGTGGATCGAGGTTTTTTCCTTATTTCCTTCTCTGCACGACGATGACAGAGACCTGCTGGTTACAGTCCCGCATTCTGTCACTTGGCAGACTCGCCGGGCAGAATTTCTTGCGGTATTCCTACCAGTATTCTGGCCGGTGTATCATCAATTAAGATTCCACAGACGGTCGGATAGCAAATCTAGTTCGTTCCGTCTTGTGGTTTCGGGTTCAGCGCTCTACCCTTCCTTAGCCGCCACATGGGTTGCTTGACCAAAGGGAGAGAATGAAAGTCTCCGGGTCCCAGACCTTAACTACTTCGTTCCACAGTATAGCTGGCCTGTCAAATCTTCTGAGCGGGAGACTAGCAAGGGATCGTATCTCTTCTTCAGACTCAACCAGCAGTGGAAGCATTGGCCAGGACAGTCTAGATCTAAGGGATCTTGGTTCCAAAATGGAGGGAATGAAAAGTATCTCCATTCCTGGACCCCAAACTTCTAACAACCTTTGACAGGGCCCTTTCTTTTTTCGGATGGAGTTCCTCCGCTCAGCCACTACTTCAACAGAAAAACGTGGTTGTTTTCTGGCATCCATCGACATTCGGGATTCTTACCCTCATATACCTATTTCTCCTTTCTACTATAATCTCTTCGCCTTTCCATTCGCGAACAGCATTTTCACGACCTGGCCCTTCTGCCTGGCTACCACACCAGAGTGGTCGCAAGGGTCTCGACGGTTGTCATGTGCTTCTTGCACCTTAGAAGCATTGTCGTCCTTCCCTATTTGGTCGACTTTGTAGCCGCTCTCCTAGGACTACGCTGAGTCGTCCATATCACTTGCAATTACCTCTCTATTGGGCTAGCAGCTAAACTTCGACAAGTTTTTTTTCCCTCATTCTCAGCCCAGCAGATCCTCTTTGAGGATGATCCTGCCCAAGAAGGATGGTTATCTCTCTCGGGTCTAGGTCGTGGCCCTTCTACAGGGAGGTTGCGCACTCGATCTCTCATTCCCTCGGTTCTTTCAATTTGCTAGGAGGGTTCTGAAGGAAAGGACGTCAACGGAAGCGGTTTCCTCGCTACACTCGTTTTCTGCAAGTCAATCAGGCTCTCAAAGGGTAGTCTCTGAGCTCCTTCCTCTTCCAGAGCCTTCTCCTGGCCCAATGGCTATTGGGAAATACCATTGCCAGTTTTCTTCTCCCTATCATCTCTCTGTAGATCCGAACGGTACGGCTATTCCTTCAGCAGGCCCTCTGCCTTCTGGCGGGTCTTCAGTTGGATAATGCCTCGGCTGTGCCACAAGTTAGTCTAGCAAGTACCCACAGTCAAGCGCCATGGCTAAGGTACCGCGCACTCTCTGATGGGCCGAGATCTATCTTCGGTGATCTCAACAGTACATACCCTGGAGTAGAACACTGGGCGGCAGACATATTCAGCCGTCCGGGTTTTTCCTCTAATGAGTGGGAACTTCACTCGGAAGTCTTCCATCGGACCTGCCTTCACTGGAGTACTCAGAGGTAGTTCGGATGCCGTCCAAGCTGAACGCCAATGTACTCCAGTTCATGGTTTGGCCCCGCGATCCAAGACCATTGCAGTGCATGATCTATTCTTCCATGGTACCAATTTCCATAACCCCTCTTCCACTACGTCTGAAATCTTTTCGGAAGCGGGTAGGGCCCCAGTGATCCCGGGAGACCCGCACTGACCATGTCAGGTTTCTTTCTCGCTTGCGGTACTAGTATTTTTCCGGCTTATTGTCTCAAGCTGGAAATATGGTCTTTCTTGCAGGCCTCAACCTGTAGTTCTTCCCTACCGTGTACCGTTAAATCCGTGGGACCTTAATGGTCCTGGGCATCTTACAGTGGACTCCTTTTTTGATCCGGATAGACTTTTCTATCTGGGAGGGTCTCTCCCCTTCTTTCTCTGCGTCCTTGTCCTCCTGATGAGTCTTCAGATCTCGACGCTCTGTTCTTTATCTTTTTTCCTTATTACCTTCAAGGCAAGGTTGCCCTCTAGCCATCCCCTTCCCTCGTTGCCAAGGGGTATTATATCTCCACTGTTGCAGGGGCATCGTCCTCTCATCTCCTTCGGCTCTAGTCCACAAAGCGGAATGGGTTCTCCATAATCTGGAAGAAGCGAGTGCTCCGAGTGGGTACGTATCGAGGACGACGTCCTTCCAAAGGTTGGACACTTTACTCGGGTTTTTCGATGGTAAGTAGGCTTCCTGACGGTCGCAGGAAGGGTTTAGCCGTTTTTTCTTCGGCCACGTTAGCCTGGTGGATTCTTTTCTCCATCCAGGAGTCCTTTCGCGCTAGATGTCAGCCTATCTCCCTGTCTGAGGGCTCTAGGCGCCAGACGTCGGCAAGCACGACCGCAGGCTTACGAATTCCTCCAGGCCGCATGCATTCTTGAAGCCCTATAATTCACTCACTTCCACAGATGTGAGTCTGGGCAGGTGGACTTTGCAGGCCGCGGTGGCGCACTTGTAAGTAGCGGCTTCACGGCCTGAAGTGATGTTGTCCCCACCCAGGGACTGCTTTGGGACGTCCCATGGTCTGTGTCCCCCAATGAGGCGAAGGAGAAATAGGGATTTTTGTGTACTCACCTTAAAATCCTTTTCTCCGAGCCATTCATTGGGGGACACAGCTCCCACCCTGTTATTAGCTTATGCTTTGTTTTTATCTTTTGATATGTTGTACTCTTATATATAATGTGACATGCTTTACGCTTATATGTCGTTATTGATCTCCTACTGCTTTTGCACCGAACTGGTTAGCTGGGAGCCAGCAGGAGGGTGTATACTGCAGGGGAGGAGCTAACTTTTTCTTTGTATTACTTAGTGTCAGCCTCCTGGTGGCAGCAGCATACACCCCATGGTCTGTGTCCCCCAATGAATGGCTCGGAGAAAAGGATTTTACGGTGAGTACACAAAAATCCCTATTTTTCTTCTTCATCCAAGGCCCAAAAGTGTCTTCGTTTTCTGACCTTGAAGCCACATGAAGACTTGTTTCTTTGTGGGACTAGTTTTGTACTTTTGAATTCTCAGTTTGTTACCATCCAATGTACTGAAAAAATACCGTAGGTAAAAAAAAAATTCCAAGTGAAATTGCACAAAAAAAAATCCCATTATTATGAAATAGTTTTTTTGCGTTTTGTTCTTATGCTGCAAATTACCTAGCAATATCATTCTTCAGGTCAGTGCAATTATGGGGATACAAAACTTTTTTTGTTTTCTTTAGTGGTAAAAATTTTGTAGGGAAATTTAGTAAAATAAAAAATTAAAATAAAACCTGTTTCTCCATTTTCTGAAATCCATAATGTTTTAATTTTTTGAGCACTGGAGGAGGGCTTGTTTATTGCAATTTGATGTTTTTATTGATACCATTTTTGTTTTTTATGATGTTTTTATTGCTTCCTATTGCATTTTTTACAGTGTTGTGATGACCAGAAAACACATCAAATTTTTTTTGGTTTACTGCATTTACCGATCAGGATAATTCATTTTATAATTAGTTCGGACTTATATGGCTATAGCACATACGTTTTTTTTTTTGTTTGTTTGTTTTTTTAAATAAGGGAAAATGATGAATTGAGTTTTTATTATTGTAGTTATTCTCTGTATTTTTAGCAATATTTAATATATTATAGTTATATATTTTTTTGCTTTATTTTTCAATATCTTTAGTGGAATTTAACCTGAGATCAACCACTTGCTTAAACTGTATACTACAATACCAAAGTACTGCGGTATATAATTAAAATCACGGTCTCCTATCAATGCCATCCATAGGCAGGAGCACCGTCATGGCAAGCGGTTCAGCAGGCTCCTCCTATTTGTCATGGCAATGTGATTGCAGGGTGCTGATGGGCGCGTAGGACACAGTGTTTTAATGTCATTGTCGAGATGAACAGATGCATGTCATTGTCGAGATTGACAGAGGCATGTAAAGAGTTAACAGCAGTGAGCAGAGCTCCGCTCCACTCACTGCTGTTAGAGGTCGATGCTGACTGTGTAACACAACTAGCATGCAGCAGGAAACATGCAGCCTCAGCTCCTGGGCATGCATCAAAAATACGGACCTAACATATGTTTGGAATGAGTTAAAAAAAAAAATATTCACAGGAAACCCGGGCCCAACAAAGTAGGGAATACCTGGGCTTAATAAACTGTCCACAAAGTGTAGTTATCTAAGCCTCATAAGAAAAATATATTGCAAAAATGTTTAATATTTATTGTTTAGTGGGCCTAATGTGGCATATTTTGAGATTTCTGTACTAGTCTACCTTTAATAATATGAAAAACTTCATCTCTACTTTATAAAGCATCCCACAGTGAGGAAAGATTATTGAAAATAACAATTTCAATAATTTATAAACGTTATAATAAAGTAAAGCCTCACTAGCTTTTGTATCGGTGTCTGCCACCCACATACATAGCAGGCTTGTTCTCTGCGTTTTTTTAGATCAATACATTTATCAATAATGCCAAAAAAATGAACATTTCTGATAATAATCGTCATCTATTTACACAATAGCTATTGTATGCCTATATCATCAGAGGGCACAGAACTTACCATGATAAACTGTGCCACTTCTCTGCAGGGTATAGCTCTCCTGCGGACACTGGGCGCCTCTTTACACTCCCCTCCTTCTTACTGGAAGAGTAAACTTGGCAATTGTTAAAACATAGGGGGCTCCTATCAGTGGGAAATGTCCTAGGAGAGAAGTACCCTTGTGTTGCTCCTTATACAGTGGGGCAAAAAAGTATTTAGTCAGTCAGCAATAGTGCAAGTTCCACCACTTAAAAAGATGAGAGGCGTCTGTAATTTACATCATAGGTAGACCTCAACTATGGGAGACAAACTGAGAAAAAAAAATCCAGAAAATCACATTGTCTGTTTTTTTAACAATTTATTTGCACATTATGGTGGAAAATAAGTATTTGGTCAGAAACAAAATTTCATCCCAATACTTTGTAATATATCCTTTGTTGGCAATGACAGAGGTCAAACGTTTTCTGTAAGTCTTCACAAGGTTGCCACACACTGTTGTTGGTATGTTGGCCCATTCCTCCATGCAGATCTCCTCTAGAGCAGTGATGTTTTTGGCTTTTCGCTTGGCAACACGGACTTTCAACCCCCGCCAAAGGTTTAATATAGGGTTGAGATCTGGAGACTGGCTGCATACATCTAATATATAATTGCCTAGAATACTACTTCCTGCAATTTGTGCCAACTTCCGTGGCTTTGTCCGGAGCTAATGTCCGGAGCTAATGTCCGGAGCTAATGTCCGGAGATAAGTGACGTCAACAGTGTCCAGTGTCTGATTGGTTGCCGCCTGCTGCGAGCGACCAATCAGAAACGTGCCGTACTGTGACACACTCCGCCCGCCATTTTGGTGTGATTTTTGAATTTTTACCTCACAGCAAGTTTCTACTGCGTGGAGGCGGGCCCAGTGACGTTGCTCTTCAAGCTCCTGCCGAATTTCGTCAAAAAAATGATAATACCATTTACCAAAACTATATATATTTAGTTGTGAAGTGGTTCAGTGACATTTTCACACCAATTTTGAACTTTTGTTTGGTGTTTTCTCCATATACTGCCTATTATTTTTGTTCTTTCTTACTATTATTTATTAATTGTATTATTCTTACATTTGAATAAATAAAGTATATATGGATTCTAGACTCCCGATTCTTTAGAATCGGGCTGCCATCTAGTTATATAATAGTCTTATATCTGTAGTTTGGAAGGTGTATCGCTTTTCTTGCATTGCATGTAAAGTAATCTATACTTCGGGTCGTGGACAACTCTTGATCATAACCATCTGCTATTAAACCTCTACATGTTCATAAATGGTTGTACAGTCTGGAAGAAGTGGAAAGACAGTTCCAGAACTGGAGAAGACAATAGGGCTGATGAAACGAGTGGTTGAACGAGTTCAGAGAGAGAATGAGGACCTTAAGAAAGCTCCAGGAGTAGTGGCTAATGAAAAGATATCCAACCTGGAACTGCAAAATGAAAAGCTTAAGGTAAGCCTTTATCTTGGTGCGTATGAGAAGATGGGTGAAAGCTCCTTGATCTTGGACATCTTTATTATGCTCCTGAATGGCTTTGTTGCCTGCCATCTTGCACTGCTCAGAATAGTCTGATATATTACCCTTGACCAGTTTACTGTTTGGCAGAACCTGAGAGCAGGGAACATGGAACATTCATTGAGCATCACTTGGATGATTTTGGATGGATGAGACAATTGTACATCTTACATTTAAACCTGGCATCTCCAAGCAGTTATTCTACCTATATGACAAGTAGGGGCATTTTCTTATTTTGATTTGCTCCAATTATTTTTTGACCAGTGACGTAGTTAAATAAATATACTGCCAATTTTACATCATAGGTCATTTTATTGGTTGAATTTACAGATACAAATCCTAGGCATCTCTATTAGGATTCTTCATTAATAGCTAGAATATCCTATATAGTTGGAATGGCGGCATTGATGTGCGGTTTATGTGTCTAGTGACATCAGTGTATTTGGTTATTTGAAACCTCAGTTTCTGTGACATTTCATGTTCCGGATTCTGACGGGGACTTGTTGCCATCAGTATCTTTCAGTAGTGCATTCTCAGACTTTAATTCTAAGATACAATGATAACATAAGACACCGAGTCTGATGTCTTCATTCATCAAAACTGTCCAACAGTGAGAATGTCTTTATTTCCCAAAGCAACCAATCGGAGCTCAGCTTTCTGTTTTTTCCAGAGAAATGAAAGCTGAACTCTGATTGGCTGTTAATAGGCAACTAGGACCATCTTACGGTTATAGAAAAAAGGAAATGACGAACGGCTTCACAGGAGCACCAAGCTGGTGTTAGGGGTGGTTATACTGGAAGATTCGCTGCAGCTCCAGCCGGATGCCTCGCAGGAGGATCAAACAAGAAGGGACAAAAAAAACGGTCATAGGAGCGCATGCGAGATGGTGAGTTGAGATAAAATCTTCATCTATTAGTTTCCACAACACGTTTCAACGGAATAGATCAGTCTTCCTCAGGTGGCAGTTATCTGCGCTCCTATGACCGTTTTTTTGTCCCTTCGCATCTTACGGTTATGGCTTATTTATCAAAACTGCCGTCTAAAGGCTATGTATATATCATATTTAGTGTATTTGCTTGGACATACACGGCAATTGTATGCCACAGTCACATACCACACATACTCATAGGAATCCATTGTAAAGCAGCCTATATGTATAAGGTGTAGCAAAGCCAGATAGGCTAGAGTAAATCCTAGCTCTGCAGGCTCTGCTCAGGTGCACCTGGCTGGCTCTGCATATAACCAGGCTAGGTAATCATCTTAGTCAGTCTGCTGGGGAGGCTGACCAGAGTGGATGGTGTTGGCGCTAAAGAGTGAGACAAGCCAGAATCTCTCTGAGAAGAAACTGCATAGGCCATGTGCACCAAACTGCAAATATTAGTTGTTACGATGGACGATAGCTGTTTTGTGGGACCGAATTGGGACTAGCTCAACCGTGTCTGAAGTAGCCAGGGTCTATATTATTTATTTAGTGTCTGGACAAGCTAGGGATTTATGTTTATGGTTCTGTTTGGTTTGTGCAACCAGTTAAAATTAACATCACATTTGTTTTGACACAAGAATCCAGTGCCTGTGTGAACAGTGGGGTGCAGGTGCAGACGGCCGTTTTCTCCACATCCGAGAAAATCCGTCCAATTTATGCTGATCAACTTGTGAACAGCATGTGATCCAGTTGTAAGGAAGGTGGAGAAAAAGGGAAGATAAAAAATTCCCATCATCTTTATAGTGTCTGTGAAAATCGGACTGTGCTCGGATGTCGACGTTTGTTTTTGTTTTTTTCCCACGGACCCATAGAGTTGAATGGGCGAGTGTCATCCAATTCTCAGAGACAAATGATGCATGCGGTGTTTTTTTTCCTCGGATTGACTTAGTCCGAGGAAAAAAATCAGACATGTGCATTGCCCCATAGAATAACATGGGATTGAGTGCTATGTATCAAAATGACGGGTTGCACTTTTCCACATTATACGGTCGTCTGCACTAGTCCTACCTTTTAGGATTTTTTTCTGGGATACTTTTCATTGGGGTAACACAACACTTACTAAACAACTGTGATCCAAGAAGTATCGTTTCTCCTCGCGGAGAGTGACATGATAAGCATGTCGCGGTGAGGAGACTTAAAGCCGCAATGCTCCTCTGGGAAATATGCAAATTGTCTCTTCAGAGATGATGAGGACTAGAACTCTAGTGCCACCTATTGGAAGTAGCAATCCTAACAGTCAATGTCGACCCTTTACCAAGCCTTGTCACATGACTTAGGATAATAGCCAAACCAGAATCTCAATCTGCAGACACTGTGTTTCGGGGTTCTGTCCTCTTCCTCTCTGAAGAGACAATTTGCACTAAACAACTGTAAAACGCATTCGTTAAATGCACTCAGGATTCTTAGTGTGATGGATGGCACTGTGTGGCATCTGTGTATATATGATAAAAATACATATTAAATGTGATGTGTGAACAGCTTAAACGCAATAGTTTGAGTCTTATAGTTTATTTACTATGTTGTGTATTTGTGATTGACCATTACTATTTTTTCCAAAATAGTAACATAGTAACATAGTAACATGGTTAGTAAGGCCGAAAAAAGACATTTTTCCATCCAGTTCAGCCTATATTCCATCATAATAAATCCCCAGATCTACGTCCTTCTACAGAACCTAATAATTGTATGATACAATATTGTTCTGCTCCAGGAAGACATCCAGGCCTCTCTTGAACCCCTCGACTGAGTTCGCCATCACCACCTCCTCAGGCAAGCAATTCCAGATTCTCACTGCCCTAACAGTAAAGAATCCTCTTCTATGTTGGTGGAAAAACCTTCTCTCCTCCAGACGCAAAGAATGCCCCCTTGTGCCCGTCACCTTCCTTGGTATAAACAGATCCTCAGCGAGATATTTGTATTGTCCCCTTATATACTTATACATGGTTATTAGATCGCCCCTCAGTCGTCTTTTTTCTAGACTAAATAATCCTAATTTCGCTAATCTATCTGGGTATTGTAGTTCTCCCATCCCCTTTATTAATTTTGTTGCCCTCCTTTGTACTCTCTCTAGTTCCATTATATCCTTCCTGAGCACCGGTGCCCAAAACTGGACACAGTACTCCATGTGCGGTCTAACTAGGGATTTGTACAGAGGCAGTATAATGCTCTCATCATGTGTATCCAGACCTCTTTTAATGCACCCCATGATCCTGTTTGCCTTGGCAGCTGCTGCCTGGCACTGGCTGCTCCAGGTAAGTTTATCATTAACTAGGATCCCCAAGTCCTTCTCCCTGTCAGATTTACCCAGTGGTTTCCCGTTCAGTGTGTAATGGTGATATTGATTCCCTCTTCCCATGTGTATAACCTTACATTTATCATTGTTAAACCTCATCTGCCACCTTTCAGCCCAAGTTTCCAACTTATCCAGATCCATCTGTAGCAGAATACTATCTTCTCTTGTATTAACTGCTTTACATAGTTTTGTATCATCTGCAAATATTGATATTTTACTGTGTAAACCTTCTACCAGATCATTAATGAATATGTTGAAGAGAACAGGTCCCAATACTGACCCCTGCGGTACCCCACTGGTCACAGCGACCCAGTTAGAGACTATACCATTTATAACCACCCTCTGCTTTCTATCACTAAGCCAGTTACTAACCCATTTACACACATTTTCCCCCAGACCAAGCATTCTCATTTTGTGTACCAACCTCTTGTGCGGCACGGTATCAAACGCTTTGGAAAAATCGAGATATACCACGTCCAATGACTCACCGTGGTCCAGTCTATAGCTTACCTCTTCATAAAAACTGATTAGATTGGTTTGACAGGAGCGATTTCTCATAAACCCATGCTGATATGGAGTTAAACAGTTATTCTCATTGAGATAATCCAGAATAACATCCCTCAGAAACCCTTCAAATATTTTACCAACAATAGAGGTTAGACTTACTGGCCTATAATTTCCAGGTTCACTTTTAGAGCCCTTTTTGAATATTGGCACCACATTTGCTATGCGCCAATCCTGCGGAACAGACCCTGTCTCTATAGAGTCCCTAAAAATAAGAAATAATGGTTTATCTATTACATTACTTAGTTCTCTTAGTACTCGTGGGTGTATGCCATCCGGACCCGGAGATTTATCTATTTTAATCTTATTTAGCCGGTTTCGCACCTCTTCTTGGGTTAGATTGGTGACCCTTAATATAGGGTTTTCATTGTTTCTTGGGATTTCACCTAGCATTTCATTTTCCACCGTGAATACCGTGGAGAAGAAGGTGTTTAATATGTTAGCTTTTTCCTCGTCATCTACAACCATTCTTTCCTCACTATTTTTTAAGGGGCCTACATTTTCAGTTTTTATTCTTTTACTATTGATATAGTTGAAGAACAGTTTGGGATTAGTTTTACTCTCCTTAGCAATGTGCTTCTCTGTTTCCTTTTTGGCAGCTTTAATTAGTTTTTTAGATAAAGTATTTTTCTCCCTATAGTTTTTTAGAGCTTCAATGGTGCCATCCTGCTTTAATAGTGCAAATGCTTACTTTTTACTGTTAATTGCCTGTCTTACTTCTTTGTTTAGCCACATTGGGTTTTTCCTATTTCTAGTCCTTTTATTCCCACAAGGTATAAACCGCTTACACTGCCTATTTAGGATGTTCTTAAACATTTCCCATTTATTATCTGTATTCTCATTTCTGAGGATATTGTCCCAGTCTACCAGATTAAGGGCATCTCTAAGCTGTTCAAACTTTGCCTTCCTAAAGTTCAATGTTTTTGTGACTCCCTGACAAGTCCCCCTAGTGAAAGACAGGTGAAACTGCACAATATTGTGGTCGCTATTTCCTAAATGCCCAACCACCTGCAGATTTGTTATTCTGTCAGGTCTATTAGATAGTATTAGGTCTAAAAGTGCTGCTCCTCTGGTTGGATTCTGCACCAATTGTGAAAGATAATTTTTCTTGGTTATTAGCAGAAACCTGTTGCCTTTATGGGTTTCACAGGTTTCTGTTTCCCAGTTAATATCCGGGTAGTTAAAGTCCCCCATAACCAGGACCTCATTATGGGTTGCAGCTTCATCTATCTGCTTTAGAAGTAGACTTTCCATGCTTTCTGTTATATTTGGGGGTTTGTAACAGACCCCAATGAGAATTTTGTTACCATTTTTCCCTCCATGAATTTCAACCCATATGGACTCGACATCCTCATTCCCTTCGCTAATATCCTCCCTTAAAGTGGACTTTAGACAAGACTTTACATAGAGACAAACCCCTCCTCCTCTCCGATTTTTACGATCCTTTCTAAACAGACTGTAACCCTGTAAGTTAACTGCCCAGTCATAGCTTTCATCTAACCATGTCTCGGTTATTCCCACTATGTCAAAGTTACCTGTAGATATTTCTGCTTCTAGTTCTTCCATCTTGTTTGTCAGGCTTCTGGCGTTTGCGAGCATGCAGTTTAGAGGATTTTGTTTTGTTCCAATCTCCTCACTGTGGATTGTTTTAGAAATGTTCTTACCTCCCTTCTGAGTATGTTTTCCTGGGTCGTCTTTGTTCGAGTCTAATGTTTTTCTTCCCGTCCCCTCTTCTTCTAGTTTAACGCCCTCCTGATGAGTGTAGCGAGTCTTCTGGCGAATGTGTGTTTCCCAGGTTTGTTGAGGTGTAGTCCGTCTCTGGCGAGGAGTCCATCATACCAGTAATTCACACCGTGGTCCAGGAATCCAAATCCTTGTTGTCTGCACCATCGTCTTAGCCAGTTGTTTGCATCAAGGATCCTGTTCCATCTCCTGGTGCCATGCCCGTCTACTGGAAGGATAGAAGAAAAAACTACCTGTGCATCCAGTTCCTTTACTTTCTTCCCCAACTCTTCAAAGTCCTTGCAGATTGTCGGTAGGTCCTTCCTTGCCGTGTCATTGGTGCCAACATGTATCAGAAGAAATGGGTGGACGTCCTTGGAGCTGAAGAGCTTTGGTATCCTATCGGTCACATCCTTGATCATCGCACCTGGAAGGCAGCATACTTCTCTTGCAGTTATGTCCGGTCTGCAGATGGCTGCTTCTGTGCCTCTCAGTAGTGAGTCTCCCACCACCACCACTCTTCGTTGCTTCTTGGCTGTACTTTTTGCTGTCACTTGTTGCTGTGTGCCCTTTTCTTTTTTGCTTGCTGGTATTGCTTCATTCTTAGGTGTGCCATCTTCATCCTCTACAAAGATTTGATATCGGTTCTTCAGTTGTGTGGTTGGTGATTTCTCCATGGTCTTCTTGCTTCTTTTGGTCACATGCTTCCACTCATCTGCTTTTGGAGGTTCTCTGACACTTTTTGCACCTTCTGTGACCAGTAGAGATGCTTCTGTTCTGTCTAGAAAGTCTTCATTCTCTTTGATGAGTTTCAAAGTTGCTATTCTTTCTTCCAGACCCCGCACCTTTTCTTCTAAAAGGGCCACTAGTCTACACTTCTGACAGGTGAAATTGGATTCTTCTTCTGGTCGATCTGTGAACATGTAGCACATGCTGCAGCTCACCATGTAGGTTGTCACATCTGCCATGTTGCTCCTAGATCCTGCTGACTTGCTGTGTGTTTTCCTTCTTGTGTAATCTACTCAGCCAAGCTCTCTTGCAATAATGTCCTACAGGCAAAAATTACGGCGCGCGGTTTGGTGATGCTTTCGAAGCAGCTGGTCCCGGCTGTACCCAACGATCTTCTAGCTTAGGGAGACTTCGCTTCTCCCAGAAGGCACCTGGAATATGCAAATTAGCCTCCTGAAGCTTGAATCCCTGGTTTGGTGATGCTTTCGAAGCAGCTGGTCCCGGCTGTACCCAACGATCTTCTAGCTTAGGGAGACTTCGCTTCTCCCAGAAGGCACCTGGAATATGCAAATTAGCCTCCTGAAGCTTGAATCCCTGGTTTCCCTGGTAATGTTTCCCTATAAAAATGAAGTGCTATTCAAAGACGGTAGAGGAGGTTCTCGATTTGTTTTGTCATTGAATAAAAAAAAATAAAGTATGACAATAAGACCTGGAACCACATTGTACAAAGTGCTTTTTTATGTTTAAAGGGCTTGTCCACTATATGTTGTTACAACTGTATTGAGGAGATGATTTTGTCACACTAATATGTTTTGGATCCACCTTTCCTGTCTCCCCTATTTCCTTAGAGAGTGTAAGCTTGCGAGTAGGGCCCTCATTCCCCTTGGCATCTGTTGTTTAGGTGATTATTGTTATGCTGTAATGTCTTATTGTCTGTACAAGTCCCCTATAAAATGTAAAGTGCTGCGGAATATGTTGGTGGTATAGAAATAAAATTATTATTATTATTATTATTTAGGATATGTGCACTCAACATCTTTTTCAGGTGGGTCCTCATCTAAACTCCCCTTGAAAAAAAGCGCTCAGGAAGCAGTCAAAGGAATGAGCATATACATTGCTATGTAAAAACGACTTGATGTTTATATGTTCAGTTCAGCCTTTTCAGCGTTTTTTAACAGTTTCCAAAGACCCCAAGCGGTTAACCTCTTCATGACTTTTGACATACCTATACATCATAGTCAGGAAAGAGTTTCCGACCCGTGACATATAGGTACGTCATGGTGTTTGTACGCGGAGTTGTAGCCACTAGATCACCACCGGGAACTCAACTTATGTGATAGCCGAGGCTGTCACAGCCAGGAATGGTGCCTGCACCGTTCTCAACTGTTTAACCCTCTAAATGCCGCAATCAATATTGATCACAGCATTTGGGAGACTATGAAAGGAAGAGTGCTCCCTCTCCCACCCAGTCGACACTCCACAACAAGTGACCAAAAACTATGCTTTTTCATCATACTGCTGAATAAAAAGTGGAATAAAACACCATCAAAAAGTTGAATGTAAATAGGAATGAAAACGTCATCTCGTCCTGCAAAAAAACAAGACACCATACAGTTTAGACAGCTGAAAAATAACAAAAATATAGCTTTTAGATTACAGCGTGTTATGAACAGGTAATTCAGAACCACAATGGACCTTGAAGTTCAGAGCACACAAAGTGACCTGACAATTACCAAAAACATAGGACAAGCTCTGAGACGTGGGAACTCTGCTGACCGCAATCCCTAATCCTATCCAACCACACTAGAGGTAGCCGTGGAGCGCTCCTGACCAGTCCTATGCGCCTCGAGCACAGCCTGAGAAACTAGCTAGCCCTAAGAAAGAAAAATAAGCCTACCTTGCCTCAGAGAAATACCCCAAAGGAAAAGGCAGCCCCCCACATATAATGACTGTGAGTTGAGATGAAAATACAAACGCAGAGATGAAATAGATTTAGCAAAGTGAGGCCCAACTTACTGAACAGACCGAGGATAGGAAAGATTGCTTTGCGGTCAACACAAAACCCTACAAACAACCACGCAGAGGGGGCAAAAAGACCCTCTGCACCGACTAACGGTACAGAGGTGCTCCCTCTGCGTCCCAGAGCTTCCAGCAAGCAAGAAAAACCAATATAGCAAGCTGGACAGAAAAAATACCAAACAAAAATAACACAAGCAAAACTTAGCTTATGCAGGAAGACAGGCCACAGGAACGATCCAGGAGAAAGCAAGACCAATACTAGAACATTGACTGGAGGCCAGGATCAAAGCACTAGGTGGAGTTAAATAGAGCAGCACCTAACGACTTAACCTCATCACCTGAGGAAGGAAACTCAGAAGCCGCAGTACCACTCTCATCCACCAAAGGAAGCTCATAGACAGAACCAGCCGAAGTACCACTCACGACCACAAGAGGGAGCTTGGCCACAGAATTCACAACAACAGCGTTTCAAAAACAATTATTTTTTCTATATATACAGTATTTTTTTTTTTTTATATAAAAGCACCAAAACATGAAGAAAAAAAAAAGCGAGAAATGTGGTATCACTGTAATTGTACTAGCCACAAGAAGAAAGCCATATTATTACTTTTACCACAGGGTGAACAGCATAAAGAAACCCTCCCCCACCCCAAAAAAAAACTGTTCCTGAATTGCTGGTTTTTGTTCATTCTTTCTCCAAAAAATCTGAATAGAAAGTGATCAAAAACTGGTATAATGGTACCAATAAAAACATCAACTTGTCACGCAAAAAAACAAGCCCCTACATGATTCTGTCAGCAG
Organism: Ranitomeya imitator; assembly: GCF_032444005.1. NCBI lineage: Eukaryota > Metazoa > Chordata > Amphibia > Anura > Dendrobatidae > Ranitomeya > Ranitomeya imitator. The sequence goes on from NC_091285.1 coordinate 223,223,384, forward strand.
AAATACAGAAAAATTATAGATCTCAAAATATGGAGATCCAAAAACTTTTTTTTTTTTTTTGGCAAAAAAATAAGTTTTGTAGTGTATGATAGCAGCCAAACATTAAAAAATATAAATCTGGTATTGCTGTAATCGCACCTACCCAAAGAATAGAGCCATCTACTCAGTTGTACCGCATGAGGAATGGCATAAAAAAATACATTAAAGAAATTCTTGACTTGATGTTGATTTTTTTCATTCTTTTCTCCCAAAGATTGCAGTAAGGCTCGGCTCACATTTATCCTGCTCTCTGCGGTGAGAGCTTAAACCTGGGTTTCCATATAAATTTCTGAAATACATGTTTCAGACCGAACCACGATGGAAGATTACATATAATGAGACAGATGGAGGCACTGTGGACACTGTCTGTTGTCCGCACTGTTATGCATGCCTAAAAAGATGGTCAACCACAGTTTTGTGCTCCTCTAAAAATAAGGACCCTGCTGAACAGAGGCCTGACGGGGTCCAGAGTAACTCTGCTGCCTTACTATAGTAAATGGATCCATTGGGAGTTTCATCTGAGTAAAATAATCTGGATATTTAGATTAAAACCCCGATGTAAGTGCTCAGCGTAGAGTGCAGGATAAGCGTAATCCAAAATGTTATATAAAATATTCCTAATAGATGCTTGAACTCGGTCAAAAAACAAAAGTCACCACAAAAAATTAAATCCCCACGAGCTTCGTCGTTACTGGAAGCTCAGAGGGCTCTGTAAAAGTGCAATGGCTCGTCGTCCCCTCCCCCACAGAAAAAAAATAAATACAATCTAGCGAATTTTGCACACCGAAATTCAAATTCTCCTCTCCCTTTTGAGCACCACAGTTAGGATCTATGTTTAGCATTTCTCCAGGAGCATGATCTGGGCATTATGTACTGGCACTACAATGTGCTGGGCACTACACTGTCAGATTTGTAGTTTTCACTGCTTCTGGTTTCTGGAAAACACCCATGGAGTCAAAATTGTCACTACACCTGTAGACAAATTCCCAGAGTTAGGATTCTGCTCTTCTGTCACTTAGGGGCTCTGTTTATGGAGTCTGCTAACTATTCTAGATTTTGTTCTCCAAAAGTCAAGTAGCGCTCCTTCCCTTCCAAGTGTCGTCATGTGGCTAAGCAGTACTTGTACAGCCACATATGGGGTATTGCCACATTCAGCAGATATTGTGTGACAAATTTTGGTGCCATTTTTAACCATTGCCCTGTGTAATAATGTAAAATCTGGGGCTAAAACTAACTTTTTAGGATAAAAATTTAATTATTTTTCACCACTGCCCAGTAATATAACATTTTGTGGCATTTCTTCCTATTGGCCCTCACAAAAATTAAAAATTTGGGGCTAAAACAACATTTTAGTGTTTTAAATAAATTAATTATTCATTTTTCACCAATGGTATAAAATCCTGTAACATGCTTACTGCGCTGCTTCCCACTATGCCTGAACAGTTGTTTTTGACCATATATAGGGTATCTGCGTACTCAAGAGATATTGGTCTTTTTCTCATATTATCCCTTTTGAAAATTGAAAACGTGAGAAGGCAAATCAACATTTTAATACAAAAAATAGTAATTTTTCATTGACTCATCCCAATGTTATACAATTCTGTGAATATCCTGAAGTTTAAAATGCTCTCTACACCCATAGATGAATTCCTCAAGAAGTGGGGTTTCCAAAACTGGGTCACTTGAGGGAATTTCTGCTGATTTAGGATGTTGGATGTGTGCGCTATCTATCCAGCCAATTTTGTGCTCCAAAAGTCAATTCCCAGCCCTGCTGTGCACAGCAGTTTTCCACAACATGCGGGTATTCGGTGTACTAAAAGAAATCACGCAACAAATTGTACTGTCCATTTTCTCCCTCTCCTGACCTGAGCATGGAAATGCATGTTGCCACACACAGCTCTGGAGAGCTGACGGCCAGTCCGAGCATTGCGATGCGATTATCACACTAGTAATCCGGCCGTCTGACTGCGCCCAAAATAAAAATGCCAGTATTTCCAGAAGCATCTTCCTTCAGAAAAAAATTAGAATCTGTTGTGTGCACATACCCTTATGCATTTTCTCGTCCTGAACATTATTAGCACAGCTTTTGTTACAGTACAGCTCTCCTGTCCACAAAATGGCTTCTGATGGATGAACATGTGACTAGACCTGTTCATCAGCCTCCACGAATTGAAAAACACTACTCAAGAGGAAGCTGCTTTTCTATTGGACGAGGCTGATGGACTGATTTGGCCACATGTTCCTCCATCGGCAGCCATTTTCTGGACATGTGACGGCCGGGCTATGCAGTCTGTGAGGAAGGCTGTACAAACAATGTATGGGGGACCTTTAATACTCCTGTCACTATCAAAAAATGATGTCCACAACAAATAGATTAATATAAGGTTTATGAGAATCTGTCAATACAAAATGACCGTAGTATTCAAACAAAGTACAGGCGCCTGGAGCACCCTTGTTGTGGCCAAGCGGCTCAGTGTACCTTTTCCATATATCTCTGACCCTTCTCTGGCTCCTAAGAAGTCAGAGCTCTCAATCAAAGAAGAGGGAAGGGGGCAACTAGGTAGGATGGTGAACTGAGCTGCTTGGCCACACTGAGGGTACACCGAACTCCTGTGCTTGTTTTCAACAGTAACTTTATGCTGACATATTCTCTTTAAAGAGGCACTTCCATCAAAGTTTTTAACCTCTTGTCATCATGTTATATAGCACTGTGCACTTACAATTGCTCATTTTGCCTTTCTACCCAGCTAATTCTTCTCTTTTCTATTGGGTATATGAGATAAAATGATTAAAAACTGACTATCTGAATCCTTCTAAGCTCTATGTAGAAACAGGAGGTCAATTTTCCCTGCATCAGTCATAAGTCACTGCAAAAGTCTATGGCAGGGGAGGAGTGGCGCAGCTGGGTCAGGAGTTGAATAGAGGGATAACTACAGGGACAAGAGACTTCTCTTTTCTGTGCACTATGTAGAAACTGGAAGAATTAGTTGGGTAGAAAGGCAAAATGAGCAATTGTAAGTGCACAGTGCTATAACATGTGATGACTGCAATATATTAAGAGGATAACATATTTGATGGGAGGAGTGCTTCTTTAAGGGCACATGCAAGCAACGTTTTTTTTAGGCAGTTGCACCTGAAAAAGCACTAAAAAAAACCTCCAACAAGAATGACCAAATTCACAGCAATGTTCTATCTTTTGTAACTTCTTTTAACCCGCTTCAAGCTTTGAAAGCCATTTAGTGGCTGAAAGGAGTGACCCATCCATGCTTCTGGCGGCTTCAGCTTTGAAGTCACCGCCATCATATCTTACAGAGTCATGGCCAAAAGTATTGACACCCCTGCAATTCTGTCAGATAATACTCATTTTCTTCCTGAAAATGATTGCAAACACATTATTTGGTATTATTATCTTCATTTAATTTCTCTTAAATGAAAAAACACAAAAAGAATTGTCCTAAAGCCAAATTGGATATACAGGTCCTTTTCAAAAAATTAGCATATAGTGTTAAATTTCATTATTTACCATAATGTAATGATTACAATTAAACTTTCATATATTATAGATTCATTATCCACCAACTGAAATTTGTCAGGTCTTTTATTGTTTTAATACTGATGATTTTGGCATACAACTCCTGATAACCCAAAAAACCTGTCTCAATAAATTAGCATATTTCACCCATCCAATCAAATAAAAGTGTTTTTTAATAACAAACAAAAAAACCAACAAATAATAATGTTCAGTTATGCACTCAATACTTGGTCGGGAATCCTTTGGCAGAAATGACTGCTTCAATGCGGCGTGGCATGGAGGCAATCAGCCTGTGACACTGCTGAGATGTTATGGAGGCCCAGGATGCTTCAATAGCGGCCTTAAGCTCATCCAGAGTGTTGGGTCTTGCGTCTCTCAACTTTCTCTTCACAATATCCCACAGATTCTCTATGGGGTTCAGGTCAGGAGAGTTGGCAGGCCAATTGAGCACAGTAATACCATGGTCAGTAAACCATTTACCAGTGGTTTTGGCACTGTGAGCAGGTGCCAGGTCGTGCTGAAAAATGAAATCTTCATCTCCATAAAGCATTTCAGCCGATGGAAGCATGAAGTGCTCCAAAATCTCCTGATAGCTAGCTGCATTGACCCTGCCCTTGATGAAACACAGTGGACCAACACCAGCAGCTGACATGGCACCCCACACCATCACTGACTGTGGGTACTTGACACTGGACTTCAGGCATTTTGGCATTTCCTTCTCCCCAGTCTTCCTCCAGACTCTGGCACCTTGATTTCCGAATGACATGCAAAATTTGCTTTCATCAGAAAAAAGTACTTGGGACCACTTAGCAACAGTCCAGTGCTGCTTCTCTGTAGCTCAAAAGTGGCTTTACCTGGGGAATGCGGCACCTGTAGCCCATTTCCTGCACACGCCTGTGCACGGTGGCTCTGGATGTTTCCACACCAGACTCAGTCCACTGCTTCCTCAGGTTCCCCAAGGTCTGGAATCGGTCCTTCTCCACAATCTTCCTCAGGGTCCGGTCTCCTCTTCTCGTTCAGCATTTTCTGCCACATTGTTTCCTTCCAACAGACTTACCATTGAGGTGCCTTGATACAGCACTCTGGGAACAGCCTATTTGTTGAGAAATTTCTTTCTGGGTCTTACCCTCTTGCTTGAGGGTGTCAATGATGGCCTTCTTGACATCTGTCAGGTCGCTAGTCTTACCCATGATGGGGGTTTTGAGTAATGAACCAGGCAGGGAGTTTATAAAAGCCTCAGGTATCTTTTGCATGTGTTTAGAGTTAATTAGTTGATTCAGAAGATTAGGGTAATAGGTCGTTTAGAGAACCTTTTCTTGATATGCTAATTTATTGAGACAGGTTTTTTGGGTTATCAGGAGTTGTATGCCAAAATCATCAGTATTAAAACAATAAAAGACCTGACAAATTTCAGTTGGTGGATAATGAATCTATAATATATGAAAGTTTAATTGTAATCATTACATTATGGTAAATAATGAAATTTAACACTATATGCTAATTTTTTTTTCCACACCAAACATAAAAAAGGGGGTGGACAAAAGTATTGGCACCGTTCGAAAAATCATGTGTTGCTTCTGTAATTTGTGTAATTAACAGCACCTGTAACTTACCTGTGGCACCTAACAGGTGTTGGCAATAACTAAATCACACTTGCAGCCAGTTGACATGGATTAAAGTTGACTCAACCTCTGTCCTGTGTCCTTGTGTGTACCACATTGAGCATGGAGAAAAGAAAGAAGACCAAAGAACTGTCTGAGGACTTGAGAAACCAAATTGTGAGGAAGCATGAGCAATCTCAAGGCTACAAGTCCATCTCCAAAGACCTGAATGTTCCTGTGTCTACCGTGCGCAGTGTCATTAAGAAGTTTAACCCCTTACTGACATCGGACGGTATAGTACGTCCGATGTCAGCTCCCGCTTTGATGCAGGGCTCCGCGGTGAGCCCGCATCAAAGCCGGGACATGTCAGCTGTTTTGAACAGCTGACATGTGCCCGCAATAGCGGCGGGTGAAATCGTGATTCACCCGCCGCTATTAACTAGTTAAATGCCGCTGTCAAACGCAGACAGCGGCATTTAACTACCGCATCCGGCCGGGCGGCCAGAAATGACATCATCGCCGACCCCCGTCAAATGATCGGGGGTCGGCGATGCTTCTCCATTGTAACCATAGAGGTCCTTGAGACCTCTATGGTTACTGATCGCCGGTAGCTGTGAGCGGCACCCTGTGGTCGGCGCTCACAGCACACCTGATTTTCTACTACATAGCAGCGAACAGCAGATCGCTGCTATGTAGCAGAGGCGATCGTGCTGTGCCTGCTTCTAGCCTCCCATGGAGGCTATTGAAGCATGGCAAAAGTTAAAAAAAAAAAAAAAAAAAAAAGTGAAAAAAATAAAAAATATATAAAAGTTTAAATCACCCCCCTTTCGCCCCAATCAAAATAAATCAATAAAAAAAAATCTAATCTACACATATTTGGTATCGCCACGTTCAGAATCGCCCGATCTATCAATAAAAAAAAAGCATTAACCTTATCGCTAGACGGCGTAACGAGAAAAAAAATCGAAACGCCAGAATTACGTTTTTTTGGGTCGCCGCAACATTGCATTAAAATGCAATAACGGGCGATCAAAAGCACGAATCTGCACCGAATTGGAATCATTAAAAACGTCATCTCGGCACGCAAAAAATAAGCCCTCAACCGACCCCAGATCATGAAAAATGGAGACGCTACGAGTATCGGAAAATGGCGCAATTTTTTTTTTTTTTAGCAAAGTTTGGAATTTTTTTTCACCACTTACGTAAAAAATAACCTAGTCATGTTAGGTGTCTATGAACTCGTAATGACCTGGAGAATCATAATGGCAGGTCAGTTTTAGCATTTAGTGAACCTAGAAAAAAAGCCAAGCAAAAAACAAGTGTGGGATTGCACTTTTTTTGCAATTTCACCGCACTTGGATTTTTTTTCCCGTTTTCTAGTACACGACATGGTAAAACCAATGATGTCGTTCAAAAGTACAACTCGTCCTGCAAAAAATAAGCCCTCACATGGCCAAATTGACGGAAAAATAAAAAAGTTATGGCTCTGGGAAGGAGGGGAGTGAAAAACGAACATGGAAAAACGAAAAATCCCACGGTCATGAAGGGGTTAAAGCCCATGGCACTGTGGCTAACCTCCCTAGATGTGGACGGAAAAGAAAAATTGACAAGAGATTTCAACGCAAGATTGTGTGGATGTTGGATAAAGAACCTCGGCTAACATCCAAACAAGTTCAAGCTGCCCTGCAGTCCCAGGGTACAACAGTGTCAACCCGTACTATCCGTCGGCATCTAAATGAAAAGGGGCTGTATGGTAGGAGACCCAGGAAGACCCCACTTCTTACCCCGAGACATTTAAAAGCCAGGCTGGAGTTTGCCTAAACTTACCTGAAAAAGCCTAAAACGTTTTGGAAGAATGTTCTGTGGTCAGATGAGACAAAAGTAGAGCTTTTTGGGCAAAGGCATCAACATAGAGTTTACAGGAGAGAAAAAAGAGGCATTCAAAGAAAAGCACACGCTCCCTACAGTCAAACATGGCGGAGGTTCCCTGATGTTTTGGGGTTGCTTTGCTGCCTCTGGCACTGGACTGCTTGACCGTGTGCATGGCATTATGAAGTCTGAAGACTACCAACAAGTTTTGCAGCATAATGTAGGGCCCAGTGTGAGAAAGCTGGGTCTCCCTCAGAGGTCATGGGTCTTCCAGAAGGACAATGACGCAAAACACACTTCAAAAAGCACTAGAAAATGGTTTGAGAGAAAGCACTGGAGACTTCTAAGGTGGCCAGCAATGAGTCCAGACCTGAATCCCATAGAACACCTGTGGAGAGATCTAAAAATGGCAGTTTGGAGAAGGCACCCTTCAAATATCAGGGACCTGGAGAAGTTTGCCAAAGAAGAATGGTCTAAAATTCCAGCAGAGCATTGTAAGAAACTCATTGATGGTTACCGGAAGCGGTTGGTCGCAGTTATTTTGGCTAAAGGTTGTGCAACCAAGTATTAGGCTGAGGGTGCCAATACTTTTGTCTGGCCCATTTCTGGAGTTTTGTGTGAAATGATCAATGTTTTGCTTTTTGCTTCATTCTCATTTGTGTTTTTTCATTTAAGACAAATTAAATGAAGATAATAATAACAAAGAATTTGTGTTTGCAGTCATTTTCAGGAAGAAACTGAGTATTATCTGACAGAATTGCAGGGGTGTCAATACTTTTGGCCATGACTGTATATATGAAAAATGTTTTTAAAAAAATCCAGTAGGACATCAGATAAGATTCGCTGTTGGAATTTTCCAGAAGCGTTTTCTGCTCAAAAATAGATCACTGTCTAAAAGATGCCATGTGCATATACCCAATAACGGATACCCATTTATCCTGTAAGTGCTGATTGCACAAATGAAGCAAGTAGAGAAATTGTGCAGGGGAAACGTAGTATTAGCTGGCGGCCATTCTTATGGACGACTGTCCTCGTAACTCGAGTGCTGGTGTTACTCTAGTGTCGCACCCCAGGGCCACCGATACACATCTGTATCCCTAATGGGGGTGGAGAAAAGCTCTTCCTCCCAGATAAAGCAGGAAGACTTATTTGAATAATTGGTTATTAACAAGCTTTTCCCACAAACTACAGAGTCCTTGTCATATGGCCTGGGACACGCAATGATAATATTCTTCTCTTCATTGTGAAGTAAAACTCTGCATTATTCTCGCCTCGCTTCTGTTCACAGCTACATTAATACAAGTCTGCGTGTTGTAAGAGATCGGTACTTCATAATCATTTTTCTTTATTGCCCACCTAGTCAGAACTTGAAAAGCTGCAGCTGCATGTGGGTGGACAGCTAAGTATGAGATATGAAGCAAAGACAAAAGGCCTGGAGAAAGTAATTGCTGAAAATGAGAGACTTCGGAAAGAACTCAAGTCGGTAAGAAAAGAATATCCATGATCGGCATCACTTTAGAAGCACCGCCATCATGTATGATTAAACCAATCAGACAGTGTGCAGTGTAAACATCGTTTTCCAGGATCCCATGACGGCTAACTCTGCCGGCGCTGATTGGATGTAATTGCTGGATTATTATATTCTTCCACACTTTCCCTGTTCGTAATGGGAAAATGGTTTCTTTCTCAGATGATCTGCGCATTTCCACTCCTGGGAAACCTTTTAGTCTATAACCTCCTTTTTTACAAATGTAATTGTACAAAAATGTGTGTTGCTTTTTTGTATGCAAAAATTTTTTCTTTTTCCTGTGGTGCTGATTCGATGGCGAACGTGAAGGAGAACATAGCGTTAGTAGAAAGGAAAAAAGTCAATTATTTTTACTCTGTAACTGATCACCATAAAGTTACATATCTTTTCCTATTATTCTTTTTATTTTTATCAGTACGATGTTTGTTTTGTCTTCTTTCATATGAAGCTCTACTGTAGTGATGATATGACAAAGGTTGACAGCCATTCTCCTGGGCAATGGCTGGGATCAAAGAAGGCTCTGATCCTGGCTGTATAACCCTGAAACTGCTGCCGGGCACATAATGCATCTCATACATTGGGATTTCTAAAGTCACAATATTATTTCAGTGTCCTACTTGGCTGAGCATCTGATTTCTCGGATACTGTTATTGCACATACCATACAGAATATACATGTATGGCCAACTTTAATGTGCAAGTTCACCTTCACAGTATGTGTACATAAGTCGTATGAGCTGCAGAAAGAGCAGTGACAAAAAATGCTGCAAATTGGCCACACATTTGAAAGATTTGAAAATCTACTACATACAGTGGGAACGGAAAGTATTCAGACCCCTTTAAATTTTTCACTCTTTGTTTAATTGCAGCCATTTGGTAAATTCAAAAAAGTTTTTTTTTTTCTCATTAATGTCCACTCTGCACCCCAGCTTGTCTGAAAAAAACAGAAATGTAGTAATTTTTGCAAATTTATTAAAAAAGAAAAACTGAAGTATCACATGGTCATAAGTATTCAGACCCTTTGCTCAGTATTGAGTAGAAGCACCTTTTGAGCTTGTACAGCCATGAGTCTTCTTAGGAATGATGCAACAAGTTTTTTACACCTGAATTTGGGGATCCTCTGCCATGCTTACTTGCAGATCCTCCTTAATTCCAATAGGTTGGATGGTGAACATTGGTAGACAGCCATTTTCTGGTCTCTCCAGAGATACTCAATTGGGTTTAGGTCAGGGCTCTGGCTGGGCCAGTCAAGAATGGTCACAGAGTTGTTCTGAAGCCACTCCTTTGTTATTTTAGCTGTGTGCTTACGGTCATTGTCTTGTTGGAAGGTGAACCTTTGGTCAAGTCTGAGGTCCAGAGCATTCTGGAAGAGGTTTTCATCCAGGATATCTCTGTATTTGACCACATTCATGTTTCCTTCAATGACAACCAGTCGCCCTGTCCCTGCAACTGAAAAACACCCCCATAGCAAGATGTGCCACCACAATGTTTCACTGTTAGGATTGTATTGGGCAGGTGATGAGCAGTGCCTGGTTTTCTCCACACATACCATTTACAATTATCACCAAAAAGGTCTATCTTCGTCTCATCAGACCAGAGAATCTTATGTCTCATAGTCTGGGAGTCTTGCATGTGTTTTTTTAGCAAACTCTATGCGTGCTTTCATATGTCTTGCACCGAGAAGAGGATTCCATCGGGCCTGACTGGTGGAGGGCTGCAGTGATAGTTGACTTTGTGGAACTTTCTCCCATCTCCCTGCTGCATCTCTGGAACTCAGCCACAGTGATCTTGGGGTTCTTCTTTACCTCTCTCACCAAGGCTCTTCTGCCACGATAGCTCAGTTTGGGACCACCAGAAGTCTTCCTAGACCTGGCTGTCCAGTCAAACTTCTTCTATTTAAGTATTATGGAGGACACTGTGCTCTTAGGAACCTTGAGTACTGCAGAAATTCTGTTGTAACCTTGGCCATATCTGTGCCTTGCCACAATTCTGTCTCTGAGCTTCTTGGCCAGTTCCTTTGACCTCATGATTTTCATTTGGTCACACATGCACTGTGAGCTGTGAGGTCTTATATAGACAGGTGTGTACCTTTCCAAATCAAGTCCTATCAGTTGAATTAAACACAGCTGGACTCCAATGAAGGAGTAGAACCTTCTCAAGGAGGATCACAAGGAAATGGACAACATGTGACTTAAATATGAGTGTCTGAGCAAAGGGTCTGAATTCTTATCACCATGCGATATTTCAGTTTTTCTTTTTTATTAAATTTGCAAAAATGTCTACATTTTTGTTTTTTTCAGTCAAGATAGGGTGCAGAGTGTACAGTAATGTGGAAAAAATGAACTTTTTTTCATTTACCAAATGGCTGCAATGAAAGAGTGAAAAATTTAAAGGGGTCTGACTACTTCCCGTACCCACTGTATTTATAGGAGTAACCTGACTCTGCTTGCTTCTGCCTCGGGTGGTGAGTGGGGTTATGAGGTCACCAATACATATCAGCCGGCTTATCAGCGCAAGAAGCAGGTGTCACAGAATGTTAGAGTTGGAAGGGACCACCAGTGCCATTGTGTCCAATTCCCTGCTCAATGCAGGAGTCACTCAACCATCTCAGGCAGATGTCTGTTCAGCCTCTGCTTGAAGACTTCCATTGATGGAAAACTCACCACCTCTTGTGGCAGCCTGTTACACTCATTGATCACCCTCACTGTCAAAAAGTTTTTTCTAATATCTAGTTTGTGTCTTCTCCCTTTCAGTTTAATTCCTTGGCTTCTCGTGTTTCCGTGTGTAAATGAGAATAAGGATGATCCCTCTACACTGTGACAACCCTTCAGATATTTGTAGACCGCTATTAAGTCTCCTCTGAGTCTTCTTTTTTGGAATCTAAACATTCCCAGATCCTTTAACTGTTGCTCGTAGGACATACTTTACATGAACCTATCCTACTCTAATAGGACCAGTGCAGGATGCCTGCCACTTACTAATGCAAACTGGCAGATATCTGTAGAAATGATGTCACCAGCCCCGCTCAGCGCAGGATTGAGCAGGCCTACTCCTTTAGTCCTGAGAATGGGAGGTCTGAGGAGCCTCAGAAGCTTGAAATGATGAGGAGAAGAGGTGTGTGTCTGTGTGAGATTGTTCTCTTCTACAAGGAGTGTGTAGTATGCAGTTTTTTGTATGACCCTGATAACACAATAGGAAAAAGTGAAAATTTGCAGCTTGTTTCACTAAGAATGAATGCTGAGAACGGTTTATAAAAAAAAACAAAATTAATAATAAAATGCACCACCAACTAAGATTTGAGTCTTTAGGCTTCTCTGCATAATTATTCTGGGAAAGGCCTTAAATGTTATCGCCAAATAAAAAGACCCTTATCTCTGGAGCTGTATGGTAGATTCAAAAAAAAGTATTGAATACTCAGGAGAGCAGAAAGGAAAAAAACTAAGAGTGACACCTGGCCACTTTTGGCCTGATGACAGGTTTTCTTTAAATTGACCCTGTTAACGCTGAAAATGGTATCTGATCTGCATGCAGGATGTCATAGAGCAGGACAAGCTGATCTGATTGATATACATTTGTGTGGGAAAGTTTTCACTAACTTAATTTTATTCATTGAAATCCCAGAATTTGCGTACAGTGGGCGGTCGTATTCAGTGATTGACATTCTTCCCCTGCATGACTGCATGCAGAGATAGCTATCAATCACGCAGCAGGAATCCTAAACATGCAAACACCAGGGACTTAAATGAAGACATTTACAAGTTATACTAAATCTTTTCCACCAAGCCTATATATCAGTCTCCTTTTCTATACCATGCTGTTTGCAGATCCAACTGCATGCACAGGTTCCCTTAAAACCTTGCAACTATTCTGTTAGTCCTGGCTTATTCATAATATAGTTTTTCTCAAATTATTTCTTTAAAGTTTTCCACTATTTTTTTTTTTATGATTGGCCCATCTTTAGGATAGTCCAGCAATAGCTAATCGGTTTCGGTACTACACCCGGCACCAATTGAATAAGGGGTGGATCTGCAGTACCCACCCGCGGCCACTATAGATATGATGGAGCTGCCACGTTCAGGTAGCATCCGAGAACATCTGACTGGTTCCTGTAACAGCGGTCGCACTCCCACCGATCAGATACTAAGAAGTGTCAACCTGTTGCCTGCTCTAATGGCCAATATAAGGGAGAAATGTTTGGAGATTTATTTTTTAGTGTGGATGGTTAATTTAATAAAAATTTAAAAAAAGCTGCTTGAAATGAGTGTTAAAAAAATGTTTATAAAAAAAAAACTTGATTTGAATGTTAGAATTTTCAGATAATATATTCCCTCTAAATAGAGTTTCTCCAATTGTAATGTGATAACCATTGCTCCAGGGAAGCAAAAGAAAATCTTCAGCAGTGAGCGTTCTCATTGGCTGGCCCTATTTGTGACCAGTTCTATTTCTAATGAGGTGCATATCACCGGTAACTATGTGGTCCTAGCCTTGGAGGACACACATTGTAAGCTGTTTTGTTGTTGCTTCGTACATGCAGGAAACTGACACTTCAGAAAAATTGAGAATTTCAAAACGGAACTTGGAGGTTGTAAATGAAAAATTGTCAGCAAACTTGGAAGAAACCCGAAATAAACTAAGTGTCGCCGAAAGCAGAGGACCACAACTGGAAGGAGCAGATGGCAAAGCCTGGAAATCTGTAGTTGTAAGCAAGTAAGTGTAGTTGTCTTCTCAATCTTTATCTAAAATTTTCTTTTCATGTGAAGGTGTTCTTAAGAGAATCCTCTAATAATAAAGGGATTGTGACACTAGTTACTTCTCACGGCCAAGCCATGAGTCAGAATGGTCAAGGAGTCGAAGGTCAGAAGCCTGGAGGGTATGTCATAAACAGAGACAAAAGCGGGGTCAGGTAATGTTCTGAGGTCAGAGTACCAGGAGGATAACGGATCAGAGCTGAAGGGATTAAACAGACGATTGTCAAAACGAAGTCCAAGGTCAGGCAACAACAGATCAAGCTTACAGAACTCAAGGCACAGGGAGCACAAACCTCATAAGCTGAGTGTACGTCTGGCAGACACAGCTCAGTTAGGCCGGTTTCACACGTCAGTGGCTCTGGTACATGAGGTGACAGTTTCCTCACGTACCGGAGACACTGACTCACGTAGACACATTGGAATCAATGTGCCTCTGCACATGTCAGCGTGTTTTCACGGACCGTGTGTCCGTGTGCAAATCACGGAGACATGTCAGTGTTCGTGGGAGCGCACGGATTACACGGACCCATTAAAGTCAATGGGTGCGTGTAAAACACGTACCGTACACTGACGCTGTCCGTGTGCAGTCTGTGTGCCGTGCAGGAGACAGCGCTACAGTAAGTGCTGTCCCCCCAGCCTGGTGCTGAAGCCGCCATTCATATCTTCTCTGCAGCAGCGTTTGCTGGATAGAAGATATGAAAAATCCTTTTTTTTTTTTTGTGTTTAAAATAAAGATCCCTGTCCCCACCCCCTGTGCGCCCCCCCGCTGTTACTAAAATACTCACCCGACTCCCTCGAAGCGTCCTCTCCGCGCCTCACCTTCTCCTGTATGAGCGGTCACGTAGTGCCGCCGATTACAGTCATGAATATGCGGCTCCACCTCCCATAGCTCACTCCACAAGGCTGGAAAGTCAGATGTTTCCATATAGCAAATCTATAAGGCTGCAACATGGTCTTTTTTTGTGTGTGTTTGGGTGTTTTTGTGTATGTCACAGGGTGTTTAAAGGCATTAGGATATTGATGTTTGTATTGTGGTAATAACCATTGGAGGTCCTCTCATGCTCTGTAACCCAACAGATGCAAGGGAGAGTTACCATCCTATTATTCTGTAGGTTTCCTGTTTTTGATAGGGGGATCCCCTCTCTTCATGGTGCTGTTATGGGTTCCAAAAAATCCTGTTACTGGTAAATAACTAACTACGTCTTTTGTATAAAAAACATATTGGGCATATGTGTTAGGTGAAATGCAAAAAACATAGAACTGTCCTTCTGCAAAGACTAAAAAGGTTGTGCATTATATGTTGATGGCTGTGTATTACACAGAGGTCTGCCCACGTTTGTTACCCTGTTAAATTCTGCTGTCAGTCTCTTACCGCACAGTATTTAAAATGCCCGCGCGTCATTAGCTCTCCCCATTGGCACACACATCTTGTGATCGCGGGTCGCCAATAGGTTGTTATATAGCCGGGGGTCATCTGATGACCGCTGTGCCTGTTACTCCGGATCTCCTTTTTCTGGTGTATGCAGCGTTGCTGCGTCATTGCTGCATATAGCACAAGCAATCGGACAATCACATCTTCAAGCTCCCTAAGCGGGATAACAAAATCAGCAAAAAGTTTAAAAAAAAATAAGTTTTATAAAATATTTAAAAAAAATGAAAGTTCAAGCCACCCTCCCCCATTGAAAATAAAGATATACAAAAAATACACATATGTGGTATTGCCGCATCCATAAAAGTCTGATATATCAAAATATAAAAACAATTGACTCAATTGGTAAACAGAAAAAATTCAAGAAAATTCACCACAAATCCACAAAAAATGCTATAATAAGCAATCAAAAAAGTCACGTCTGTCCCAACATGGTACTAATAAAAACATCTTCTCACCCTGCAAAAACTATGTGACGGGTCTAGGAAAAAAATGACGACACAACTTCAGCTTTTTTTTTTTTTTTTTTTTTTGCAAACTTCAAATTTTTTTTACTTCTAAAATAATGTCAAAAAAAAAAAAAAAACTGGACGTGTTTGGTATCACATATAATCATATTGATGAGGAGAATCATTTTTACTACGAAATGTACACCATAAAAACAATTCCCAACAAAGTAATGTCAGAATTGTGTTTTTGTTTTTTCACAATTTCACTGCTCTTGGCATTGCTTTCTCGTTGTCCAGTACAATACGTGGTAAAATGAATGGTATCATTCAGAAGAACAACTTATCCAGCAAAAAACAAGCCTGCTTATGTCTGAGGATAGAAAAATCAGAGTTATGGCTCTGGGAAGAAGGGGAACACAAAAACACAAATGAAAAAACGAAAATGGGCTGCGGAGTAAAAGGGTTAATGTTATTTTCAGGAATCACCAGCTTTTTATTAATAAACCCATGAAATAGCTGTTCTGTTATATAAATATGAACACTATAGCCGGCTCTAGCGCTTTAATAAAATAGGGAGGTTCTATACCAGAGATACTTGAAGGCATTCATCCTTTGTGTGCACCAAACACAAAAGGGAAATGAAACCTCAGGAAAGCATTGTGTAACGTACCGCTGGGTAACACAGGTACGCATTACAGTTCAAGATGCTAGACGTAATCTGAAGGTGGCATAATTTCTTCTGTAGGAATGGCTTTAACAGCCAGTGAATTCAGACCAGATACAATTAATAACCCTTGAAGCTCAAGGATTTTACAAAAGCTCCAATTGTTCTGCTTTGTGAGGAATAGATATGTCTCCATTGAAGCCCGTTGCACATAAGAGCTATATTTCCATACATTCTTCGCAGGAGATTAAATGCTTCGGAGTACCGTCACAGACTTTGAATAAAACTTGAGTATTAGATGCACACCTTCTTTTTCTTTAGTTTGATCTCATGCATTTTCTTACTTTGTCATTGACACTTTATTTTTTAACAAAATAACCAGATAAAAGCCTCCTTTTTAAACCTGTCAGATTGTATGAAACGAAGATGAAGGAGATGGAAGCCGAGCTTCTAAAGAGAAACGACAGCATTGTTGATCTAAAAAGGCTATTGAAAGAAGCAACCGAGCGTGAACAGAAAACCGAACAAACAATTCAGCACCTAAGAGATGAAGTAAGTAACTGAGGATCTGGATAAAATAAGTGAAACCATCTTAGTGCTGCATCATATACCTGGTTTGGCTTGAATTGGCATCATTTCTGTATTACTGAAAACATATAAGACAACTAGATGGTGGCCCGATTCTAACGCATCGAGTATTCTAGAATATGCATGTCCACGTAGTATATTGCACAGCCACGTAGTATATTGCCCAGTCACGTAGTATATTGCCCAGCCACGTAGTGTATTGCCCAGCCACGTAGTGTATTGCACAGTGACGTAGTATATTGCACAGCGACGTAGTATATAGCACAGAGCCACGTAGTATACAGCACAGACACGTAGTATACTGCCCAGTCACGTAGTATATTGCACAGTCACGTATGTAACAGGTTAAAAAGACTTAAAATAAAAAATAAACATATACTCACCCTCCGAAGGCCCTTTGTAGTCCTGGCGCCTGTGTGCAGTGCACTTCGGCAGCTTCCGGTCCCAGGGTTGGTATGAGCGCAGGACCTGTGATGACGTCACGGTCACATGACCGTGACGTCATGGAAGGTCCTTCTCGCATAGCATCCTTCGCACCAGAACCTGCCGCTTGCACTGCCGAGGACAGCGCTACATCAGAGGGTGAGAATAACCTGCATACGCAGCATCAATAGTAAAAAGTTGGTCACACAGGGTTAATAGCTGCGTTAATGGAGTGAATTACACCGCGGCATAACGCAGTCCATTAACGCTGCCATTAACCCTGTGTGAGGGCTGACTGGAGGGGAGTATGGAGCGGGCACTGACTGCGGGGAGCAAGGAGCGGCCATATTGCTGCCGGACTGTGCCCGTTGCCGATTGGTCGTGGGCGTTTTGCCACGACCATTCAGCGACTTGAATTCCCATGACAGACAGAGGCCGCGACCAATTAATATCCGTGACAGACAGACGGAAGTGACCCTTAGACAATTATATAGTAGATATTTTGAAGAGTTTTGTTTAACGATTCATTAGGTTTTGTGACAGCAGATGCATTGCTACATGTAATGTGTCAAAATCGGCCCTAACAAACCGATGAATTTATATTTGTGGGGAGACATTTCACTTCCAACCAACTTACTGTAATTTTGCATGCAGTGACTGGTACACTTATAACACAAATGTGTAAAGGGAGGCTTTAAAGGGGAGGTCGTGTACTAGTTTCATCTCCGATATGGTTTCCTCAAATGGACTCTGGTAGCAGCATTTAGCAATCTAGGTGTTATCCACGTAAACCAGTGCCCCCGTCTCCCTGATAGCTGGCTGTAGTAGAATCTTGCTGTCTCCCCGATAACTGGCTGCAGCAGAATCTTCCCTGATAGCTGGTTGCAGCACAATCTTCCCCTTTCCCTCTGATACCTGGCTACAAAAAAATCTTCCCCTTCTCCCCAATAGCTGGCTGCAGCAGAATCTTCCCCGCCTCCCCGATAGCTGGCTGCAGCGAAATCTTCCCCGTCTCCTCGATAGCTGGGTGCAGCGGAATCTTCCCCGCCTCCCCGATAGCTGGCTGCAGCAAAATCTTCCCCGTCTCCTCGATAGCTGGCTGCAGCAGAATCTTCATCCATCTCCCCGATAGCTGGCTGCAGCGGAATCTTCCCCCATCTCCCAGATAGCTGGCTGCAACGAAATATTCCCCGTCTCCCCGATAGCTGGCTGCAGCAAAATCTTCCCCGTCTCCTCGATAGCTGGCTGCAGCAGAATCTTCATCCATCTCCCCGATAGCTGGCTGCAGCGGAATCTTCCCCCATCTCCCAGATAGCTGGCTGCAACGAAATATTCCCCGCCTCCCCAATAGCTGGCTGCAGCGGAATCTTCCCCCATCTCCCCTATAGCTGGCTGCAGCGGAATCTTCCCCATCTCCCCGATAGCTGGCTGCAGCGGAATCTTCCCCATCTCCCCGATAGCTGGCTGTAGCGGAATCTTCCCCCATCTCCCCTATAGCTGGCTGCAGCGGAATCTTCCCCGTCTCCCCTATAGCTGGCTGCAGCGGAATCTTCCCCGCCTCCCCAATAGCTGGCTGCAGCGGAATCTTCCCCCATCTCCCCTATAGCTGGCTGCAGCGGAATCTTCCCCATCTCCCCAATAGCTGGCTGCAGCGGAATCTATCCCATCTCCCCGATAGCTGGCTGCAGCGGAATCTTCCCCGCCTCCCCAATAGCTGGCTGCAGCGGAATCTTCCCCCGATGGGTGGCTCCAGCTTAATCTTCCCCGTCTCCCCGATAGCTGGCTACAGCGGAATCTTCCCCTTTTCCTGCAATAGCTGGCTCCAGTTTATATGAATAAAGTCATCTAATCACTTATACTGCACAAGGAACGGCGTAAAGATTAAATAAAACAAACTCTTCACCTGCTTTTTATTTAGTTTCATCCTTCCTCCCAAAGATCACAGTAAGGCTTGGCGCACATTTATCCTGTGCTCTGCGCTGAGCGCTTACACCGGGTTTCTGTGTAAATCTCTGAAATACGCAATTCAGACAGAACCCCCACGTGTTTGCCATCACAGCCCGCCTAATTTACAGGTGATGAGCTGCACACTACAATGTACTGTCACTACAATGGCAGTTTGCAATTTTCAAAAGGCAACATCCACTGCTGCTTGTTTTTGAAAAACTCCCATGGAGTCAAAATCGTTACTACAACTGTAGATAAATTCCCAAAAGGGTTTAAGTTCCAAAATGGGGTCAACTGAGAGGGATTCTGCTCTTCTAGCACTTCGGACTCCATATACAGAGCCCCTCAAACTCTTCTAGGAAATTCTGGCTCCAGGATGCCTCCTGTATAACACTACTGCTTAGCCATACGGCACGACTTGGGAGGGATGGAGCACTATTTGCCAATGGCGCTCCATCTCTCCTGAGTCTCTCCGTATGGCTAAGCAGTACTGTACAGCAGTTGGGGTATTTCTACATTCATCAAAAATTGTGGGACATATTTTGGTGCCATTTTTAACCATTTCCCAGTGTGAAAATGTAAAATCTGCGACTAAAACAAAATTTTGTTGGTAAAAACATTTTTGTTTTCTTCATTGCCCAATGGTATAAAATTCTGTGACACACCTATGGTGTCAATATGATCACTGCACCTCTAGATGACTTCATTGAGAGGTGAAGTTTGTAAAATGGGGTTACTTATGGGGGTTGTGCTGTTCTGATACCCCAAGAGCTCTGCCAATGTGACATGGCACCCTTAAACCAGTACAGCAAAATCTGAACTCCAATATGGCACTTCTTCCCTTCTGAGCTTTGCACTGTGTCTCAAAAGTAGTTTCCGACCACATATGGGGTATCGGCGTACTCGGGAGCAATTTCACAACAAATTTTGGGGTCAATTTTCTCCTGCTATCCTTCTGAAAATAAAAAAAAATGGGGCTAAAATAACATTTTTGTGGGAACATTTTTTTATTTTCACTGCTTTACGTTGTGAAGCAGCTGGGATTTCTAGGTTATCACCACACATCTAGATGCATTCCTTGAGGGGTCTAGCTTCCAAAATGGTGTCACTTGTCGGGGTTTTCAGCTGTTTAGGCACATCAGGGACTCTGGAAAGTCTGCATTCAAAAACGTTGCTTCTTTTCTGAGACCTGCCTTGAGCCTAAACAGTATTTTACCACCACATATAGGGTATCTCAGGAGAAGTAGCACAACAAATTCTATGGTGCAATTTCTCCTGTTACCCTTGTAAAAATGCTAAATTTGGGTTTTAAAAAAAAAAAACTTGGGAAAATGTGATTTTTTTTTTTCTTTTTTTTTAGCATTTTCAAGGTTTAAGGTTATAAAATTCTGTGAAGCACCTGGTGTTTGGTTCAAGGTATTCAGTATACATCTAGATAAATCTAAGAAACATCAAAATTAGAGCACAGAAGTAAAAAGCCATAAAATTACATAATTTTTATTTGAACAAATGTTTTAAAACAGTTTTTTAAAAAGTATAGTCATTGGTACAAAATGGGGATACAAATATGCAAAAAAAACACCAAATGAAGGCAACGGATTGTTAATAATTTTATGGAAAATAGAAAAATTATGTTTTAAATATTGTTATTTAACAAAAAGGCAATAGGGGCCTGTTGTGCAAAGAGTGAAAGGGGAGCCCAAAGGAAAAAAAAGTTATATTTGTATATCCCTAGCATATGCCTTGATTTAACATGTTTACCAAAAAGTATGTATATATATATGAATGAAGGATTCCTACAAAAAAACTGCAAAAAGTAGTAAAAAGGTTCTTTCAGGCAAGTGTGTGAACTTTGCCTTTAAGAGGATTGCTAGCTTTGGGAGAATTTAAATAAGTAAGACCAAGTGAACTAGTAACACATAGAGAATTTGGCGATATGTCACCTAAATCATTCAGATGTAAGTATCAAGTATTAAGGAAACATGTTGGGACATTACCTTTAAGAGGTGGCGGCACCCCGACGCGCGTTTCGCGTGTAGCTTTGTCTCAGGGAAAGTGCGCAGGCGGGGTTATAAGGGGCTCAATATTCAGAGGACTGCTAGATCTGCGCAGAGAAATCCGCTGCTTGCTTTCATTGTGATAAATCACTGGAATCAGGGTCTCTGGTCATAAATTATGCTGCGCATACAGGGTTGTAAAAAAAGACTGGTGACCAATATCCTTTAAATAAATTAGTTGTATTCTTTTCCAAATATTTTTTTATTTTTTATTAACATTTAATAAGTAACAAAAGCATAGTCATACCTAGTACCGTAAGTGGATTTATGTAATAATGGTGAGGTATAGGGGAAAGGGGGTGATGGGAGGGGAACAAGGGTATAGAAAGTAATTAGAGAACTCTATTCAGAAACAAATGTTATTAAACAATACTGAGTAGCAAGTCAAGAGTCAAAATTACAATTATCGATGTCCTATTCCAGACAGGAAAATTAATTACGCTCATCTCAAAAGTCAGGAAAGTGTAATAACTTAAATAGTGGGTAACAAAGAAAACAAAAAGAAAGAAAATAACCAGTCCTGATGTACTTATTCCTATCGTAGGGATTCAGGAACATATTTCAGAATTAGTTTTATTCTAAGGCAACTTGGCTTCAGTATACTGCTTAGTAATTATTTAACATTTTTCTTGACCAAGGTTGACGTCCTTAAGCATTTCCCTGAAGATGCCAAGACGGATCAAGGGCTTTCCAGAGAATTTCAGATACTTCGGTAATTATAGACAAAACATAATAGTTTTAAAGTTGTGGGTTTTTTTTTACCTTGTTCAAAGCACTTGCTCTAAGGAATTCTACTTATTGTCTCTGAACAGTTTTACTTCTGTCTGGCTGTCCCTTGTAGCCTTCATTAAACGGATAGAAGTTCTACGGTACCATATTGTATACATTGTAAGGCCGGCTTCACACTCAGTGTATGAAAATACGGTCCGTTTTTTACGGCCGTAATACGCTGAAAAGTCCCCAAAATAGTGGTCCGTAGCTCCTCCGTAGGCAGGGTGTTTCAGCGTTTTTTGCGCATGGCATCCTCCGTATGTAATCCGTATGTCATCCGTACTGCGTGTTTTTATCGCAGGCTTGCAAAACCGACATACGGCTATACAAGGGATCCATGTGTTAAAAAAAAAAAAAATATATGCTGTGTATATATATATATATATATATATATATATATATATATATATATATATATATCAGTAGACGCATATATGAATATATATTAATATTTCATCCAGCGCGATATAGCAGAAAGCCGGTAATTCAATTACCGGCTTTTGCTATCTCCTTCCTAAACCCGACATGATATGAGACATGGTTTACATACAGTAAACCATCTCATATCCCCATTTTTTTTGCATATTCCACACTAGAGTTGAGCGACCTTGACCTTTTTAGAGTCGAGCCGGGTTTCGCGAAACCCGACTATCTCAAAAGTCGGGTCGAGTGAAATCGGCCGATTATGACGTAAAGTCGGGATCGACCGAAACACGAAACCCAATGCAAGTCAATGGGGCAGCATAGTCGGCAGTGAGTGGGGGCCAGGAAAACACCTAGAGTGCCCATTTTAATGTCAAAACCATCCATTCTTCTTAATGAAGCTTGTCAAGCGTAATTTACCTTATAATAATTGGAAGGCATTTGAAATTGGGGGTCATTTGGCTAAAGTTGTGGTGGGTAGGGCTGGTTCAAGTAATTAGTGGGCCCAGGAAATCTGGACCACGTCACGGCAGTGGAGCAGGGAGAGGTAAGTATTTCAACTTTGCAAGTGCTGTGAACCTGAGCAAGCAGGGGGGGCCCACTCGTTGGCATTGGCACTGGCACAGGGCCCCTCAAAGTACAGCGGTGTGTTTGCACGGCGGGGGCGCCTCCCACCGGCAGCAACACTTTTGCGTACTATGAGAGGCCCTGTGCCAGTGACGTCGCCAACTAGTATTCCTCCCCCCACCTGATGAAGGAACCTGCACTTTCATCTGCACCTTCCTCTTTGTCCCCGTGTAAGGTGGTATGGTATGCGGGAAGAGCAACCTGACTTTCAGCAGGGTCACAATGTTGTTGTGTAGCGTGCACGGAGAATGTTGCGTTATGGGTCAATGTACCAGCAGACTCATCTATCACTGGCTGGGCAATGGGCAGGATGAGGAGGAAACACAGATATAGGCCCAAAGAATAAAGTTGCCTAAATGCAGTTCAAAATTGGTAACACAGGAATAACCAGGGGGCATTGCAGTGGAGGACAACTGGAATGAGAGGCTGACACAGAGAGTAGGCCCAAATCAGTAAGTAGTCGAAATGCAGTTCAAAATTGGCAACCGTAGTAAACAGGCGGCACAGCTTTGTTCAGTGGAGGAGAACAGCAAGGAGTGGCAGACACCGATAGTAGGCCCCAACCCAACTAGTAGGCCAAATGCAGTCTAACATTAACAACTACTTAACGAGCGCCTGAAAACGGAATTTCAGGACAGGAAACCAGGAGAACAGCAAGGAGCGGCAGACACTGTTAGTAGGCCCCAAACCAACTAGTACGCCAAATGCAGTTGTTCCATTTAACCACAATTTAACGAGAGCCTGAAGATAGAAGCTCAGGAAAGGCAACCTGGAGAACACCTTGGAGTGGAACACACCATCTCTCTCCACCCCATAGCCAATTTGGAGGCCTAATGCAGCGTAGTTTCCAACAACTACTAAACGAGAGCATTAAGATCGAAGCTCTGGAAAGGCAACCTGGAGAACACCTTGGAGTGTAACACACCATCTCTCTCCACCCGATACCCATTTTGTAGGCCTAATGCAGTGTAGTTTTCTACAACTACTGAACGAGAGTCGGAAGACCGAAGCAATGGCAAGGAAACCTGGGGAACACCTTGGAGTGTAACACACCATCTCTCTCCACCCGATACCCATTTTGTAGGCCTAATGCAGTGTAGTTTTCTACAACTACTAAACGAGAGTCGGAAGACCGAAGCAATGGCAAGGAAACCTGGGGAACACCTTGGAGTGTAACACACCATCTCTCTCCACCCAATACCCATTTTGTAGGCCTAATGCAGTGTAGTTTTCTACAACTACTAAACGAGAGTCGGAAGACCGAAGCAATGGCAAGGAAACCTGGGGAACACCTTGGAGTGTAACACACCCTCTCTCTACACCACGGAAGGGCTGATTCTTAGGAAGGAAGGCTGTCGGAAAGAAGCAGGGCGCGTCCGAGGGTGATTATATTCTTATTAGGTATATACTCACCCTCGGACGCGCCCTGCTTCTTTATTTGTAATGAATGTTTATTTGCAATGTGGTTTTGACTTGCTCTATTTTTTTGGTAAATAATGATTTTATTATTTTCATTGTTTTGCATCTTCTTGGCAATAATATAAAGAAGACGCGACAGGACAACACTCGGTGGATGCCATATCTGTGTTTTAAATTGAAAAAAACTTTCAGTTAACTACTTGCAGGAGAAAGTTATTGTAGCTGGTGGCCATTTTTAGTACTGTACCAGATTTTTGGTGTATGTGTTTGTTTTTAATGTTAAAATGTCTGCATTTGATATCTCTCCAGTATTTTCTTTTTTATAAGCAAAATACTTATTTTTATATTTTCTGATGTTGGTCCAAGGGGTACACGGGCAGCAGTAGACAGGTCAGTGGAGGCCTAGTGGAAGGAGGGACCGCAGACAGGCTTTGAAGGCCTAACATAATAAATTGGGCTGGCTGTAGGCAATTTAAAATTGGTTCCAGGGGAACACGGGCAGCAGTGGCCTGGTCAGTGTAGTAGTAGTGGAAAGAACGGGCCGCAGACAGGCTTCGAAGGCCTAACATAACAAAAATTGGGATGTAGGCAATTTACAATTGGTTCCAGGGGAACACGGGCAGCAGTAGACAGGTCAGTGGAGGCCTAGTGGAAGGAGTGACCGCAGACAGGCTTCGAAGGCCTAACATAAGACAAATGTCAATACAATGGTATTGACAGTGCCAGGCATTGAAGGATGTCAGCGCATAGACTAAACATTGGTGGAGCTGTGAGATAAAATTTTGCAAGTGGTAGAGCACTGTTTGACTTGGGGGGGGGGGGGGGGGGGTACTGTCTTGTGGCCGGCGGTACAGGCCCAGGGCCCCTCATATTACAACGGTGTGTCTGACGTTGGGTGCACACCACCACCGCCAGACACTTTATTGTACTATGAGGGACCTAGTGGCAGTGCCGTCGACCAAAAGCGGGCACACCCACCTCTTCAGACAAACAGTACTCTCACGGGTGCTGGCGCCAAGTGGCGATACCACGGCCCCGTGTGGGGACTTTGGCCATTTAGGGAGGTGTTAACATGTCGGATGCTGGACAATCAGGTGCTGCAAATTACGAGATTGGAAAAGTCGTTCAGAATAGTCCACAGGCAAGACCTTTACATAGGAAAGCTAGGTGTCAGCCGGGCAAGGTGGGGCAAAAGATTTAGAAATCCAGTTGTGGTTCATTTTAATGAAGGTTAGATCATCTACATTTTGGGTAGCCAGACGAGTCCTTTTTTCTGTTAGTATTGAACCTGCAGCACTGAATACTCTTTCTGATAGGACACTAGCTGCCGGGCAAGCAAGCTCCTGCAATGCATATTCTGCCAATTCTGGCCAGGTGTCTAATTTTGATGCCCAGTAATCAAATGGGAATGACGGTTGAGGGAGAACGTCGATAAGGGATGAAAAATAGTTAGTAACCATACTGGACAAATGTTGTCTCCTGTCACTTTGAATTGATGCTGCAGTACCTGTCCTGTCTGCGGTCATAGCAAAATCACTCCACAACCTGGTCAGAAAACCCCTCTGGCCAACGCCACTTCTGATTTCTGCCCCTCTAACACCTCTGGTCTGCTGGCCCCTGCAGCTCGTGTTAGAACGATCACGGGCGCTGTGTGCAGGGAATGCCAGAACCAAACGGTCAATAAGAGTTGATTGTTTGGTTGCTAATATTAGTTCCAAGTTCTCATGTGGCATTATATTTTGCAATTTGCCTTTATAGCGAGGATCAAGGAGGCAGGCCAACCAGTAATCGTCATCGTTCATCATTTTTGTTATGCGTGTGTCCCTTTTGAGGATACGTAAGGCATAATCCGCCATGTGGCCCAAAGTTCCAGTTCTCAAATCTGTGGTTGTGCTTGGTTGAGGGGCAGTTTCAGGCAAATCCACGTCACTTGTGTCCCTCCAAAAACCAGAACCTGGCCTTGCCGCGCCAACAATTTCCACTGGCCCTGGAAAAGCTTCCTCATTAAAAATATAATCATCCCCATCATCCTCCTCCTGTTCGCCCGCTACCTCGTCCTGTACACTGCCCTGGCCAGACAATGGCTGACTGTCATCAAGGCTTTCCTCTTCCTCAGCTGCAGACGCCTGATCCTTTATGTGCGTCAAACTTTGCATCAGCAGACGCATTAGGGGGATGCTCATGATTATGGCGTTGTCTGCACTAACCAGCTGTGTGCATTCCTCAAAACACTGAAGGACTTGACACATGTCTTGAATCTTCGACCACTGCACACCTGACAACTCCATGTCTGCCATCCTACTGCCTTCCCGTGTATGTGTATCCTCCCACAAAAACATAACAGCCCGCCTCTGTTCACACAGTCTCTGAAGCATGTGCAGTGTTGAGTTCCACCTTGTTGCAACGTCTATGATTAGGCGATGCTGGGGAAGGTTCAAAGAACGCTGATAGGTCTGCATACGGCTGGAGTGTACGGGCGAACGGCGGATATGTGAGCAAAGTCCACGCACTTTGAGGAGCAGGTCGGATAACCCCAGATAACTTTTTAGGAAGCACTGCACCACCAGGTTTAAGGTGTGAGCCAGGCAAGGAATGTGTTTCAGTTGGGAAAGGGAGATGGCAGCCATGAAATTCCTTCCGTTATCACTCACTACCTTGCCTGCCTCAAGATCTACAGTGCCCAGCCACGACTGCGTTTCTTTCTGCAAGAACTCGGACAGAACTTCAGCGGTGTGTCTGTTGTCGCCCAAACACTTCATAGCCAATACAGCCTTCTGACGTTTGCCAGTAGCTGCCCCATAATGGGAGACCTGGTGTGCAACAGTGGCAGCTGCGGATGGAGTGGTTGTGCGACTGCGGTCTGTGGACGAGGTCTCGCTTCTGCAGGAGGACGAGGAGGAGGAGGAGGGGGTGCGAACGGCTACAGCCAACTGTTTCCTAGACCGTGGGCTAGGCAGAACTGTCCCAAACTTGCTGTCCCCTGTGGACCCTGCATCCACCACATTTACCCAGTGTGCCGTGATGGACACGTAACGTCCCTGGCCATGCCTACTGGTCCATGCATCTGTTGTCAGGTGCACCTTTGTGCTCACAGATTGCCTGAGTGCATGGACGATGCGCTCTTTAACATGCTGGTGGAGGGCTGGGATGGCTTTTCTGGAAAAAAGTGTCGACTGGGTAGCTCGTAGCGTGTACAGCGTAGTCCATCAGGGCTTTGAAAGCTTCGCTTTCAACTAACCGGTAGGGCATCATCTCTAACGAGATTAGTCTAGCTATGTGGGCGTTCAAACCATGTGTACGCGGATGCGAGGCTAAGTACTTCCTTTTTCTAACCATAGTCTCATGTAGGGTGAGCTGGACTGGAGAGCTGGAGATCGTGGAACTAGCGGGGGTGCCGGTGGACATGGCAGACTGAGAGACGGTGGGAGATGGTATTGTTGCCGCCGGTGCCCTAGATGCAGTGTTTCCTACTACGAAACTGGTGATTCCCTGACCCTGACTTCTTTGGCCTGGCAAAGAAACCTGCACAGATACTGCAGGTGGTGCAGAAAATGGTGGCCCTACACTGCCGGAAGGGATGTTGCATTGATGACTAGCTTCATTGGCCGAGGGTGCTACAACCTTAAGGGACGTTTGGTAGTTAGTCCAAGCTTGCAAATGCATGGTGGTTAAATGTCTATGCATGCAACTTGTATTGAGACTTTTCAGATTCTGCCCTCTGCTTAAGGTAGTTGAACATTTTTGACAGATGACTTTGCACTGATCAATTGGATGTTGTTTAAAAAAATGCCAGACTGCACTCTTTCTAGCATCGGATACCTTTTCAGGCATTGCAGACTGAGCTTTAACCGGATGGCCACGCTGTCCTCCAACAGGTTTTGACTTTGCCACGCGTTTTGGGCAAGATACGGGCCCGGCAGATGGAACCTGTTGCGATGTTGATGCCTGCTGCGGCCCCTCCTCCTCCGCTTCAGAACTGCTGCCGCCTGCACCCTGTTCCCCCAATGGCTGCCAATCGGGGTCAAGAACTGGGTCATCTATTACCTCTTCTTGTAGCTCGTGTGCAACTTCGTCTGTGTCACCTTGTCGGTCGGTGGTATAGCGTTCGTGATGGGGCAACATAGTCTCATCAGGGTCTGATTCTTGATCATTACCCTGCGAGGGCAATGTTGTGGTCTGAGTCAAAGGACCAGCATAGTAGTCTGGCTGTGGCTGTGCATCAGTGCACTCCATGTCAGATTCAACTTGTAATGGGCATGGACTGTTAACTGCTTCACTTTCTAAGCCAGGGACGGTATGTGTAAAGAGCTCCATGGAGTAACCCGTTGTGTCGCCTGCTGCATTCTTCTCTGTTGTTGTTTTTGCTGAAGAGGACAAGGAAGCGACTTGTCCCTGACCGTGAACATCCACTAACGACGCGCTGCTTTTACTTTTACCAGTTTCACGAGAGGAGGCAAAAGAGCTAGAGGCTGAGTCAGCAAGATAAGCCAAAACTTGCTCTTGCTGCTCCGGCTTTAAAAGCGGTTTTCCTACTCCCAGAAAAGGGAGCGTTCGAGGCCTTGTGTAGCCAGACGACGAACCTGGCTCCACAGCTCCAGACTTAGGTGCAATATTTTTTTTCCCACGACCACCTGATGCTCCACCACTACCACTACCCTCATTACCAGCTGACAATGAACGCCCCCGGCCACGACCTCTTCCACCAGACTTCCTCATTGTTTTAAAAACGTTACCAAACTAACGGTATTTGTTGCTGTCACACAACTTACACGGTGAGCTATAACTTCAGTATGATTTAGCTACCCCTTTACAGGTGGGTGAGACCACAACGAAAATCAGGCACAATGTTACACACTCTGTTGTTGGTGGCAACAAATGAGAGAGATGCCACACACGCAGGAATGTCACTGAAGCGCAAATGTAAATATTAATCTCCCACTGATTTGTTTTTGTTTTTTTAACAGGGAGACTTTAGAAAAAAAAAAATAATAAAAAAAAATGATTGTTTTTGTAAGGA
This sequence comes from Ranitomeya imitator, assembly GCF_032444005.1. Lineage (NCBI taxonomy): Eukaryota > Metazoa > Chordata > Amphibia > Anura > Dendrobatidae > Ranitomeya > Ranitomeya imitator. The sequence goes on from NC_091285.1 coordinate 223,252,514, forward strand.
AGAATTTATAAACCAAATAAAATGAAATGATTGTTTCAGGGAGAATTTAGAAAACAAATTTAAAAAAAATAGGCTTTCTATGGCCCACTGAGTGAGAGAGGACGCACACAGGAGTCAGGAGTGGCACACAAGCCCAGAGGCCAATATTTATCTCCCACTGATTGATTTAGTGATTTTTTTCAGGTAGATTTTGTAACCCAAATCAAGCAAAAAAATAAATAGGCTTTCTATGGCCCACAATTGGAGAGAGAGAGAGAGAGATGGCACACCCAGGAGTCAAGACTGGCACACAAGCAGAAAGGGCAATATTAATCTCCCACTGATTTGATTTTTTTTTTTTTTTCAGGGTGACTTTAGAAAAAAAAATACAAAAAAATGAATTTTTCAGGAAGAATTTAGAAATAAAATAAAATGATTGTTTCAGGGAGAATTTAGAAAACAAATAAAACAAAAAATAGGCTTTCTAGGGCCCACTGAGTGAGAGAGGACGCACACAGGAGTCAGGAGTGGCACACAAGCCCAGAGGCCAATATTTATCTCCCACTGATTGATTTAGTGATTTTTTTCAGGTAGATTTTGGAACCCAAATCAACCCAAAAAATAAATAGGCTTTCTATGGCCCACTATTTGTGAAAGAGATGGCACGCTCAGGACTGGCACACAAGCCCAGAGGCCAATATTAATCTCCCACTTTTTTTTTCTTCTCCAGGGAAAATTTATAAACCCAATAAAAAAAATAATAAATAGGCTTTCTATGGCCCACTATCTGAGAGAGAGAGATGGCACGCTTAGGACTGGCACACAAGCCCAAAGGCCAATATTAATCTCCCACTGATTGATTTATTGATTTTTTCAGGTAGAATTTAGAACCCAAATCAAGCAAAAAAATAAATAGGCTTTCTATGGCCCACTGAGTGAGAGATGGCACACACAGGAGTAAGGAGTGGCACACAAGCCCTGAGGCCAATATTTTTCTCCCACTGATTGATGTAGTGATTTTTTCAGGTAGATTTTAGAACCCAAATCAAGCAAAAAAATAAATAGGCTTTCTATGGCCCACTGAGTGAGAGATGACACAGACATGGATGGCACTCTAGCAGAAATGCCAATCTTAATCTCCCACAAAAAAAAAAAAAAAAAGGAACTGTCCTTCAATTACTATCTCCCTGCAGTAATCTCAGCCAGGTATGGCAGGCAGCAATAAGGAGTGGACTGATGCACAAATTAAATAAAAAGTGTGGACAAACAAACAAGATAGCTGTGCAGAAAGGAAGGAACAAGAGGATTTGTGCTTTGAAAAAAGCAGTTGGTTTGCACAGCGGCGTACACACAGCAATGCAGCTATCAGGGAGCCTTCTAGGGCAGCCCAGTGAGCTACAGCGCTGAGGAAAAAAAAAAAATGTAGCTTCCACTATCCCTGCACACCGAAGGTGGTGTTGGGCAGTGGAAATCGCTACAGCACAAGCGGTTTGGTGGTTAATGGACCCTGCCTAACGCTATCCCTGCTTCTGACGAAGCGGCAGCAACCTCTCCCTAAGCTCAGATCAGCAGCAGTAACATGGCGGTCGGCGGGAACGCCCCTTTATAGCCCCTGTGACGCCGCGGACAGCAAGCCAATCACTGCAATGCCCTTCTCTAAGATGGTGAGGACCAGGACCTATGTCATCACGCTGCCCACACTCTGCGTTTACCTTCATTGGCTGAGAATTGGCGCTTTTCGCGTCATTGAAACGCGACTTTGGCGCGAAAGTCGCGTACCGCATGGCCGACCCCGCACAGGGGTCGGATCGGGTTTCATGAAACCCGACTTTGCCAAAAGTCGGCGACTTTTGAAAATGAACGACCCGTTTCGCTCAACCCTATTCCACACTACTAATGTCAGTAGTGTGTCTATGCAAAATTTGGCCGTTCTAGCTAGTAAATTAAAGGGTTAAATGGCGGAAAAAATTGGCGTGGGCTCCCGCACAATTTTCTCCGCCAGAGTAGTAAAGCCAGTGACTGAGGGCAGATATTAATAGCCTGGAGAGGGTCCATGGTTATTGGCCCCCCCCCCCCCTGGCTAAAAACACCTGCCCCCAGCCACCCCAGAAAAGGCACATCTGGAAGATGCGCCTATTCTGGCACTTGGCCACTCTCTTCCCATTCCCGTGTAGCGGTGGGATATGGGGTAATGAAGGGTTAATGCCACCTTGCTATTGTAAGGGGACATTAAGCCAAATTAATAATGGAGAGGCGTCAATTCTGACACCTATCCATTATTAATCCAATACTAGTAAAGGGTTAAAAAAAACACATACACATTATTAAAAATTAATTTAATGAAAAAATCACAAAGGTTGTTGTATTAATTTATTCTACTCTCAATCCACTCACTGAAGACCCTCGATCTGTAAATAAAAAAAAAATAATAAACCAACAATATACATACCTTCCGAGGATCTGTCACGTCCAACGATGTAAATCCATCTGAAGGGGTTAAAATATTTTGCAGCCACGAGCTTTGCTAATGCAACGTTGCTCATGTCTGCAAAACCCCGGAGAATGTAGGTAAAGTAGGTCATTGACCTATATTTACCTGCATTTGCAGTGAGGCGCCCTCTGCTGGTTGTCCTCATATGAACTCGAGCCAGGGAGCTTTCTAGGAAAGTTCCCACGATCTAGGAACAGCCAGCAGAGGGCGCCTCACCGCAAATGCAGGTAAATATAAGTCAATGACCTACTTTACCTACATTCTCCGGGGTTTTGCAGACATGAGCAATGTTGCATTAGCAAAGCTCGTGGCTGCAAAATATTTTAACCCCTTCAGATGGATTTACATCGTTGGATGTGACAGATCCTCGGAAGGTATGTATATTGTTGGTTTATTTTTTTTTTTTTTTATTTACAGATCGAGGGTCTTCAGTGAGTGGATTGAGAGTAGAATAAATTAATACAACAACCTTTGTGATTTTTTCATTAAATTAATTTTTAATGTGTGTGTGTTTTTTTAAACCCTTTACTAGTATTGGATTAATAATGGATAGGTGTCATAATTGACGCCTCTCCATTATTAATTTGGCTTAATGTCACCTTACAATAGCAAGGTGGCATTAACCCTTCATTACCCCATATCCCACCGCTACACGGGAATGGGAAGAGAGTGGCCAAGTGCCAGAATAGGCGCATCTTCCAGATGTGCCTTTTCTGGGGTGGCTGGGGGCAGGTGTTTTTAGCCAGGGGGGGGGGCAATAACCATGGACCCTCTCCAGGCTATTAATATCTGCCCTCAGTCACTGGCTTTACTACTCTGGCGGAGAAAATTGTGCGGGAGCCCACGCCAATTTTTTCCGCCATTTAACCCTTTAATTTACTAGCTAGAATGGCCAAATTTTGCATAGACACACTACTGACATTAGTAGTGTGGAATATGCAAAAAAAATGGGGATATGAGATGGTTTACTGTATGTAAACCATGTCTCATATCATGTCGGGTTTAGGAAGGAGATAGCAAAAGCCGGTAATTGAATTACCGGCTTTCTGCTATATCGCGCTGGATGAGATATTAATATATATATACATATATGTGTCTCACTGACATATATATATATATATATATATATATATACCTATTCTATGTGTACACATTTATTCTACCTATTCTACTGTAAGCTGTCAGTGTGATTTTACTGTACACCGCACTGAATTACCGGCTTTTCTCTCTAACAGCGCTGCGTATTCCTCGCAAGTCACACTGCTGGTCCGTGTGTAATCCGTATTTTTGGGGCTTCCATAGACTTTCATTGATGTTTTATTTGCGCAATACGGTGACAAACGCAGCATGCTGCGATTTTCTACGGCCGTAGAAAGCCGTATAATACTGATCAGGAAAATACGGCAGATAGGAGCAGGGGCATAGAGAATAATTGTGCCGTATTTTATGCGAGTTTTACGGACGTAGTTTCTGCGCTCTTACGTCCGTAAAACTCGCTAGTGTGAGGCCGGCCTCACCCTGTAAGATCGCTTTCAACGCCCCCTTCCAAGAGTGTGAAGCATCAGTGCCTCTCTCCTGCACTCTGCACAGAGATCAATACTTTGTAGTAGGCCACGTGCACACGTTCACTATTTGGTCAGTATTTTACCTCAGTATTTGTAAGCCAAAACCAGGAGAGGAACAATCAGAGGAAAAGTATAATAGAAACATTTGCACCACTTCTGCATTTATCACCCACTCCTGGTTTTGGCTTACAGATACTGACCAAATACTGAGCATGTGACGTGGCCTCAAAGTCATCATTGATTTCATTTGAATTGGGCCTGGCTTTATTTGGTATAATATCAATATGCCGTGTGTTTCAGGCTGACCAATAATCGCTTAGAAAATGAAAAGGCGGAGTTGCTTCACCAGCTACAAGTATACAAACAATCTGCTACATTTGGTATGTATTATTAGTAATTTGTCCCTATATGTATAACCTTATATAACCATATGTAATTGAGACAAAATATTGCAATTTTAAAAAAAAAAAACCTGCCTCATAAATATTTATTTTTCTCACTTCTCTAACTCCATTAATTCCACAGCGCTTTACAGACACTTTAACCCCTTAACCCCGGAGCTTTTTTCAGTTTTTAGTTTTTCACTCCCCTCCTTGGCCATAACTTTTTTATTCTTTTCATCAATATGGCCATGTGAGGGCTTAGTTTTTGCGGGACTAGTTGTACTTTTGAATTACACCATTGGTTTTACCATGTTGTGTACTAGAAAACGGGAAAAAAATTTACAATCCCATACTTGTTTTTTGTTTGGCTTTTTTGCTAGGTTCAATAAGGCTGCGGTCACACTAGCAGTATTTGGTCAGTATTTTACATCAGTATTTGTAAGCCAAAACCAGAAGTGGGTGATAAATCCAGAAGTGGTGACATGTTTCTATTATACTTTTCCTCTATTTGTTCCACTCCTGGTTTTAGCTTACAAATACTGATGTGAAATACTGATCGTGTGACGGCAGCCTAAATGCTAAAACAGACCCACCATTTTGATTCTCCAGGTCATTACGAGTTCATGGACACCTAACATGTCTAGGTTATTTTTTATCTAAGTAGTGAAAAAAAATTCAAAACTTTGCTAATAAAAAAAGTGCATTTTCTGTTCACTGTAGCGTCTCCATTTTTCGTGATCGCGGGTTGGGTGAGGGCTTATTTTTTGCGTGCCAAGCTGACATTTTTAATGATACCATGTTGATGCAGATACGTTCTTTTGATCGCCCATTATTTCATTTTAATGCAATGTCGCAGCGACCAAAAAACATAATTCTGGCGTTTTGATTTTTTTCTTGCTATGCCATTTAGCGATCAGGTTAATCTTTTTTTTTATTGATAGATTGGGCGATTCTGAAAACGGCGATACCAAATATGTGTAGGTTTGATTTTTATTTTATTTTGAATGGGCGAAAGGGGGGTGATTTAACCCCTTTCTGCCATTAGACGTACTATTTCGTCCATGTGGGGTGGGCTTTACTTCCCACGGACGGAATAGTACGTCATAGGCGATCGGCCGCGCTCACGGGGGGAGTGCGGCCGATCGCGGCCGGGTGTCAGCTGCTTATCGCAGCTGACATCTGGCACTATGTGCCAGGAGCGGTCACGGACCGCCCCCGGCACATTAACCCCCGGCACACCGCGATCAAACATGATCGCGATGTGCCGGCAGTGCAGGGAAGCATCGCGCAGGGAGGAGGCTCCCTGCGGGCTTCCCTGAGACCCCCGCAGCAACGCGATGTGCTCGCGTTGCTCCGGGGGTCTCCTACCTCCTTCCTGCAGCAAGTCCCGGATCCAAGATGGCTGCGGATCCGGGTCCTGCAGGGAGGGAGGTGGCTTACCAAGTGCCTGCTCAGAGCAGGCACTTGGTAACGCTGCAGCGCTCTGAGACAGATCGGTGATCTGTCAGAGTGCTGTGCAAACTGGCAGATCACGGATCTGTATTGTCCCCCCCGGGACAAAGTAAAAAAGTAAAAAAAAAATGTTTACAAATGTGTAAAAAAAAAAAAAAAAAAATCCTAAATAATGAAAAAAAAAAAAAAAATTATTATTCCCATAAATACATTTCTTTATCTAAATAAAAAAAAACAAACAATAAAAGTACACATATTTAGTATCGCCGCGTCCGTAACGACCCGACCTATAAAACTGTCCCACTAGTTAACCCCTTTAGTAAACACCGTAAGAAAAAAAAAAAAAACGAGACAAAAAACAACGCTTTATTATCATGCCGCCGAACAAAAAGTGGAATAACACGCGATCAAAAAGACGGATATAAATAACCATGGTACCGCTGAAAGCGTCATCTTGTCCCGCAAAAAACGAGCCTCCATACAGCAACATCAGCAAAAAAATAAGAAAGTTATAGTCCTCAGAATAAAGCGATGCAAAAATAATTATTTTTTCTATAAAATAGTTTTTATCGTATAAAGGCGCCAAAACATAAAAAAATGATATAAATGAGGTATCGCTGTAATCGTACTGACCCGAAGAATAAAACTGCTTTATCAATTTTACCAAACGCGGAACGGTATAAACGCCTTCCCCAAAAGAAATTCATGAATAGCTGGTTTTTGGTAATTCTGCCTCACAAAAATCGGAATAAAAAGCGATCAAAAAATGTCACGTGCCCGAAAATGTTACCAATAAAAACGTCAACTCGTCCCGCAAAAAACAAGACCTCACATGACTCTGTGGACTCAAATATTGAAAAATTATAGCTCTCAAAATGTGGTAACGCAAAAAATATTTTTTGCAATAAAAAGCGTCTTTCAGTGTGTGACGGCTGCCAATCATAAAAATCCGCTAAAAAACCCGCTATAAAAGTAAATCAAACCCCCCTTCATCACCCCCTTAGTTAGAGAAAAATAAAAAAATTAAAAAAATGTATTTATTTCCATTTTCACATTAGGGTTAGGGTTAGGGTTAGGGCTAGGGTTAGGGTTAGGGCTACAGTTAGGGTTAAGGCTACAGTTAGGGTTGGGGCTAAAGTTAGGGGTAGGGTTTGGATTACATTTGCGTTTGGGATTAGGGTTAGGGGTGTGTCTGGGTTAGAGGTGTGGTTAGGGTTACCGTTTGGATTAGGGTTTCAGTTATAATTGGGGGGTTTCCACTGTTTAGACACATCAGGGGCTCTCCAAACGTGACATGGCGTCCGATCTCAATTCCAGCCAATTCTGCGTTGAAAAAGTAAAACAGTGCTCCTTCCCTTCCGAGCTCTCCCGTGTGTCCAAACAGGAGTTTACCCCAACATATGGGATATCAGCGTACTCAGGACAAATTGGACAACAACTTTTGGGGTCCAATTTCTCCTGTTACCCTTGGGAAAATACAAAACTGGGGGCTAAAAAATAATTTTTGTGGGAAAAAAAAAAGATTTTTTATTTTCACGGCTCTGCGTTATAAACTGTAGTAAAACACTTGGGGGCTCAAAGTTCTCACAGCACATCCAGATAAGTTCGTGGGGGGGTATAGTTTCCAATATTGGGTCACTTGTGGGGGGTTTCTACTGTTTAGGTACATTAGGGGCTCTGCAAACGCAATGTGACGCCTGCAGACCATTCCATCTAAGTCTGCATTCCAAATGGCGCTCCTTCCCTTCGAGCCCTCCCATGCGCCCAAACGGTGGTTCCCCCCCCCCACATATGGGGCATCAGCGCACTCAGGACAAATTGGACAACTTTTGGGGTCCAATTTCTCCTGTTACCCTCGAGAAAATACAAAACTGGGGACTAAAAAATAATTTGTGGGAAAAAATTTTTGTTTTATTTTTACGGCTCTGCATTATAAACTTCTGTGAAGCTCTTGGTGGGTCAAAGTGCTCACCACACATCTAGATAAGTTCCTTAGGGGGTCTACTTTCCAAAATGGTGTCACTTGTGGGGGGTTTCAATGTTTAGGCACATCAGTGGCTCTCCAAACGCAACATGGCGCCCCAGCTCAATTCCAGTCAATTTTGCATTGAGAAGTCAAATGGCGCTCCTTCGCTTCCAAGCTCTGTCATGCGCCCAAACAGTGGTTTAGCTCCACTTATGGGGTATCGGCGTACTCAGGACAAATTGTACAACAAGGTTTGGGGTCCATTTTCTCCTGTTGCCCTTGGTAAAATAAAACAAATTGGAGCTGAAGTAAATTTTTTGTGAAAAAAAGTTAAATGTTCATTTTTATTTAAACATTCCAAAAATTCCTGTGAAACACCTGAAGGGTTAATAAACTTCTTGAATGTGGTTTTGAGAACCTTGAGGGGTGCAGTTTTTAGAATGGTGTCACACTTGGGTATTTTCTATCATATAGACCCCTCAAAATGACTTCAAATGAGATGTGGTCCCTAAAATAAAATGGTGTTGTAAAAATGAGAAATTGCTGGTCAACTTTTAACCCTTATAACTCCCTAACAAAAAAAAATTTTGGTTCCAAAATTGTGCTGATGTAAAGTAGACATGTGGGAAATGTTAATTATTAAGTATTTTGTGTGACATATCTCTGTGATTTAATTGCATAAAAATTAAAAGTTGGAAAATTGCGAAATTTTCGCCATATTTCCGTTTTTTTCACAAATAAACGCAGGTAATATCAAAGAAATTTTACCACTATCATGAAGTACAATATGTCTCGAGAAAACAATGTCAGAATCACCGGGATCCGTTGAAGCGTTCCAGAGTTATAACCTCATAAAGGGACAGTGGTCAGAATTGTAAAAATTGGCCCGGTCCATAACGTGCAAACCACCCTTGGGGGTAAAGGGGTTAAACTTATATTTATTTATTTTTTCACATTTTTAAAAACACTTTTTTTTTTTGTTTTTACTCCATGAGAGGCTAGAAGCTGCTACACCTTTATCGGCTCTGCTACATAGGAGCGAAGCTCAGATCGCCCCTATGTAGCTGAATTACAGCATTGCTATGGGCGCTGACCACAGGGTGGCGCTCATAGCAATCTGGCATCAACAACCATAGAGGCCTCAAGGAGACCTCTGGTTGTCATGCCGACGCACCGATGACCCCCGATCATGTGACTGGGGTCACCGATGCGCATTTCCAGCCAGATGCGCTTGTTAATTTAACTAGCTAATAGGCGCGGGTGGATCGCGATTGCACCCGCGCTTATTGCACGCACATGTCAGCTGTTCAAAACAGAGTGTCTCCATTTTTCTGCTCGGGTGAGGGCTTATTTTTTGCGTGCCGAGCTGACGTTTTTAGTGATACCATTTTTGATACGATCTTTTGATCATCCGTTATTGCATTTCAATGTAATGTCGTAGTGACCAAACAAACTTAATTCTGGAGTTTAGACTTTTTTTTCCTCACTACGCCGTTTAGCGATCAGGTTAATCTTTTTTTTTTTTATTGAAAAAAGCAATTCTGAACACGGCGATACCAAATATATGTAGGTTTGATTTTATTTTGAATGGGGAGATTTGAACTTTTATATTTTTTTTTATATTTTTAAAAACTTTTTTTTACTTATGGCATGCTTCAATAGTCTCCATTGGAGACTAGAAGCTGCCACAACCCGATCGCCTCTATATAGCAGATTTACTCACTTACTTGCTATGAGCGCCGTTCACTGGGGGGTGCTCACAGCAAGCTGGCACTGACAACCATAGAGGTCTCCAGACCTCAGGTTGTCATGCCAACACACAGGTGACCCTCGATCATGTGACGGGGGGTTATCGGTGTGCATATTTCCAGCACGATTTAAATGCCGCTGTAAGTTTGACAATGGTATTTAACTGGTTAATACCCGCGGCTATTGCAGTCACTTGTTCAAAACAGCTGAAAGGTCCACGGAAAGATGCGGGCTCCCCGCCGGAGCCCTTATCAAATTGAGGGAGTCCAACATCGGCGTTCTATTGTGCCCGATGTCGGAAAGGGGTTAAAATTAACCTACCCTTAAAATTATAGACTGTACATTCTGTGTCAGTGGGCAAACTTACAAAATCAGCGAGGGATCAAATACTTATTTCCCCCACTGTATTCCAGGTCATTGAACGCTGTAAAAACAAGCAAAAAACAATGGCAGAATTCAGTTTCATTCCCCAATTCATAACACTTGTAATTTTTCCCCTTGTTTCACGACATTATATGGTAAAATTAATGGTATCATTCAAAAATATTACTGGTACTGCCAAAAACAAGCCCTCATACATCTGTGTCGACTGATAAATTAACCCCTTTACCCACAAGGGTGGTTTGCACGTTAATGACCAGACCAATTTTTACATTTCTGACCACTGTCCCTTTATGAGATTTTAACTCTGGAACGCTTCAACCGATTTTGACGATTCTGACATTGTTTTCTCGTGACATATTGTACTTCATGATAGTGGTAAAATTTCTTCGATATAACTTGCGTTTATTTGTGAAAAAAACGGAAATTTGGGGAAAATTTAGCAATTTTCCAACTTTGAATTTTTATGCCCTTAAATCATAGAGATATGTCACACAAAATACTTAATAAGTAACATTTCCCACATGTCTACTTTACATCAGCACAATTTTGGAACCAAAATTTTTTTTGTTAGGGAGTTATAAGGGTTAAAAGTTGACCAGCAATTTCTCATTTTTACAACACCAATATTTTTAGGGACCACATCACATTTTTGAAGTAATTTTGAGGGGTCTATATGATAGAAAATAACCAAGTGTGACACCATTCTAAAAACTGCACCCCTCAAGGTGCTCAAAACCACATTCAAGAAGTTTATTAACCCTTCAGGTGTTTTACAGGAATTTTTGGAATGTTTAAAAAAAAAATTAACTTTTAACTTTTTTTCACAAAAAATTTACTTCAGCTCCAATTTGTTTTATTTTCCCAAGGGTAAGAGAAGAAATTGGACCCCAAAAGTTTTTGTGCCAGTTGTTTTGAGTACGCCGATACCCCACATATGGGGGTAAGCCACTGTTTGGGCGCATGGCAGAGCTCAGAAGGGAAGGAGCGCCGTTTGACTTTTCAATGCAAAATTGACTGGAATTGAGATGGGACGCCATGTTGCGTTTGGAGAGCCCCTGATGTGCCTAAACATTGAAACCCCCCACAAGTGACACCATTTTGGAAAGTAGACCCCCTAAGGAACTTATCTAGATGTGTGGTGAGCACTTTAACCCACCAAGTGCTTCACAGAAGTTTATGATGCAGAGCCGTAAAAATAAATCATATTTTTTCACAAATATGATCTTTTCGCCCCCAATTTTTTTATTTTCCCAAGGGTAAGAGAAGAAATTGGACCCCAAAAGTTGTTGTGCCATTTGTCCTGAGTATCCCGATACCCCACATGTGGGGGTAAACCACTGTTTGGGCGCATGGCAGAGCTCGGAAGCGAAGGAGTGCCATTTGACTTTTCAATGCAAAATTGACTGGAATTGAGATGGAACGCCATGTTGCGTTTGGAGAGCCACTGATGTGCCTAAACATTGAAACCCCCCACAAGAGACACCATTTTGGGAAGTAGACCCCCTAAGGAACTAATCTAGCTGTGTTTTGACAGCTTTGAACCCCCAAGTGTTTCACTAGTTTATAATGCAGAGCTGTGAAAATAAATATTTTTTTTTCCCAAATTGTTTTTTAGCCCCCAGTTTTGTATTTTCCCAAGGGTAACAGGAGACATTGCAGACTTAGATGGATTGGTCTGCAGGCGTCACGATACATGTGCAGAGCCCCTGATGCACCTAAACAGAAGAAACCCCCCACAAGTGACACCATTTTGGAAACTTGACCCCCTAAAGAACTTATCTAGATGTGTTTTGACAGCTTTGAACCCCCAAGTGTTTCACTACAGTTTATAACGCAGTCGTGAAAATAAAAATTATTATTTTTTTTTTTTCCACAAATGTTTTTTTTAGCCCCCAAATTTTTATTTTCCCAAGGGTAACAAGAGAAATTGGACCCCAATAGTTGTTGTCCAATTTGTCCTGAGTATGCTGATACCCCATATGTTGGGGTAAACCCCTGTTTGGGCACACGGGAGAGCTCGGAAGGGAAGGAGCACTGTTTTACTTTTTCAACGCAGAATTGGCTGGAATTGAGATCGGACGCCATGTCGCGTTTGGAGAGCCCCTGATGTGCCTAAACAGTGGAAACCCCCAATTCTAACTGAAACCTTATCCCAAACACACCCCTAACCCTAATCCCAACCATAGCCCTAACCACACCCCTAACCCTAATCCCAACCGTAAATGTAATTGAAACCCTAACTTTAGCCCCAGCCCCAACCCTGGCCCTAACCCTAATAGGAAAATGGAAATAAATACATTTTTTTTATTTTTTTATGTTTCCCTAACCAAGGGGGTGATGAAGGGGGGTTTGATTTACTTTTATAGCAGGTTTTCTAGCAGATTTTTATGATTGGCAGCCGTCACGACCTAAAAGACGCTTTTTATTGCAAAAAATATTTTTTGCGTTACCACATTTTGAGAGCTATAATTTTTCCATATTTTGGTCCACAGAGTCATGTGAGGTCTTGTTTTTTGCGGGACGAGTTGACGTTTTTATTGGTAATATTTTCGGGCACGTGACATTTTTTGATCGCTTTTTATTCCGATTTTTGTGAGGCAGAATGACCAAAAACCAGCTATTCATGAATTTCTTTTGGGGGAGGCGTTTATACCCTTCCACGTTTGGTAAAATGGATAAAGCAGTTTTATTCTTCGGGTCAGTACGATTACAGCGACACCTCATTTATGTCATTTTTTTTATGTTTTGGCGCTTTTATACGATAAAAACTTTTATAGAAAAAATAATTATTTTTGCATCGCTTTCTCAGGACTATAGCTTTTTTATTTTTTCGCTGATGATGCTGTATGGCAGCTCGTTTTTTGCGGGACCAGATGACGTTTTCAGCGGTACCATGGTTATTTATATCCGTCTTTTTGATCGCGTGTTATTCCACTTTTTGTTCGGCGGTATGATAATAAAGCGTTTTTTGCCTATTTTTTTTTACGGTGTTCAGTGAAGCGGTTAACTGGTGGGACAGTTTTATAGGTCGGGTCGTTACGGACGCGGCGATACTAAATATGTGTACTTTTGTTTTGTTTTTTTTATTTAGATGAAGAAGTGTATTTATGGGAACAATATTTTTTGTTTTCTTTAGGAATTTATTTATTTATTTATTTTTACACATCTAAAAAATTTTTTTTTTTTTTGACTTTGTCCCAGGGGGGTACATCACTGTATAGTGACAGATCGCTGATCTGACACTTTGCAGAGCACTGTGTCAGATCAGCGATCTGCCGTGCCCTGCTGCAGGCTTACAGGAGCCTGCTCTGGACCCGGAAGTACTCCCTGCAGGACCCAGAAGTAGCCCTGCAGCCATTTTGGATCCGGGGCCTGCAGGGAGGAGACGCTCGGTACAAGGTGAGCACATTGCCTTGTACCGATCGTCTCAGGGAAGCACGCAGGGAGCCCCCTCCCTGCGCAATGCTTCCCTATACCACCGGCACACTGCAATCATGTTTGATCGCGGTGTGCCGGGGGTTAATGTGCCGGGCGCTCCTGGCACACAGTGCCGGATGTCAGCTGTGATAGTCAGCTGACACCGAGCCATGCTCCCCCGTGAGCGCGGCCGATCGCTCTGGACGTGCTATTCCGTCCTTGGGAAGTAAGGCCCACCCCACATGGACGGAATAATACGTCAAATGGCAGAAAGGGGTTAAAAAAAAAAAGTGGTGTGGCTCTTGAAAGAAGGCAAGGAAAAAAGTGCAAAAAAAACCCTAAAAATTCCCTTGTCCTTAAAGGTTTAGAAAGTGTTTTCTCTGGACTAGCATTACAATCATACTTTTATATATTGTCTTATAGGCTCTCAGGTTCTTGAAAATGACAGCAAATACAACAAGTTGATGGAAGAAGTAGTGGACCTTCAAACACATATTAAAACCTCTGATCTTGAGAAGCTACATTTGAAGGTAATTGCCTGGTAAAGTTCTCTTTACATGTATGTTTTAGTAAATACTTGTATTCCCCATCTTCTCTTAGAAGCCTGCAATGTAATGTTCCTCCTCCCAGAAATGCATTCGACAAGGAGGTGTTACCATTAGTGATTAGCGAATATACTCGTTACTTGAGATTTCTCGAGCACGCTCAGGGGTCCTCCGAGTATTTTTTAGTGCTCGGAGATTTAGTATTTCTTGCCGCAGCTGAATGATTTACATCTGTTAGCCAGCATAAGTACATTTGAGGATTCCCTAGCAAAAAGGCAACCCCCACATGTACTTATGCAGGCTAACAGATGTAAATCATTCAGCTGCGGCAAGAAAAACTAAATCTCCGAGAACTAAATAAAATATTCGGAGGACACCCGAGCATGCTCGAGAAATCTCGAGTAACTAGTATATTCGCTCATCACTAGTTACCATGCCTCTTTGCAAAGACTTGTGTTGCTTTCACACATTGGTGTCACGATCCATGATTCATGGGCCAGGATCAGCTATCCAAACCCAACAGCCTCTGGTCAGGAGAACGATGGCTGGTCCATGAATTGTGGTCTGAACTCAAATGGCGATATATGGATGTGTGAATCCTACACGAGGCTGAAGTCAACGTTGGTAGTCATCTGTAGTTGCAGCTAAACCTTCTGCCCACAGCTGCCATATGGGAATCCAGCCCGATTCTTTAAGCACTGATTCGACTGTGCGAAACGATTTAGGGATGCTTTAATGAGAAAAGCGTACACAATAGGGTGACCCTATTGGAGGAAAAAAAAAAACCTGAAAAAAAGGTATTCACCGTTCTAGGATAACTACCATAGAGACACAATTGCTGCTGCCAGTAGGGGGAAAGGCACTTTGAAATTAGGAGGCGCAGCTGGAGGTAACCAGTCCTTGCAGCGGTTTCAACTTTCAATGCCAAACTGGCATCTTTTTCAAGTTCAAAAATCTAACCAGTGGCGCGTTGCTTCATGAATTAAGAGTGTCTTGACTCCACCACACACCCTCATCAAATCACATTAATCATTCTAAACCTCTCCTAAACCTACCCTCTCCTAGTGTATCCTCACCCATCCCCTGCAGTCTGAGCCCTCGCGGGCAGGGTCCTCCCTCCTTATGTACCTGTGTGCCTTGTTATTTGCTCATGTTTAATGTATTTGTCTATATTTGCCCGTATTCACATGTAAAGCGCCATGGGATAAATGGCACTATAAAAATGTATAATAATAATAATCAACAAAATGAGACGCAGGTGTTACAAGTTGTGCTATATTCTTATTTGCTGTTGATAAGCCAACAATGCTCTATTTTTGTACATTTTACATTACGCCCGTGAATTCTCTCTGGTAGAGGTTTCCTCTATCTTTAGGTCCTTTTAATAGCTACCTGCTTTAGATTACTGTAGAAGTTTCTATGTCTCCTATTTGGAGTGGTAGCTTCCTAGTAATCCATACAATTTCCTCTTCACTACGTAGACTCTAGATTGACTGTACATTACTTGCGTTCTTCATATTGTTTTTCTTATTTACAGGAAGAAATCAGAAGGTTGAAGCAGGAACTAGAAAACTTTGATCCCATGTTTTTTGAAGAGATTGAGGATCTGAAATACAACTACAATGAAGAAGTTAAAAAGAATATACTACTTGAAGAAAAGCTGAAAGCCCTATCTCAGCAATTTGGTGTCCATATAGATCTTCCCACCCACTGAATGAGTTTGACAGATCCATCAGAACCTACATGACTTATTATGGTGGCATCACACATTGCAGACATAGTGGAATCCATCCTTAAATTCCATAAACTACAATGTTTAGCCACCATGATTCCCTTCTAACTTAAGGGGAAAAGAAAAAAGACTCAGCGGACTGTAACATGCTGCAGATTTCCCCACAAATTCCAAAGAACTACTATGCAGTTTTCATTCTTTAACTCCATTGCTTACCAATATCAATGAAATTATGCATGTGAATTTTGATACAAGTTTTTAGGCAAAATTCACATTGTGTGCATATAAAGGGCTTTTTCTTTATCCAATGTTAGGTACACATTAGCAGCCCATTTCATTCATCCTGCCATATCAGAGAACCCTGTGCCAGAGATAACAGGATGGCTGCCCCTCCGCAGCATGGAGATGAAGCTTGGATTTTTAAAGGATGGTCCTAGAAAAGACTTCATATCATCCTGATAGTGTTTGACACTGCACCAGAACTACATGACTTTATAAAAATTCTGCTGAACCATTAACTAGGTCCATACAGTTTCAGCAAATGTGAGCGCTTACTGCAGAGTAAAATTATATAGAGAATTGCACTTTTATTGAAGGAAATACTTTATACAATGTAGATTCAAATTCCCTTTTTCCATGCCAAATTACAGGGACAGGTTTACACTTAATGTAGTTTATTAAATCTGTAAATACAGAATGTAAACAGTTGTTTCTTTTGTGATAAAGAGCTGTACGTTTTGTAGAAAATGTAAATTCTTAATTTTCAATAAAGCTATCAAATTTGAGCAGTTGAGGCATTCTTTATCAAGTCTTAGTCCAGCACATTGTAGCTCTTACTTGTTTGTACATTCTTTACTTTCTTAAATATGCTGAGGATTTTTTTTTTCTTAAAACGTTGCAGTGTCATTCCTTCAAGAAATGTCTGAATGCAATGATAACGTTATGTGGCCCTTCTTTTTAATAGATTGTGTCTGTACCTGCACATACCGTACATGTTATGACAAGGGGAATCTTAAAACCTGGTGTTATAGCAGTTATATTTCCAGGAGGAACACATGAACGAAACAGTGTAAAGTTTAAGAGTTCACATGTTCCTTTTAAAATGTTATTGCTACTAGAAAGACATGCAAAACTTTAAAACGTGAACTTTTTAATATCTTTCCATGCTAGGCAAAATTGTTAAAATCACTATTAGGGAAATTGTCTTCATTCCCGAAAAAAAGTATTTAAATGGCTTCTAATACCCTGCTTTTCCCCAGTCTATTTACCTGTATTTAATTGCATAGATCTCAGAATTACTTATTTGCAGTGAATGGGTCAGGTCAGCATTAGTGATGAGCGAGTATACTTGTTGCTCGACATTTCCCGAGCACGCTCGGGGGTCCTCCAAGTATTTGTAAGTGCTCGGAGATTTAGTTTTTGTTGACGCAGCTGCATGATTTACAGCTGATAGACAGCATGAGTACATGTGGGGGTTGCCTGGGAATCCCCACATGGAATCAAGCTGCCAAACAGCTGTAAATCATTCAGCTGCGGCAATGAAAACTAAATCTCCGAGCACTAAAAAATACTCGGAGGACCCCCGAACGTGCTCGGGAAATCTCGAGTACCGAGTATACTCACTCATCACTAGTCCGCATCTATCTCACTAAGGCCTCATGCAGATGTCCATGAGTCACTTCTGTTAGCTCTATCCTTTGTTGTCACAGCTAGAACATGTACCCATTAAAGAGAACCAGTCACCAGTTCTTCATGTGTGAACAAATACCATCACTTTGATAAACACCTGTGCTGCATTCCACAAAGTTGTATATTGTCCCCGATTCCCTCCCTAAAAACCTTTTTGAACCCCTCCCACGCTGTATGCAAATTTAGACGTTCTGGTCCGAGGGGGACATTGCTGCAGAGTCTGTCCCTCCTCTCCGCTCGGAATCGGCATCCTCCTGCTCTGACTGATGTGGATGACGCGTCCTGCGTCATCCACATAGCCAAAGAAAATCTTGCGGTGACACAGCCAGCTAGTGCAAATGCACTTGGCTCTGCCCTACTGCGGGCAGAACATAAAACATAATTACGTTTTAAGGTAGCTGTATGAAATCCAATTGCACACAAGTGTCACACAGTCTTAAACAAAATAAGCTGATGGCACAAGAAGGAAAATTACAAAAAAGTCTTTCAGTTCAAACTCAGACGATTTTTCATACGTTCGTCTTTAGGCACCTTAAATGAAAGGAAGAAGGTATTACCATTGCGAAACAGTCTGTTCTCCTGCTCTATATGTCAATTCTTCCATGTTTAAGGCTGTGTGCACATGTAGCAGATTTTTCGCGTTTTTTCGCTATAAAAACTGCAAAAAAAACACTCACATTAAGCATCCTATTTAATAGAATGCAATCCGCATTTTTTGTGCACATGCTGCATTTTTTTCCTAAGCGGAATCGCATTCCAGAAAAAAACGCAGCATGTTCATTAAATTTGCGGAATCGCGGGGATTCCGCACACCTAAGTGCATTGATCTGCTTACTTCCCGCATGGGGCTATGCCCACCATGCGGGAAGTAAGCAGATCATGTGCGGTTGGTACCCAGGGTGGAGGAGAGGAGACAATCCTCCACGGACTGGGCACCATATGATTGGTAAAAAAAAAAGAATAAAAAATCGTGATACTCACCTTCTGATGGCCCCAGAGTCCTCCCACCTCTCAGCGGTGCACGCGGCCGCTTCTGTTCCTATAGATGGTGTGTGTGAAGGACCTGCGATGACGTCGCGGTCACATGACCGCGATGTCGTCGAAGATCCTGCACACACACCATCTATAGGAACGGAAGCCGCTGAGGAGATTGGGACGTCAGAAGGTGAGTATAACCATTTTTTTTATTATTTTTAACATTCTATCTTTTACTATTGATGCGGCATAGGCTGCATCAATAGTAAAAAGTTGGTCACACTTGTAAAATAGGGATTTTTGTGTGTACTCACCGTAAAATCCTTTTCTCCGAGCCACTCATTGGGGGACACGGGACCATGGGTGTTATGCTGCTGTCACTAGGAGGCTGACACTAAGCCGAGACAAAAAAAGGTTAGCTCCTCCCCTGCAGTATACACCCTCATGCTGGCTTCCAGAGACCCAGTTCAGTGCAAAAGCAGTAGGAGAATAACAACAAAATATCAAGAAACATTAGAGTATAACATGTCCAAAAAAACAGTCAAAACCTGAAAAAGGTAACGAGCCGTAAGGCTAACAGGGTGGGTGCTGTGTCCCCCAATGAGTGGCTCGGAGAAAAGGATTTTACGGTGAGTACACACAAAAATCCCTATTTCTCCTTCGCCACATTGGGGGACACAGGACCATGGGACGTCCCAAAGCAGTCCCTGGGAGGGAAACCATACAACCAAATAACTCCGTGTACCATCTGACTTACAAATGCGCAACGGCCGCTTGCAGAATACGTCTGCCAAGGGCCGCGTCCGTAGAGTGAATGTGGACATTGTAGTGCTTTGTGAAAGTATGCAGGCTGGACCACGTAGCAACCTTGCACACCTGCACCGCTGTAGCCTGGTGCCGGATGGCCCAGGAAGCACCCATCGACCGAGTGGAGTGTGCTCTAATCCACGCCGGGATAGGACTGCCCCTGACCCGATAAGATTCCTGGATAGCAGATCGAATCCATCTGGCTATCGTGGCTTTAGACGCAGCCAAACCCTTTCTGTGACCCTCCGGGAGCACGAAAAGGGCGTCCGATTTTCTGAAATGAGCCGTTCTGGAAATGTACCTCCTAAGGGCCCGTACCACATCCAGGGTATGAAGGGCTTTCTCGACCCTGTGTCTAGGTTGCGGGCAAAAAGAGGGAAGAATGATGTCCTCGTTAAGGTGAAAAGATGAGACCACCTTAGGGAGAAAGGCCGGAGAAGGGCGTAGAACTACCTTGTCCTGGTGGAAGGCAAGAAACGGAGCCCGGCAGGATAAAGCGGCCAATTCTGAAACCCGTCTGATAGACGTCACGGCTACAAGGAAGGCAACCTTCCAGGAGAGGACAGAGAGCGGAACGTCCTGAAGGGGTTCAAACGGAGGTTCCTGAAGAACCCCCAGGACCAAGTTGAGATCCCAGGTCTCTAACGGCATTCTGTAGGGAGGTACCACATGGGAGACCCCCTGAATGAAAGTCTTGACTTGAAGATTGGCAGCGATCCTGCGTTGGAACAGCACGGATAACGCTGAGATCTGACCTTTGAGAGAACTCAGAGCCAAACCGGAACCCAAACCGGACTGAAGGAAATCCAAAATGCAAGGGATAGAGAAGACTAGCGGAGGGTGACCTCGGAGCCTGCACCATGAGAAGGTCTTCCAGGTGCGGTGGTAAATGGAAGCGGAAGACGTCTTGCAAGCGCTTAGCATGGTGGGAATGACCTGCTGAGAGAAACCAGCTCGAGTTAGAATCCAGGTTTCAACAGCCACGCCGTTAAACGTAGGGCCCCTGAGCTCTGGTGGCAGATCGGTCCTTGGCGAAGCAGGTCTGGGCGGTCTGGTAACCGCCAGGGGACGTCGGCTACGAGCTGAACGAGCTCCGCGTACCAAGCGCGAAGTGGCCAATCTGGGGCAACCAGAATGACCGGAACCCCCTCCGTCTTGATCTTTCGGATCACCTTCGGCAGTAAGGGAAGTGGAGGAAACACGTATGGGAGTTGAAACTGATGCCAAGGAAATATCAGCGCGTCCACTCCGATGGCCTGAGGATCCCGAGAACGAGCAATGAAGTTGTGAACCTTGGCGTTCAATCTGGACGCCATCAGATCCACGTCCGGGGTCCCCCAGCGAAGGCAGATCTGTCGAAAGACCTCTGGATGGAGTTCCCACTCCCCCGAGGCAAGGCCCTGACGGCTCAGAAAGTCTGCCGCCCAGTTTTCGACTCCCGGAATGTGCACCGCGGAGATGGTGGAGTGGTTGGCTTCGGCCCAACGAAGAATGTGGGAGACCTCCTGCATCGCCGCCCTGCTGCGGGTACCCCCCTGGTGATTTATGTAAGCCACCGCTGTGACATTGTCCGATTGGACTCGTATCGGGTGAACCGCAAGCAGGGCGTGAAAGCGACTCAGAGCAAGCCTGATCGCACGAATCTCCAGAATGTTGATAGGGAGCCTCGACTCCCGAACAGTCCAACGGCCCTGGGCAGAGTGGTGAAGAAACACCGCACCCCAGCCGAGGAGACTGGCGTCGGTAGTTAGCACTAACCAGCGGATCGGGAGAAAGGACTTCCCCTGGAGAAGAGATGGACCCAGGGTCCACCATACAAGAGATTGTCTGACCCGCGGAGACAACGGGCAAGGACGGTCGAGAGATGAGAGACTCCTGTCCCAATAGTCCAACAGAGCCTGCTGCAAGGGACGGAGATGGAGTTGAGCGAAAGGCACCGCTTCGATTGCTGCGACCATTTTGCCCAGGATCTTCATAGCGAACCGAATGGATCGCGGGCGAGGATAGCAGAGGGTCCGGGCTCCTAGCTGAAGCACTTGGGCCTTGGACTGAGGAAGCAAGACTAGACCCCTTGAAGTGTCCAGGATCATTCCCAGAAAAGAGATGCGTCGGGCAGGAACGGGAGAGAACTTGCTCAAGTTGATCAACCAGCCCAGGCGCGAAAGGGAATCCAAGGTAATGTGGACGCTTGCCTCGCAGGCCTGATAAGATGGACCCTTTATGAGGAGGTCGTCCAAGTAAGGTAAGACTACCACTCCTCGCGAATGAAGAATGGCCATGACAGCCGCCATGACCTTTGTGAATACCCTGGGTGCCGTGGCAAGACCGAAGGGTAAGGCCGTGAATTGGAAGTGGTCCTCTAGAATGGCAAAGCGGAGGAACCTTTGATGTGGCGGGAATATTGGAATGTGAAGATAGGCATCCTTGATGTCTATCGATGCCAAGAATTCCCCTCTCTCCATCGAGGAGATGACCGACCGGAGCGATTCCATCCTGAAGTGTCGTACTTTTACGCACTTGTTCAGGAGCTTCAGATCCAAAATGGGGCGCACTTTCCCGTCCTTCTTTGGCACGACGAAGAGGTTTGAGTAGAAACCTTTGAACCTCTCGTGTTCCGGAACTGGAACAATGACCCCGCTCTGGCGGAGGGCGTGGATGGCGCAAAGAAGGGCGCGAGACTGAGCTCCCGAACTGGGGAGACGAGAGGGAAAAAACCGAGTTGGAGGAGGAGCAGAGAACTCTATTTTGTAGCCAGACGACACCAGATCCCTGACCCATTCGTCATGAACGACGGAGAGCCAGGCTTGCTGAAAAAGAAGTAGATGTCCACCTACTCTGGTGGTATCGACTGGCGTCGTTCCCGAGTCATTGAGAAGGGAATCTGGGGGGCCTGGAACCTCTGGTCCTGGGCTGCCTAGGCTTTCCTCGCCAGGACGGATTCGGCCTGAAAGAGGGACGAACGTCTATCTGAGAAAGCGGAGCGGTCTGATCTGGAAACACTTACCCCGATGGAGCAGCTGCTGCACAAGGGGCCTAGGTGAGGTGTGCCTGGGGTGAAAAAAGGACGGTGCAGGGGTTGGGAAGCCTCTATCCACCAACCCCTGAAAGGGGGGTGGAGAGGAACCGTCCACCACCTGAATCAGCCGCATAAACAGTGGTGATGCAGTGTGGGCTGCACAGACGCCACAGGGAATAGTGCCTCTGAACAGCCGAGGGTGAAACCTGGTGGGCAGGGCAGATGTCCGGCAATAAAAAGGCCTGGTTGCAGAAGAGGATACTGGAGGTAAAACACCAGTGCTCGTCTGAACTTAGTGGGGAGATCGGTGCCCGGGAAAGGGCCCGTCGTCCAAAAGGGTCAGCTCAGGCAGTGGCTCCCACGTCGCAGGAGAGGATATGGAGAGGTGAAACTCCCGTGCTCGCCTGTTGTTGGTTCGGGGGAGATCGGAACATGAAAGAATCCGTCGCCCCCTTCGTCCAGATAGAAAGAATAAAAATCAGTGTGCCTCCTACGGACACTAAGCTTGAACTGGGTCTCTGGAAGCCAGCATGAGGGTGTATACTGCAGGGGAGGAGCTAACCTTTTTTTGTCTCAGCTTAGTGTCAGCCTCCTAGTGACAGCAGCATAACACCCATGGTCCTGTGTCCCCCAATGTGGCGAAGGAGAAACACTGTTTCTGTAAATATATAATCTCAGAACATGGAGATGCAAAAGCTTTTTTTTGTGTGACAGCAGCCAAACATAAAATAACTATATAAATCTGATATCGCTGTAATTGCATGAGGAACAGTGTAACGAAATAAATAAAACCAATTCTTGACCTAATACTGATTGGTTCATTCTGCCTCCCAAAGATTGCAGTAAGGCTCAGCTCACCTTTATCCTGCGCTCTACACTGAACGTCAACACCGGGATTACCGTGCAAATCTATGAAATACATTATTCAGACAAACCCCCGGCAAAAGATTCCCTATAATGAAATGAAGATGGAGGCACTGTAGACTGTCTGGCCTGTGATCCGGCAGTTGTGTACTTCTGAAAAGGACACTGCTGAACAGAGGCCAGAAGGAATCCAGAGTAACTCTGCTGCCTCATTATAGTGAATGGATCCCTCAGGAGTTTCATCTGAATCATGTAATTCAGAGATTTAGATGGAAACCCCAAAGTAAGTGCTCAGCGTAGAGCACAGGATAAAAGAGATACAAAAATGTGATGTAAAATGTTCCTAAGAAAAGCTTCAACTCCCTCCACAAAAGAAAAACAAGCCCCCACTCAGGTCCATCATCTGTTAAAGGTAAATAGGGGACTTCCACTTTACTGGTAGTGCAAAGCCTCACGAAAAGCGCTATGGCCCCTCACCCAAAAAAAAAAAAAAAAAAAAAAATCCAGGAAATTCTGCAGTCCCAAATCCTAAAGACACCCCCTTCCCTTCTGAGCTCCACAGTGTGCCTAAACCGCAGTTGGCAAATCTGCAGTTGGTGCCCAGTACATTGTGCTATGTTCACATTAAGCAACACACATGGAGTCAAAATTGTCACTCACTTGTAGATAAATGCACAGTGACACTGGTCTGAATTGTTAGGCTATGTGCACACGTTCAGGTTTTTTCGCGGTTTTTCGCGGTAAAAACGCTATAAAAACTCATTGAAAACGCATACATTATGCATTCTATCATTTAGAATGCATTCTGCATGTTATGTGCACATGGATGCATTTTTTTCCGCAAAAAAAACGCATCGCGGTAAAAAAATGAGCATGTTCATTATTTTTGCGGATTTTCTACGTTTTTCCCGCAATTCTATGCATTTGGGAAAAAACGCGTCAAAAACGCGTCAAAAGCGTGTTAAAATCACGGTAAAAACGCATGCGGATTTCTGGCAGAAATGTCCGGTTTTTGTCAGGAAAATTTCTGCAAGAAATCCTGACGTGTGAACATACCCTAAGAATTGGACTGGTTAAGAAGGTGAAATAGGCTGGGGTGTAAAGGGAGTCTGTCGGTAGGATTAACTCTCCCAATAAAATGATTTGCAAACTTTAATAACTTTCCATGCTGGACAAAATTATTTAAATGAGAAACTAATGTATTAATGTTTCCATCTCCCAGGATTGTGACTATAAATGTTGCCAGTCATTTGTGATAGTGAGAACATTCAGCAGACTTATGTGATGCTGGTACCATGTGGACATCTGTTCTGTTGACCGAGCAGAAGGTTCCATATGGTTAAAATGTAGACGTTCCACAGTAGTCGCCTTCAGGCTCCATGAGCAGTCACTTGTTTTTCCTTCACAAGGTGCTGTTTTCAGTCTAACAAGATGTCTTTTAATTTGTCATAACACCAAGTGTCTTTTTTTGAAAGTTGACCCAATAATGTGCTTGAATCTGCTTCATATTTGCATAAATCCAGTCTAATGGAAACGGACTTGGAATTTAGACGCGTGCTGTTGAGTGGCCATTTTAATCCAAGATGATGGCGATGAAGCTAGAACACAAAAAAAGATTCCTTAATTATGTCAGTTCCATCACCGATCTACATACAGTGGGGCAAAAAAGTATTTAGTCAGTCAGCAATAGTGCAAGTTCCACCACTTAAAAAGATGAGAGGCGTCTGTAATTTACATCATAGGTAGACCTCAACTATGGGAGACAAACTGAGAAAAAAAAATCCAGAAAATCACATTGTCTGTTTTTTTATCATTTTATTTGCATATTATGGTGGAAAATAAGTATTTGGTCAGAAACAAAATTTCATCTCAATACTTTGTAATATATCCTTTGTTGGCAATGACAGAGGTCAAACGTTTTCTGTAAGTCTTCACAAGGTTGCCACACACTGTTGTTGGTATGTTGGCCCATTCCTCCATGCAGATCTCCTCTAGAGCAGTGATGTTTTTGGCTTTTCGCTTGGCAACACGGACTTTCAACTCCCTCCAAAGGTTTTCTATAGGGTTGAGATCTGGAGACTGACTAGGCCACTCCAGGACTTTGAAATGCTTCTTACGAAGCCACTCCTTCGTTGCCCTGGCGGTGTGCTTTGGATCATTGTCATGTTGAAAGACCCAGCCACGTTTCATCTTCAATGCCCTTGCTGATGGAAGGAGGTTTGCACTCAAAATCTCATGATACATGGCCCCATTCATTCTTTCATGTACCCGGATCAGTCGTCCTGGCCCCTTTGCAGAGAAACAGCCCCAAAGCATGATTTTTCCACCACCTTTCTTTACAGTAGGTATGGTGTTTGATGGATGCAACTCAGTATTCTTTTTCCTCCAAACACGACAAGTTGTGTTTCTACCAAACAGTTCCAGTTTGGTTTCATCAGACCATAGGACATTCTCCCAAAACTCCTCTGGATCATCCAAATGCTCTCTAGCAAACTTCAGACGGGCCCGGACATGTACTGGCTTAAGCAGTGGGACACGTCTGGCACTGCAGGATCTGAGTCCATGGTGGCGTAGTGTGTTACTTATGGTAGGCCTTGTTACATTGGTCCCAGCTCTCTGCAGTTCATTCACTAGGTCCCCCCGCGTGGTTCTGGGATTTTTGCTCACCGTTCTTGTGATCATTCTGACCCCACGGGGTGGGATTTTGCGTGGAGCCCCAGATCGAGGGAGATTATCAGTGGTCTTGTATGTCTTCCATTTTCTAATTATTGCTCCCACTGTTGATTTCTTCACTCCAAGCTGGTTGGCTATTGCAGATTCAGTCTTCCCAGCCTGGTGCAGGGCTACAATTTTGTTTCTGGTGTCCTTTGACAGCTCTTTGGTCTTCACCATAGTGGAGTTTGGAGTCAGACTGTTTGAGGGTGTGCACAGGTGTCTTTTTATACTGATAACAAGTTTAAACAGGTGCCATTACTACAGGTAATGAGTGGAGGAAAAAGAAGAAGTTACAGGTCTGTGAGAGCCAGAAATCTTGATTGTTTGTTTCTGACCAAATACTTATTTTCCACCATAATATGCAAATAAATTGTTAAAAAAACAGACAATGTGATTTTCTGGATTTTTTTTTCTCAGTTTGTCTCCCATAGTTGAGGTCTACCTATGATGTAAATTACAGACGCCTCTCATCTTTTTAAGTGGTGGAACTTGCACTATTGCTGACTGACTAAATACTTTTTTGCCCCACTGTACATGAAAAATACAACACTTGCATTACACTCGTCCAACTTTGCAGGAGCAAAATTGGACCAATTTTAAAATTGCTAGTGTGACTCTAGCCTAAAAGGGATTTCAGGAAAGTTGTGTCCTTTAGGAGTAATAATGTAGAAAAAAAAAAGCAAACTGCTTTTCTCACCCTCTCCGAGTTTAGCGCAAAGTCTCCACCGCTGCGCTCAGTACTTGTTAATGTCTACCGCTCAGACATCACATCAGTAGCGCTGAAGCCAATGATAGACACTATGAGCAGCAGCGAAAACACAGAAAGGGCACGTAAAGTACACGTTTTTGTCGGTTTTCATACACTTTACAACAAACTGCGCCTTGGGATAAAACTCTTAAGTCCCCTTTTATTGGAATGGTAGAGGTTAGAATAGCCGTCTCCTACTGCAAATACTGCAGGGGACAACTATTCCTACACAGCCTGTTACCCTGCAGACAGGTTTGTGAGAACGCGAGAAACATGGCTGTTCTCCTGGGAGACAGATTTGTACTTGTGGCTTACAGCACCAGTACATGCTGCAATGTATTAAATAATTGTGGGAAGTAAGTAAAATCTGTAAGTGGTTTACGAACAGGCTCAGTTATAGGAAAAAAAGTCACAAGTGGTTTTAAAGACCACAGGGGCATACATAGAAATCATAGGGCCACATAGCACTGTACAGTATAATGCATTCACACACACCCACCCCTCCCCCCTGGACCTCTGTGCAATTTATTGTACCCGCTGCAGGCGCTGACACCAGGCCACTCAAGGTCCCCATAGCAGTCATGTGGCTTGTCACAAGCTGAGCCTGCCTCATACGTGGCAGATAGTTTCTGTATCTGCCTCAACCAGTTACAGGGGGAGCCAAGCTCTGCCCGCATCTGCATTAATGGTATGCCTGCACGGGGGCAAGCCATGCTACATGCCCACTGCCCCCTCCACCCTGCGACGTGATCGTGGGGCGCAAATGGGTTGCTATGGCAGTTGGGGTTCAGTTGAAGACCCTCTTGCCTGCCATCAGAGGGGCTTCAAAACGAGACTGATTTTTTACTATATACATCAATTTAAAGTGGCAAACAAATTCTTATCCAAGGACCTTAGGTTATGGAAAAAAATCTCAGCAATTACAGTTATATGAAAAAGTTTAGGCACCCCTATTAATCTTAAGCTTAATGTTTTATAAAAATAGTTTTTTTTTTGCAACAGCTATTTCAGTTTCATATATCTAATAACTGTTGGACACAGTAATGTTTCTGCCTTGAAATGAGGTTTATTGTTCTAACAGAAAATGTGCAATCAAAATTTGACAGGTGCATAAGTATGGGCACCCTTATCATTTTCTTGTTTTAAATACTCCTACTTTTTACTGACTTACTATAGCACTTTTTTTTGTTTTCTAACCTCATTGAGCTTTGAACTTCATAGCCAGGTGTATGCAATCATGAGAAAAGCTACTTAAAGTGGCCACTTGCAAGTTGTTCTCCTGTTTGAATCTCCTCTGAAGAGTGGCATCATTGGCTCCTCAAAACAACTGTCCAATGATCTGAAAACAAAGATTATTCAACATAGTTGTTCAGGGGAAGGATACAAAAAGCTGTCTCAGAGATTTAACCTGTCAATTTCCACTGTGAGGAACACAGTAAGGAAATGGAAGAACACAGGTACAGTTCTTGTTAAGGCCAGAAGTGGCAGGCCAAGAAAAACATCAGAAAGGCAGAGAAGAAGAATGGTGTGAGATCAGTCAAGGACAATCCTCAGACCACCTCCAGAGAGCTGCAGCATCAACTTGCTGCTGATGGTGTCACTGTGCATCGGTCAACTATACAGTCATGGACAAAAATTGAGAATGAGACAAATATTAATTTTTCCAAAGTCTACTGCTTCATTTTTTCTAATGGCAATTTGCATATACTCCTGAATGTCAGAGTGATCAGCTTAACAGCAATTACTGTACTTGCAAAGTCAATATTTGCCCAGAAAATGAACTTTAACCCCCAAAACACATTTCAACATCATTGCAGTCCTGCCTTAAAAGGAGAAGCTAATATCGTTTTAGTGATTGATCCATTAACACAGGTGTGGGTGTTGATGAGGACAGGGCTGGCAATCAGTCATGATTAAGTAAGAATGACATCACTGGACACTTTAAAAGGAGGCTGGTGCTTGGTATCATTGTTTCTCTTCAGTTAACCATGGTTATCTCTAAAGAAACACGTGCAGCCATCATTGCACTGCACAAAAATGGCCTAACAGGGAAGAGTATTGCAGCTACAAAGATTGCACCTCAGTCAACAATCTATCGCATCATCAAGAACTTCAAGGAGAGAGCTTCCATTGTTGTCAAAAAGGCTCCAGGGCGTCCAAGAAAGACCAGCAAGCGCCAGGACCGTATCTTAAAACTGTTTCAGCTGCGGGATCGGACTACCAGCAGTGCCGAGCTTGCTCAGGAATGGCAGCAGGCTGGTGTGAGTGCTTCTGCACGCACTGTGAGGCGGAGACTCTTTGAGCAAGGCCTGGTTTCAAGGAGGGCAGCAAAGAAGCCACTTCTCTCCAGAAAAAACATCAGGGACCGACTGATATTCTGCAAAAGGTACAGGGAGTGGACTGCTGAGGACTGGGGCAAAGTCATTTTCTCTGATGAATCCCCTTTGCGATTGTTTGGGACATCTGGAAAACAGCTTATTCGGAGAAGAAGAGGTGAGCCCTACCACCAGTCTTGTCTCATGCCAACTGTAAAGCATCCTGAAACCATTCATGTGTGGGGTTGCTTCTCAGCCAAGGGAATCGGCTCACTCACAGTCTTGCCTAAAAACACAGCCATGAATAAAGAATGGTACCAGAATGTCCTCCAAGAGCAACTTCTCCCAACCGTCCAAGAGCAGTTTGGCGCCCAACAATGCCTTTTCCAGCATGATGGAGCACCTTGCCATAAAGCAAAGGTGATAACTAAAGGGCTCATGGAACAAAACATAGAGACTTTGGGTCCATGGCCTGGAAACTCCCCAGATCTTAATCCCATTGAGAACTTGTGGTCAATCATCAAGAGACGGGTGCACAAACAAAAACCAACAAATTCTGGCAAAATGCAAGCATTGATTATGCAAGAATGGACTGCTATCAGTCAGGATTTGGTCCAGAAGTTGATTGAGAGCATGCCAGGGAGAATTGCAGAGGTCTTGAAGAAGAAGGGTCAACACTGCAAATATTGACTTGCTGCATTAACTCATTCTGTCAATATAACCTATTGGTACTCATAATATGATTGCAATTATATTTCTGTATGTGATATAAACATCAGACAAACACTAATAAAAACCAGAGGGCAGAAGATCATGTGAAAATAAAATTTTGGTGTCATTCTCAAAAATTTTGGCCATGACTGTACAACGCACTTTGCACAAGCAGAAGCTGTAAGGGAGAGTGATGCGAAAGAAGCCGTTTCTGCAAGCACGCCACAAACAGAGTCGGCTGAGGTATGCAAAAGCACATTTGGAGAAGCCAATTTCTTTTTGGAAGAATGTCCTGTGGTCTGATGAAACCAAGATTGAATTGTTTGGTCAAACAAAAAGGCGTTATGCATGGCGGCCAAAAAACACAGCATTCCAAGAAAAACACTTGCTACCCACAGTAAAATTTGGTGGAGGTTCCATCATGCTTTGGGGCTGTGTGGCCAATGCCGGCACCGGGAATCTTGTTAAAGTTGAGGGACACATGGATTCCTCTCAGTATCAGCAGATTCTTGACAATAAAGTTCATGAATCAGTGACAAAGTTGAAGTTACGCAGGGGATGGATCTTTCAGCAAGACAATGATCCAAACCACCGCTCCAAATCTACTCAGGCATTCATGCAGAGGAACAATTATACTGTTCTGGAATGGCCATCCCAGTCCCCAGACCTGAATGTCATTGAACATCTGTGGAATCATTTGAAGAGGGCTGTCCATGCTCGGCGACCATCAAACTTAGGAACTCATTAAAAGCTACAGGAAGCGACTAGAGGCTGTTATTTTTGCAAAAGGAGGATCTACTAAATAATAGTGTCACTTTTCTGGTGGGGTGCCCATACTTATGCACCTGTCAAATTTTGTTTGAATGCAGAGTGCACGTTTTCTGTTAGTACAATAAACCTCATTTCAAGGCAGAAACATTACTGTGTCCAACAGTTATTAGATATATGAAACTGAAATAGCTGTTGCAAAAAAAACTATTTTTATAAAACATTAAGCTTAAGATTAATAGGGGTGCCCAAACTTTTTCATATAACTATTACTACAGCAGTAGTTGAGTCAAATTAAAATTTACCGTAACTTTTAATTTCAATATGAAAAAAAAGAGCCTCAATTATTATTATTTCATAACACTAGCAACAAGCAAGGAGTAATGTTCCACTAATGATTGCAGTATCCGGTGATAAATCTACCTTTACAGTATATAATTTTAATTCATTCAAAAGTGAAGGAACTCTCTCACCCATCTTCCACATGGAGCATGCAGTCATGGGTCCTCAGTGGTGTAAGGGGTTTGATTAGGAGGGGTCATCAGGAAGAACACAGGTTCAGTTTTCCATGCAAGAACTCAGCACTTGGAACATAGTTTTGCCTCTATACAAGTCACTAGTGTGGCCAAACGTGGAATACTGTGTACAATTTTTATGTCTCCGGTGTATAAGAAGGACATATCTGAACTAGAGCGGGTGACCAAGGCTATTAAGGAAATAAGTGAACTGCAATACCAAGAGAGGTTCCTAAACTTGGGGTTATTCAGTTAGGGAAAACAAAGGCTTAGAGGCGATCTTATTACAATGTACAAATATATGAATGGGCAGCACAAAGAACTCTCATAACTAGGCCTGCAACTGTGACAAGGTGACTACACTTAGAAGAAGGTCTAATCATTTTCACAGTGATTCTTTACGGTAAGAGCTGCGAGACTAAGGAACTCTCCGCCAGATCATGTAGTAATGGTTGATTCAGTAAACAAAGTACAAGGAAGTCTAAGATGCCTCTCTTGAAAGATATTTCAGGTTATAAGCACTAGATTCTGTGATTTGACGTTGGTCCAGAGAACTAGTCTGATTGCCATATGTGGAGTCAAGAGGGAATTTTCCCTTAACATGGGAGAAATGGTATCTGCCTCATAGGGATTTTGCCTTGCTCTGGACCAAACCGTTATTTTCAGGTGGAGTCCAGCCTATAATCGATTCTACAATGTTGTCACTGTAATATTAGACATAATAGGCTCACAGAAAAGGAGAAGGGAACTGCTGGGAAATTTACTTTAGGCTAGGTGTATTTTCTACATTTAGCTCTTCCCTAATGTAGTGTCATCAGATGACCTTTGTGGGACTATTAACTAAGGCATCAGGATGTCCGATCCCAATAACAGAAGAAGAGGACCTTTCAAATGTTTCATGTTGAACTGGACAAAGGATGTAATAGTGGCTGCAGAGCAGAATTTTCTTTTTTTATTTGACCTTACCTTTGGAAAGATATTGGCACAGTATTTGACCCCTAGAGAGTTCATTTTCATTATGCCAAGTGGATGTTATCAGCCAGCTTTCAATGGGGGCATGTACTTTCCCCTGAATGTCACGGACCAATCATAAGCAGGGAGCAACACTCAAAAGGAAAGAACACTCTCCCACCATCGGTTAGGGCAGGTTTTGAGATATATCACATATAGCCCTAATCTCCACCATAAGTCAGTGCATAAGGGAGGGACAGTGCAGCTGAGTTTCGGTGCGTCACGTTACAAACTCTCATCCCTTCATAGCCTGGTCATTTCTGCTGTATTGCCCCTCCCCACCACACTGCCTATCTTAGAGCTGAGATTTCAAAGTGTAAGCATCCCATTTAGGGCTTAACTTTTCAACACGAAAACCAGCTTTGTTGCCCGTAGCAACATTTATTATTATTCTTATACATTACAATCATATTCCGCAGCCCTTCACAGATAGTTATCTCTGTGCCCATTGGGAATCACAATCGATTTTACTCACTTTTATAGCTCCATTAATTTCACAGTTTACCAACATCTGCATCACAGTACCCAATGGGGCGCACAATCTAACTTCCTGATCCATTTTCTCAGCATGTCTGAGGTGTGGGAGGAAGCCAGAGACTCCAGAGGAAACTCACTAATACGTGGAGAACATACAAACTTCTAGCAAATGTTGTCCTTTGTTGAATTTGAACCAATGTATCCCAGCACTGCAAAATCAACAGTGTTAACCACTGAGCTAACATGCTGCTCACATTTTATAATTCTGCACCTTA
Source organism: Ranitomeya imitator (assembly GCF_032444005.1). NCBI lineage: Eukaryota > Metazoa > Chordata > Amphibia > Anura > Dendrobatidae > Ranitomeya > Ranitomeya imitator. The sequence goes on from NC_091285.1 coordinate 223,285,063, forward strand.
ATGTCCGTTTTGCTCAACTTGTAATAGCTCTGTAGCAAGGTCAGAGAAGGATGTCATTACTTTAGAATACAGGATGTGTCCAGAACAGGTAGGTTACTCCTGTGTGACACATAATGACAGCCTGTTCTTGCTGCATAGTAATAGAGTTGATAGAGGACTTTGTAATGTGACATCTAAACTCAGCTGCACTGCCCCTCCCCCACAGTGGCTCATGCAGGTCAGACCAGGAGATGAAAAATGTCTGCCATTATAAATCTCACACACTAATAAAACCTGGTCTAAGCTGTGGTGGGAACGGGTTCTTCTTTACCATGAATACTGCTAATATCTCTGCAATGTAGAGGCTAAATTAAAAAAAAAAGAAAAATTTGTTAAAACAGTCTTGAAATGCGGAGAAGTAGAGCGAAGAACACAAAGGGCACTATTGTAGGTGTTTAGTATAGGCAACCTGGATAGACTGGAGATATGAATGAACTCTTTTTACATCAGATGTCTATGTTCTCAAGAATGTAGGACATCTTGATCATGGGAGATTTTATCTATCCAGATATTTGTTGGAAATGTCCCTCAGGCAAAAGTAATAGGGTCCCAAAAATTCTTATCTTCTCTAGCTGACAACTTAATATTTCAAAAGGTAGAAGAGAGAACAAGAGAATTTGTAATCTTGGCCCTAATTCTTGCCAACAAGGAGGAAACTGTTGAGGAAATAAAGGTGGCTTGAAATTTAGGAGGCAGCGATCATGCGATCCTCGAATTTTGGATTTCAAGAGGAGGAAGACCAAGCGAGGACTTAGACTTTAAGGTTGGACTTCAGAAAGGAGGATTTTCAGTGGCTCAGAAAGAGGGTAGGAAAGGCCCAATGGCTGGATGTTCTAAAACAGGGGTCCCCGATTCCAGTCCTCAAGGTCCACCAACAGGTCATGTTTTCAGGATTTCCTTTGCATTGCACAGGTGATGCAATTATTACCTGGGCAAGATTAAGGAAATCCTGAAAACATGACATGTTGGTGGGCCTTGAGGACTGGAGTTGGGGACCCCTGTTCTAAAAGGACAGAAATTTCCAAGTCGGATGGGTGACTTTGCTAAATGAAATTCTCACTGCACAATCCCGACATGGCATTCACAATCTATTCCTGACAAATTTACGCTTCACAAATCATATAGTGCTATTTCCTTTCCGAGCCCTGCATGTGCCCAAACAGCAGTTTTTGACCACATATGGGGAATCTTCGGGTTCAGAAGAAATTGCATAACAAATTATGGTTTCCGTTTTTCCCATTATCCATTGTAAAAATTACAAATTTAGGGCTAAACATTTTGGCAAGAAAAAAATGTAAAAAAGCTCGAACCCCCCCAGATAAATTCCTTGATGGGTCTAGTTTCCAAAATGGGGTTACTTGTGGGGTGTTTCTGCTGTTTTGGTACCTCAGGTGATGTTAGCACCCTATTTCAGCCAAATTTACATTCCAAATACCAGATGTCGCTTCTTCCCTTCCAAGCCCTGCCATGTGTCCAAAGAAAACGTTTTGACTGCATGTGAATAATCACCACTCAGAAGAAAATGGGTAACAAACTGTGTGGCTAGCTTTTTCATATTACCTCTTGAAAAAGTGAGAAATTTGTGGGTAAAGCAACATTTTTATGAAAAAAAAATGAAAATGTTCAATATGACTATCCAATGGTATACAATTTGGTGTAGTACCTGTGATTTCAAAATGGCCAGTGTACCCCGGATAAAATCCTTGCAAGGTGTAGCTTCTAAAATGGGGTTACAATTAGAGATGGGTGAACTCGAACAGTAAAGTTCGGCGTCCGTACCGAACACCTACTGTTCGAACATGGACTTCACCAGGAAGTACATGTTACTGTTTGAGTTCAGCTCTCCGAACACACATGACAGCGTCTAAGACAATGCTTCCCATGCTGTGAAATGCCAGCGGGAGCCTGCAGCTGTGATCAGAGGTATAAAGTTTGCCTCTGATCACCAGCGCAGGCTGATGGGATGCCTTATAGACGCTTCTCCATGACTAATCCGTGAGCTTGATGTCACCAGACAATACAAAGGTGACATCAACCACACTTGCAACTGCTACAGGGCAAATGGGAAGAGCCACAAAAGCGCCAAAAATGGCACATCTAATAGATGTGTCTTTTCTGGGCAGCTGCGGGCTACTATTTTTAGACTGGGGGGGGGGGGGTCGATATCCATGGCTTTTTACCAGCTTGAAAATACCAACTCCCAGCTGTCTTCTTTAACAAGGTCGGTTGTCAAATGGGGATGACCACTCGCTTTTTTTTTTTCATCAGTTTAAATAGTTAAAATTAAAAAAAAGCATGGAGACACCTCTATTCTTGATAACCATCTTTGCTAATGCAGACAGCTGAGGGTTGGAGCCCCAGCTGACAGTTTTGCCTGGCTGGTTATCAAAAATACAGTGGAATTAGAGCGCAGGCTAATGAATACTCCAGTCAGCTGCCGCCTGCTCTTATTGTTATTAGAGGCAGCAGGCGTAATCTGGGGCAGTACTCCCAGCCCACCCCAGTGACAAAAAGTAAACCTTATACCTATCAGAGCTGCAGGCTCACACTGTCATTTGACAGTGTGGGAACCGCAGCTGTCTGACTGGCGGTAATGATTTTACCATCAATCAGAAGCAGTATTTGCCGAGCTGTCATGCACATGGCAGAGTGGCAAACACTGGATGTTCAAGCCCAGGTACACACACATTTTTTTTTTTTTTATTAGTTTGATAACTATTTGACCAAACCCGCCGGACCCGAATATCCAAGGGTCCACCCATCTCTAGTTACAATCTATTTCAACCAAATTTGTGATCAGAAATGGAAATAGCGCTCCTTCCCTTCTAAGCCCTGATGTTTGTCCAAACAGAAGTTTCTGACCACAAAGGGGGTATCAGCGCACTCAGAAGAAACTAGTTAACACATTGTGGGGTCCAATTTCTTATGGTATTCCTAGTAAAAGTGAAAAAAATAAAAATATCGGGATAAAGCAATATTTGAGTAAAAATTACATTACAAAACTCAGGAAAATATATATATATATATATATATATATATATATATATATATATATATATATATATATATATATATATATATATATATATATTTATTTCAGGGGAAGATATTATTAGAGCATTACCTTAGGGTGCCTCACTGTCCTGTAAACGCACACACACCCAACACGTGTTTCGGAGATCACTTCCTTCATCAGGGGGTCAAGGTTCCCCTGACAAAGGAAGTGATTTCTGAAACGCGCGTCGGGTGTGTGTGCGTTTACAGGACAGTGAGGCACCCTAAGGTAATGCTCTGATAGTATCTTACCCAGAAGCAGTGTTTGCCGCTCTGCCATGCACATGACAGTGTGGCAGACACTGGATGTTCGGGCCCCCCAGTCAAGTGAATAACGTCTGGGTTCGGGTACTCAAAAAAAATAAATAAATAAAATCTAACTGTTCGGCCGAACCTGCCAGATCTGAACATCCAGGGGTCCGCCCAATCTCTAGTCCTAACAAAATAAAATGACGCTTCAAAAATAATGCAGAAGTAGACATATGGGAAATGTTATTAATCACTTTGTACATGACTGACTGGTTTAAGGATATGAATATTGAAAGTTTTAAAATTGTGAATTGTTCTACATTTTCGCAAAAATTCTCATATTTTCAGAAATAAATGCAAAACCTACCAAGCTAAATTTACTACCAGCAAAGTACAATATCCCACAAAAAATAAAACACAATCTCAAAATCAGTGGCTTACGTCTAAGCATTCCAGAGTTATTACCACATTAAGGGACTGGTCATGAAGGTGAAAATTGGCTCTGTCACTAAGGGGTTAAGTGATCTACCTTTATTTACATGAAAACTGAAATGTCTTTGAAATTTGCCGTTGCGTCCTTTAATAATAATCTTTAATAATAATAATAATCTTTATTTTTATATAGCGCTAACATATTCCGCAGCGCTTTACAGGTTACACACATTATCATTGTTGTCCCCAATGGGGCTCAGAATCTAAATTCCCTATCAGTATGTCTTTGGATTGTAGGAGGAAACCGGAGAACCCGGAGGAAACCCACGCAAACACAGGGAGAACATACAAACTCTTTACAGATGTTGTCCAGCATGAGGGTGTATACTGCAGGGGAGGAGCTAACCTTTTTTTGTCTCAGCTTAGTGTCAGCCTCCTAGTGACAGCAGCATAACACCCATGGTCCTGTGTCCCCCAATGTGGCGAAGGAGAAACACTGTTTCTGTAAATATATAATCTCAGAACATGGAGATGCAAAAGCTTTTTTTTGTGTGACAGCAGCCAAACATAAAATAACTATATAAATCTGATATCGCTGTAATTGCATGAGGAACAGTGTAACGAAATAAATAAAACCAATTCTTGACCTAATACTGATTGGTTCATTCTGCCTCCCAAAGATTGCAGTAAGGCTCAGCTCACCTTTATCCTGCGCTCTACACTGAACGTCAACACCGGGATTACCGTGCAAATCTATGAAATACATTATTCAGACAAACCCCCGGCAAAAGATTCCCTATAATGAAATGAAGATGGAGGCACTGTAGACTGTCTGGCCTGTGATCCGGCAGTTGTGTACTTCTGAAAAGGACACTGCTGAACAGAGGCCAGAAGGAATCCAGAGTAACTCTGCTGCCTCATTATAGTGAATGGATCCCTCAGGAGTTTCATCTGAATCATGTAATTCAGAGATTTAGATGGAAACCCCAAAGTAAGTGCTCAGCGTAGAGCACAGGATAAAAGAGATACAAAAATGTGATGTAAAATGTTCCTAAGAAAAGCTTCAACTCCCTCCACAAAAGAAAAACAAGCCCCCACTCAGGTCCATCATCTGTTAAAGGTAAATAGGGGACTTCCACTTTACTGGTAGTGCAAAGCCTCACGAAAAGCGCTATGGCCCCTCACCCAAAAAAAAAAAAAAAAAAAAAAATCCAGGAAATTCTGCAGTCCCAAATCCTAAAGACACCCCCTTCCCTTCTGAGCTCCACAGTGTGCCTAAACCGCAGTTGGCAAATCTGCAGTTGGTGCCCAGTACATTGTGCTATGTTCACATTAAGCAACACACATGGAGTCAAAATTGTCACTCACTTGTAGATAAATGCACAGTGACACTGGTCTGAATTGTTAGGCTATGTGCACACGTTCAGGTTTTTTCGCGGTTTTTCGCGGTAAAAACGCTATAAAAACTCATTGAAAACGCATACATTATGCATTCTATCATTTAGAATGCATTCTGCATGTTATGTGCACATGGATGCATTTTTTTCCGCAAAAAAAACGCATCGCGGTAAAAAAATGAGCATGTTCATTATTTTTGCGGATTTTCTACGTTTTTCCCGCAATTCTATGCATTTGGGAAAAAACGCGTCAAAAACGCGTCAAAAGCGTGTTAAAATCACGGTAAAAACGCATGCGGATTTCTGGCAGAAATGTCCGGTTTTTGTCAGGAAAATTTCTGCAAGAAATCCTGACGTGTGAACATACCCTAAGAATTGGACTGGTTAAGAAGGTGAAATAGGCTGGGGTGTAAAGGGAGTCTGTCGGTAGGATTAACTCTCCCAATAAAATGATTTGCAAACTTTAATAACTTTCCATGCTGGACAAAATTATTTAAATGAGAAACTAATGTATTAATGTTTCCATCTCCCAGGATTGTGACTATAAATGTTGCCAGTCATTTGTGATAGTGAGAACATTCAGCAGACTTATGTGATGCTGGTACCATGTGGACATCTGTTCTGTTGACCGAGCAGAAGGTTCCATATGGTTAAAATGTAGACGTTCCACAGTAGTCGCCTTCAGGCTCCATGAGCAGTCACTTGTTTTTCCTTCACAAGGTGCTGTTTTCAGTCTAACAAGATGTCTTTTAATTTGTCATAACACCAAGTGTCTTTTTTTGAAAGTTGACCCAATAATGTGCTTGAATCTGCTTCATATTTGCATAAATCCAGTCTAATGGAAACGGACTTGGAATTTAGACGCGTGCTGTTGAGTGGCCATTTTAATCCAAGATGATGGCGATGAAGCTAGAACACAAAAAAAGATTCCTTAATTATGTCAGTTCCATCACCGATCTACATACAGTGGGGCAAAAAAGTATTTAGTCAGTCAGCAATAGTGCAAGTTCCACCACTTAAAAAGATGAGAGGCGTCTGTAATTTACATCATAGGTAGACCTCAACTATGGGAGACAAACTGAGAAAAAAAAATCCAGAAAATCACATTGTCTGTTTTTTTATCATTTTATTTGCATATTATGGTGGAAAATAAGTATTTGGTCAGAAACAAAATTTCATCTCAATACTTTGTAATATATCCTTTGTTGGCAATGACAGAGGTCAAACGTTTTCTGTAAGTCTTCACAAGGTTGCCACACACTGTTGTTGGTATGTTGGCCCATTCCTCCATGCAGATCTCCTCTAGAGCAGTGATGTTTTTGGCTTTTCGCTTGGCAACACGGACTTTCAACTCCCTCCAAAGGTTTTCTATAGGGTTGAGATCTGGAGACTGACTAGGCCACTCCAGGACTTTGAAATGCTTCTTACGAAGCCACTCCTTCGTTGCCCTGGCGGTGTGCTTTGGATCATTGTCATGTTGAAAGACCCAGCCACGTTTCATCTTCAATGCCCTTGCTGATGGAAGGAGGTTTGCACTCAAAATCTCATGATACATGGCCCCATTCATTCTTTCATGTACCCGGATCAGTCGTCCTGGCCCCTTTGCAGAGAAACAGCCCCAAAGCATGATTTTTCCACCACCTTTCTTTACAGTAGGTATGGTGTTTGATGGATGCAACTCAGTATTCTTTTTCCTCCAAACACGACAAGTTGTGTTTCTACCAAACAGTTCCAGTTTGGTTTCATCAGACCATAGGACATTCTCCCAAAACTCCTCTGGATCATCCAAATGCTCTCTAGCAAACTTCAGACGGGCCCGGACATGTACTGGCTTAAGCAGTGGGACACGTCTGGCACTGCAGGATCTGAGTCCATGGTGGCGTAGTGTGTTACTTATGGTAGGCCTTGTTACATTGGTCCCAGCTCTCTGCAGTTCATTCACTAGGTCCCCCCGCGTGGTTCTGGGATTTTTGCTCACCGTTCTTGTGATCATTCTGACCCCACGGGGTGGGATTTTGCGTGGAGCCCCAGATCGAGGGAGATTATCAGTGGTCTTGTATGTCTTCCATTTTCTAATTATTGCTCCCACTGTTGATTTCTTCACTCCAAGCTGGTTGGCTATTGCAGATTCAGTCTTCCCAGCCTGGTGCAGGGCTACAATTTTGTTTCTGGTGTCCTTTGACAGCTCTTTGGTCTTCACCATAGTGGAGTTTGGAGTCAGACTGTTTGAGGGTGTGCACAGGTGTCTTTTTATACTGATAACAAGTTTAAACAGGTGCCATTACTACAGGTAATGAGTGGAGGAAAAAGAAGAAGTTACAGGTCTGTGAGAGCCAGAAATCTTGATTGTTTGTTTCTGACCAAATACTTATTTTCCACCATAATATGCAAATAAATTGTTAAAAAAACAGACAATGTGATTTTCTGGATTTTTTTTTCTCAGTTTGTCTCCCATAGTTGAGGTCTACCTATGATGTAAATTACAGACGCCTCTCATCTTTTTAAGTGGTGGAACTTGCACTATTGCTGACTGACTAAATACTTTTTTGCCCCACTGTACATGAAAAATACAACACTTGCATTACACTCGTCCAACTTTGCAGGAGCAAAATTGGACCAATTTTAAAATTGCTAGTGTGACTCTAGCCTAAAAGGGATTTCAGGAAAGTTGTGTCCTTTAGGAGTAATAATGTAGAAAAAAAAAAGCAAACTGCTTTTCTCACCCTCTCCGAGTTTAGCGCAAAGTCTCCACCGCTGCGCTCAGTACTTGTTAATGTCTACCGCTCAGACATCACATCAGTAGCGCTGAAGCCAATGATAGACACTATGAGCAGCAGCGAAAACACAGAAAGGGCACGTAAAGTACACGTTTTTGTCGGTTTTCATACACTTTACAACAAACTGCGCCTTGGGATAAAACTCTTAAGTCCCCTTTTATTGGAATGGTAGAGGTTAGAATAGCCGTCTCCTACTGCAAATACTGCAGGGGACAACTATTCCTACACAGCCTGTTACCCTGCAGACAGGTTTGTGAGAACGCGAGAAACATGGCTGTTCTCCTGGGAGACAGATTTGTACTTGTGGCTTACAGCACCAGTACATGCTGCAATGTATTAAATAATTGTGGGAAGTAAGTAAAATCTGTAAGTGGTTTACGAACAGGCTCAGTTATAGGAAAAAAAGTCACAAGTGGTTTTAAAGACCACAGGGGCATACATAGAAATCATAGGGCCACATAGCACTGTACAGTATAATGCATTCACACACACCCACCCCTCCCCCCTGGACCTCTGTGCAATTTATTGTACCCGCTGCAGGCGCTGACACCAGGCCACTCAAGGTCCCCATAGCAGTCATGTGGCTTGTCACAAGCTGAGCCTGCCTCATACGTGGCAGATAGTTTCTGTATCTGCCTCAACCAGTTACAGGGGGAGCCAAGCTCTGCCCGCATCTGCATTAATGGTATGCCTGCACGGGGGCAAGCCATGCTACATGCCCACTGCCCCCTCCACCCTGCGACGTGATCGTGGGGCGCAAATGGGTTGCTATGGCAGTTGGGGTTCAGTTGAAGACCCTCTTGCCTGCCATCAGAGGGGCTTCAAAACGAGACTGATTTTTTACTATATACATCAATTTAAAGTGGCAAACAAATTCTTATCCAAGGACCTTAGGTTATGGAAAAAAATCTCAGCAATTACAGTTATATGAAAAAGTTTAGGCACCCCTATTAATCTTAAGCTTAATGTTTTATAAAAATAGTTTTTTTTTTGCAACAGCTATTTCAGTTTCATATATCTAATAACTGTTGGACACAGTAATGTTTCTGCCTTGAAATGAGGTTTATTGTTCTAACAGAAAATGTGCAATCAAAATTTGACAGGTGCATAAGTATGGGCACCCTTATCATTTTCTTGTTTTAAATACTCCTACTTTTTACTGACTTACTATAGCACTTTTTTTTGTTTTCTAACCTCATTGAGCTTTGAACTTCATAGCCAGGTGTATGCAATCATGAGAAAAGCTACTTAAAGTGGCCACTTGCAAGTTGTTCTCCTGTTTGAATCTCCTCTGAAGAGTGGCATCATTGGCTCCTCAAAACAACTGTCCAATGATCTGAAAACAAAGATTATTCAACATAGTTGTTCAGGGGAAGGATACAAAAAGCTGTCTCAGAGATTTAACCTGTCAATTTCCACTGTGAGGAACACAGTAAGGAAATGGAAGAACACAGGTACAGTTCTTGTTAAGGCCAGAAGTGGCAGGCCAAGAAAAACATCAGAAAGGCAGAGAAGAAGAATGGTGTGAGATCAGTCAAGGACAATCCTCAGACCACCTCCAGAGAGCTGCAGCATCAACTTGCTGCTGATGGTGTCACTGTGCATCGGTCAACTATACAGTCATGGACAAAAATTGAGAATGAGACAAATATTAATTTTTCCAAAGTCTACTGCTTCATTTTTTCTAATGGCAATTTGCATATACTCCTGAATGTCAGAGTGATCAGCTTAACAGCAATTACTGTACTTGCAAAGTCAATATTTGCCCAGAAAATGAACTTTAACCCCCAAAACACATTTCAACATCATTGCAGTCCTGCCTTAAAAGGAGAAGCTAATATCGTTTTAGTGATTGATCCATTAACACAGGTGTGGGTGTTGATGAGGACAGGGCTGGCAATCAGTCATGATTAAGTAAGAATGACATCACTGGACACTTTAAAAGGAGGCTGGTGCTTGGTATCATTGTTTCTCTTCAGTTAACCATGGTTATCTCTAAAGAAACACGTGCAGCCATCATTGCACTGCACAAAAATGGCCTAACAGGGAAGAGTATTGCAGCTACAAAGATTGCACCTCAGTCAACAATCTATCGCATCATCAAGAACTTCAAGGAGAGAGCTTCCATTGTTGTCAAAAAGGCTCCAGGGCGTCCAAGAAAGACCAGCAAGCGCCAGGACCGTATCTTAAAACTGTTTCAGCTGCGGGATCGGACTACCAGCAGTGCCGAGCTTGCTCAGGAATGGCAGCAGGCTGGTGTGAGTGCTTCTGCACGCACTGTGAGGCGGAGACTCTTTGAGCAAGGCCTGGTTTCAAGGAGGGCAGCAAAGAAGCCACTTCTCTCCAGAAAAAACATCAGGGACCGACTGATATTCTGCAAAAGGTACAGGGAGTGGACTGCTGAGGACTGGGGCAAAGTCATTTTCTCTGATGAATCCCCTTTGCGATTGTTTGGGACATCTGGAAAACAGCTTATTCGGAGAAGAAGAGGTGAGCCCTACCACCAGTCTTGTCTCATGCCAACTGTAAAGCATCCTGAAACCATTCATGTGTGGGGTTGCTTCTCAGCCAAGGGAATCGGCTCACTCACAGTCTTGCCTAAAAACACAGCCATGAATAAAGAATGGTACCAGAATGTCCTCCAAGAGCAACTTCTCCCAACCGTCCAAGAGCAGTTTGGCGCCCAACAATGCCTTTTCCAGCATGATGGAGCACCTTGCCATAAAGCAAAGGTGATAACTAAAGGGCTCATGGAACAAAACATAGAGACTTTGGGTCCATGGCCTGGAAACTCCCCAGATCTTAATCCCATTGAGAACTTGTGGTCAATCATCAAGAGACGGGTGCACAAACAAAAACCAACAAATTCTGGCAAAATGCAAGCATTGATTATGCAAGAATGGACTGCTATCAGTCAGGATTTGGTCCAGAAGTTGATTGAGAGCATGCCAGGGAGAATTGCAGAGGTCTTGAAGAAGAAGGGTCAACACTGCAAATATTGACTTGCTGCATTAACTCATTCTGTCAATATAACCTATTGGTACTCATAATATGATTGCAATTATATTTCTGTATGTGATATAAACATCAGACAAACACTAATAAAAACCAGAGGGCAGAAGATCATGTGAAAATAAAATTTTGGTGTCATTCTCAAAAATTTTGGCCATGACTGTACAACGCACTTTGCACAAGCAGAAGCTGTAAGGGAGAGTGATGCGAAAGAAGCCGTTTCTGCAAGCACGCCACAAACAGAGTCGGCTGAGGTATGCAAAAGCACATTTGGAGAAGCCAATTTCTTTTTGGAAGAATGTCCTGTGGTCTGATGAAACCAAGATTGAATTGTTTGGTCAAACAAAAAGGCGTTATGCATGGCGGCCAAAAAACACAGCATTCCAAGAAAAACACTTGCTACCCACAGTAAAATTTGGTGGAGGTTCCATCATGCTTTGGGGCTGTGTGGCCAATGCCGGCACCGGGAATCTTGTTAAAGTTGAGGGACACATGGATTCCTCTCAGTATCAGCAGATTCTTGACAATAAAGTTCATGAATCAGTGACAAAGTTGAAGTTACGCAGGGGATGGATCTTTCAGCAAGACAATGATCCAAACCACCGCTCCAAATCTACTCAGGCATTCATGCAGAGGAACAATTATACTGTTCTGGAATGGCCATCCCAGTCCCCAGACCTGAATGTCATTGAACATCTGTGGAATCATTTGAAGAGGGCTGTCCATGCTCGGCGACCATCAAACTTAGGAACTCATTAAAAGCTACAGGAAGCGACTAGAGGCTGTTATTTTTGCAAAAGGAGGATCTACTAAATAATAGTGTCACTTTTCTGGTGGGGTGCCCATACTTATGCACCTGTCAAATTTTGTTTGAATGCAGAGTGCACGTTTTCTGTTAGTACAATAAACCTCATTTCAAGGCAGAAACATTACTGTGTCCAACAGTTATTAGATATATGAAACTGAAATAGCTGTTGCAAAAAAAACTATTTTTATAAAACATTAAGCTTAAGATTAATAGGGGTGCCCAAACTTTTTCATATAACTATTACTACAGCAGTAGTTGAGTCAAATTAAAATTTACCGTAACTTTTAATTTCAATATGAAAAAAAAGAGCCTCAATTATTATTATTTCATAACACTAGCAACAAGCAAGGAGTAATGTTCCACTAATGATTGCAGTATCCGGTGATAAATCTACCTTTACAGTATATAATTTTAATTCATTCAAAAGTGAAGGAACTCTCTCACCCATCTTCCACATGGAGCATGCAGTCATGGGTCCTCAGTGGTGTAAGGGGTTTGATTAGGAGGGGTCATCAGGAAGAACACAGGTTCAGTTTTCCATGCAAGAACTCAGCACTTGGAACATAGTTTTGCCTCTATACAAGTCACTAGTGTGGCCAAACGTGGAATACTGTGTACAATTTTTATGTCTCCGGTGTATAAGAAGGACATATCTGAACTAGAGCGGGTGACCAAGGCTATTAAGGAAATAAGTGAACTGCAATACCAAGAGAGGTTCCTAAACTTGGGGTTATTCAGTTAGGGAAAACAAAGGCTTAGAGGCGATCTTATTACAATGTACAAATATATGAATGGGCAGCACAAAGAACTCTCATAACTAGGCCTGCAACTGTGACAAGGTGACTACACTTAGAAGAAGGTCTAATCATTTTCACAGTGATTCTTTACGGTAAGAGCTGCGAGACTAAGGAACTCTCCGCCAGATCATGTAGTAATGGTTGATTCAGTAAACAAAGTACAAGGAAGTCTAAGATGCCTCTCTTGAAAGATATTTCAGGTTATAAGCACTAGATTCTGTGATTTGACGTTGGTCCAGAGAACTAGTCTGATTGCCATATGTGGAGTCAAGAGGGAATTTTCCCTTAACATGGGAGAAATGGTATCTGCCTCATAGGGATTTTGCCTTGCTCTGGACCAAACCGTTATTTTCAGGTGGAGTCCAGCCTATAATCGATTCTACAATGTTGTCACTGTAATATTAGACATAATAGGCTCACAGAAAAGGAGAAGGGAACTGCTGGGAAATTTACTTTAGGCTAGGTGTATTTTCTACATTTAGCTCTTCCCTAATGTAGTGTCATCAGATGACCTTTGTGGGACTATTAACTAAGGCATCAGGATGTCCGATCCCAATAACAGAAGAAGAGGACCTTTCAAATGTTTCATGTTGAACTGGACAAAGGATGTAATAGTGGCTGCAGAGCAGAATTTTCTTTTTTTATTTGACCTTACCTTTGGAAAGATATTGGCACAGTATTTGACCCCTAGAGAGTTCATTTTCATTATGCCAAGTGGATGTTATCAGCCAGCTTTCAATGGGGGCATGTACTTTCCCCTGAATGTCACGGACCAATCATAAGCAGGGAGCAACACTCAAAAGGAAAGAACACTCTCCCACCATCGGTTAGGGCAGGTTTTGAGATATATCACATATAGCCCTAATCTCCACCATAAGTCAGTGCATAAGGGAGGGACAGTGCAGCTGAGTTTCGGTGCGTCACGTTACAAACTCTCATCCCTTCATAGCCTGGTCATTTCTGCTGTATTGCCCCTCCCCACCACACTGCCTATCTTAGAGCTGAGATTTCAAAGTGTAAGCATCCCATTTAGGGCTTAACTTTTCAACACGAAAACCAGCTTTGTTGCCCGTAGCAACATTTATTATTATTCTTATACATTACAATCATATTCCGCAGCCCTTCACAGATAGTTATCTCTGTGCCCATTGGGAATCACAATCGATTTTACTCACTTTTATAGCTCCATTAATTTCACAGTTTACCAACATCTGCATCACAGTACCCAATGGGGCGCACAATCTAACTTCCTGATCCATTTTCTCAGCATGTCTGAGGTGTGGGAGGAAGCCAGAGACTCCAGAGGAAACTCACTAATACGTGGAGAACATACAAACTTCTAGCAAATGTTGTCCTTTGTTGAATTTGAACCAATGTATCCCAGCACTGCAAAATCAACAGTGTTAACCACTGAGCTAACATGCTGCTCACATTTTATAATTCTGCACCTTAATGTCCGTTTTGCTCAACTTGTAATAGCTCTGTAGCAAGGTCAGAGAAGGATGTCATTACTTTAGAATACAGGATGTGTCCAGAACAGGTAGGTTACTCCTGTGTGACACATAATGACAGCCTGTTCTTGCTGCATAGTAATAGAGTTGATAGAGGACTTTGTAATGTGACATCTAAACTCAGCTGCACTGCCCCTCCCCCACAGTGGCTCATGCAGGTCAGACCAGGAGATGAAAAATGTCTGCCATTATAAATCTCACACACTAATAAAACCTGGTCTAAGCTGTGGTGGGAACGGGTTCTTCTTTACCATGAATACTGCTAATATCTCTGCAATGTAGAGGCTAAATTAAAAAAAAAAGAAAAATTTGTTAAAACAGTCTTGAAATGCGGAGAAGTAGAGCGAAGAACACAAAGGGCACTATTGTAGGTGTTTAGTATAGGCAACCTGGATAGACTGGAGATATGAATGAACTCTTTTTACATCAGATGTCTATGTTCTCAAGAATGTAGGACATCTTGATCATGGGAGATTTTATCTATCCAGATATTTGTTGGAAATGTCCCTCAGGCAAAAGTAATAGGGTCCCAAAAATTCTTATCTTCTCTAGCTGACAACTTAATATTTCAAAAGGTAGAAGAGAGAACAAGAGAATTTGTAATCTTGGCCCTAATTCTTGCCAACAAGGAGGAAACTGTTGAGGAAATAAAGGTGGCTTGAAATTTAGGAGGCAGCGATCATGCGATCCTCGAATTTTGGATTTCAAGAGGAGGAAGACCAAGCGAGGACTTAGACTTTAAGGTTGGACTTCAGAAAGGAGGATTTTCAGTGGCTCAGAAAGAGGGTAGGAAAGGCCCAATGGCTGGATGTTCTAAAACAGGGGTCCCCGATTCCAGTCCTCAAGGTCCACCAACAGGTCATGTTTTCAGGATTTCCTTTGCATTGCACAGGTGATGCAATTATTACCTGGGCAAGATTAAGGAAATCCTGAAAACATGACATGTTGGTGGGCCTTGAGGACTGGAGTTGGGGACCCCTGTTCTAAAAGGACAGAAATTTCCAAGTCGGATGGGTGACTTTGCTAAATGAAATTCTCACTGCACAATCCCGACATGGCATTCACAATCTATTCCTGACAAATTTACGCTTCACAAATCATATAGTGCTATTTCCTTTCCGAGCCCTGCATGTGCCCAAACAGCAGTTTTTGACCACATATGGGGAATCTTCGGGTTCAGAAGAAATTGCATAACAAATTATGGTTTCCGTTTTTCCCATTATCCATTGTAAAAATTACAAATTTAGGGCTAAACATTTTGGCAAGAAAAAAATGTAAAAAAGCTCGAACCCCCCCCAGATAAATTCCTTGATGGGTCTAGTTTCCAAAATGGGGTTACTTGTGGGGTGTTTCTGCTGTTTTGGTACCTCAGGTGATGTTAGCACCCTATTTCAGCCAAATTTACATTCCAAATACCAGATGTCGCTTCTTCCCTTCCAAGCCCTGCCATGTGTCCAAAGAAAACGTTTTGACTGCATGTGAATAATCACCACTCAGAAGAAAATGGGTAACAAACTGTGTGGCTAGCTTTTTCATATTACCTCTTGAAAAAGTGAGAAATTTGTGGGTAAAGCAACATTTTTATGAAAAAAAAATGAAAATGTTCAATATGACTATCCAATGGTATACAATTTGGTGTAGTACCTGTGATTTCAAAATGGCCAGTGTACCCCGGATAAAATCCTTGCAAGGTGTAGCTTCTAAAATGGGGTTACAATTAGAGATGGGTGAACTCGAACAGTAAAGTTCGGCGTCCGTACCGAACACCTACTGTTCGAACATGGACTTCACCAGGAAGTACATGTTACTGTTTGAGTTCAGCTCTCCGAACACACATGACAGCGTTTAAGACAATGCTTCCCATGCTGTGAAATGCCAGCGGGAGCCTGCAGCTGTGATCAGAGGTATAAAGTTTGCCTCTGATCACCAGCGCAGGCTGATGGGATGCCTTATAGACGCTTCTCCATGACTAATCCGTGAGCTTGATGTCACCAGACAATACAAAGGTGACATCAACCACACTTGCAACTGCTACAGGGCAAATGGGAAGAGCCACAAAAGCGCCAAAAATGGCACATCTAATAGATGTGTCTTTTCTGGGCAGCTGCGGGCTACTATTTTTAGACTGGGGGGGGGGGGGGTCGATATCCATGGCTTTTTACCAGCTTGAAAATACCAACTCCCAGCTGTCTTCTTTAACAAGGTCGGTTGTCAAATGGGGATGACCACTCGCTTTTTTTTTTTCATCAGTTTAAATAGTTAAAATTAAAAAAAAGCATGGAGACACCTCTATTCTTGATAACCATCTTTGCTAATGCAGACAGCTGAGGGTTGGAGCCCCAGCTGACAGTTTTGCCTGGCTGGTTATCAAAAATACAGTGGAATTAGAGCGCAGGCTAATGAATACTCCAGTCAGCTGCCGCCTGCTCTTATTGTTATTAGAGGCAGCAGGCGTAATCTGGGGCAGTACTCCCAGCCCACCCCAGTGACAAAAAGTAAACCTTATACCTATCAGAGCTGCAGGCTCACACTGTCATTTGACAGTGTGGGAACCGCAGCTGTCTGACTGGCGGTAATGATTTTACCATCAATCAGAAGCAGTATTTGCCGAGCTGTCATGCACATGGCAGAGTGGCAAACACTGGATGTTCAAGCCCAGGTACACACACATTTTTTTTTTTTTTATTAGTTTGATAACTATTTGACCAAACCCGCCGGACCCGAATATCCAAGGGTCCACCCATCTCTAGTTACAATCTATTTCAACCAAATTTGTGATCAGAAATGGAAATAGCGCTCCTTCCCTTCTAAGCCCTGATGTTTGTCCAAACAGAAGTTTCTGACCACAAAGGGGGTATCAGCGCACTCAGAAGAAACTAGTTAACACATTGTGGGGTCCAATTTCTTATGGTATTCCTAGTAAAAGTGAAAAAAATAAAAATATCGGGATAAAGCAATATTTGAGTAAAAATTACATTACAAAACTCAGGAAAATATATATATATATATATATATATATATATATATATATATATATATATATATATATATATATATATATATATATATATATATATATATATATATATATTTATATTTCAGGGGAAGATATTATTAGAGCATTACCTTAGGGTGCCTCACTGTCCTGTAAACGCACACACACCCAACACGTGTTTCGGAGATCACTTCCTTCATCAGGGGGTCAAGGTTCCCCTGACAAAGGAAGTGATTTCTGAAACGCGCGTCGGGTGTGTGTGCGTTTACAGGACAGTGAGGCACCCTAAGGTAATGCTCTGATAGTATCTTACCCAGAAGCAGTGTTTGCCGCTCTGCCATGCACATGACAGTGTGGCAGACACTGGATGTTCGGGCCCCCCAGTCAAGTGAATAACGTCTGGGTTCGGGTACTCAAAAAAAATAAATAAATAAAATCTAACTGTTCGGCCGAACCTGCCAGATCTGAACATCCAGGGGTCCGCCCAATCTCTAGTCCTAACAAAATAAAATGACGCTTCAAAAATAATGCAGAAGTAGACATATGGGAAATGTTATTAATCACTTTGTACATGACTGACTGGTTTAAGGATATGAATATTGAAAGTTTTAAAATTGTGAATTGTTCTACATTTTCGCAAAAATTCTCATATTTTCAGAAATAAATGCAAAACCTACCAAGCTAAATTTACTACCAGCAAAGTACAATATCCCACAAAAAATAAAACACAATCTCAAAATCAGTGGCTTACGTCTAAGCATTCCAGAGTTATTACCACATTAAGGGACTGGTCATGAAGGTGAAAATTGGCTCTGTCACTAAGGGGTTAAGTGATCTACCTTTATTTACATGAAAACTGAAATGTCTTTGAAATTTGCCGTTGCGTCCTTTAATAATAATCTTTAATAATAATAATCTTTATTTTTATATAGCGCTAACATATTCCGCAGCGCTTTACAGGTTACACACATTATCATTGTTGTCCCCAATGGGGCTCAGAATCTAAATTCCCTATCAGTATGTCTTTGGATTGTAGGAGGAAACCGGAGAACCCGGAGGAAACCCACGCAAACACAGGGAGAACATACAAACTCTTTACAGATGTTGTCCTTGGTGGGATTCGAACCCAGCACTCCAGCGCTGCAAGGCTGCAGTGCTAACCACTGAGCCACCGTGCTGCCCCGAAATGTTAAAGCTCCTCTAGTCTTACCTTGAATAGAGATCCATCCTTGCAGTGCCACACTATGCCTTCTACTTTCCCCTCTTGAGAATGTTCAAACCAAGACATGAGGCTGTTATGATCGAGAGCTTCTAGATCCTTTATGAGAAAAGTGCCATGAGGAACAAGGACATGAAGTGGATTTTTCTTATTACCAATACCTAGATAATAATAATTTTATTTATATAGTGCCAACATATTCTGCAGCAGTTAACAGTTAATTACCTGGAAAACAAAGTTTTAAATATACTGAGAACTACAATATAATACATTGCTTGACTCCCCACCAAGAACTTTCTAGACCTTGACTCTCCCTCAACACATGATTTTGTAGAGAAGGATCCAGCCATTGGTATGCCAATGGCTGAACCCGTTACTCAGGGGGGAGATAAGACTCAGGTTCTGAGAACACAGGAACATCTGAGACAAATATTTGTGTATGTGAGAGAGCCATCAGATGAATGGTTCATTGGCCAACAGCAATCTAATGTGTATAGGGGCCTCAAGTTTACACTATTACACAGAATTTGTAAATTCATCCCCATGTGTCTGCTCTTTGCCTACACTTAAGAGATCATAAAGGGCAGAGATGGTATAATTTAGTTGAACTAGTGGCATGGAGACCAGGAATACCTGGAGACATCAGATACCTGCACCCCGGTTTCTAACCTGACTGGAATATACAACCATTAGGAAATAACTGTCCATGTGTTTTGACCCTATTTAGCCACTCCATGTCTGGATCATTTCCTCCTGTTGCTTACTATACACATTTTCGGGTTTTCATTTCGATGAGATTTTAATTGCTCTAAATAATTCTCATTTGGATGTTCAAATAATGTTTGCTTCCATAATTCACAATTCAATGGGGGGTTATTTTATTTATTTTTTATATTGCGAGAGAAGGAAAATAGGGGAAACATGTGTCTTTTTCACATTTAACAACCACAAGGGACCGCTAAGAACATTTTAAATTGTGCTCCCTTTGTTTTTTGCAAATTGGATTTGTTTTCTTTTACAAATGCAATACCGATTGGAAAGGTTTGTTTAGGTTTGTTTTTTTTGCTTTATATGGTTTTTTTTTTTTATTTCGCACACTGCGCTGCCGATAAGGAGGGAATTATACACTCTTTATATTGCTGATTGGTTGGTAATAGCTCCACCCACAGGAAGATTTCTGCCTCCTGCTTGTGGATCGCCCCCAGACACAGGGCCACAGGTCACTCGGTACCGATCCTTTCTGCTCAGTTATGCGGTTGTCACGGTGGCTGGACCCGGTCGTGACCCTGCTAAGGGGCGTCCAATAAAGGTGATGGTACAGTCTGTCAGGGGTTCGTGACACCACCTGTGGTGTTCGGTCAGGGTGACCGACGCTGCTGTGGGGTCCGCTGGGGTGATGGAATGGCAGATGGATGGTATACCTTCCCACAGGTGAAGTATGTCCCCAGGGCTTCCCAGTAAGGTAGATGGTGATGGTGTGAGGTGCAGGCAATAACGAGGACACAAGGTTGCAGTCTCTTTACCTCTTTACTGAAGGCTTCAATATCCTCAGTCCAGAGCACGTTCAACTGGGCTATCAGAGACCGGCCGGTCCGATGGGCACATCCAGAGTTTCCTTCGCAGATGGAAATCAGTGCCTACCACTAGCGCCTGTGTGTTGTAGTCCTACCCTGCTGAGCATTCGGAATAGTCCTCACAACTGCTGCTCTCGTTCGTTCGTTCTCTACAGCTTTCTTTCTCTCTCTCGTTCTTTGGTTCCAGATGTTACTAGTTTCTAACGTCCCCCAGATATGTTATGGCTAGAACGCCACCCGTTTGACGGGAAGGCTTGGAGGTCTTCCGGGACCCTAGAGACGCCCCTCTCCCAATGTTGCCCCCTATGTCTTCGTAGGTGTAGAAGGTAGACAGCCAACCTATGATTAACTGTCCAGCGGAATTTGAAGTAAGGCCTGAAGTCAGTTACTCCTACGGTGATCCGGCCACCGACTACGCGCCTCAGCAAGATGTTGCCTCTCTCTCTCGGCACGACTCTTACTGGCTCTCCTTTGTGCTGATCTCATTTACACTGTTCCATAATATCCTTCCCTTCGTGTCTCTCTCCTGGATACCGCCGCAGGGTGTGCAGGCGCGGTTCCGTTACGTTCTGTTCTGTTCGGTAGGCACCTGCCAGATTCCCACGCCTGACAGGGACCCCCCTGTGCCTTCTCCCTGCAACACCCCCTGCCACGGGATGTTGCCTGGTTCCAACCCAGTCAGCTTCTGACTAACTTCCTCCCCAGCCCCTAGTTTTACCAGTGTGAGGAGTGGCCCAATAAATAAAGCCTTTTTCTCCCCCTAGTGGCCGGAGTGTGAAGTGTAATGTGTTCTGGTGATACCTGGTCAGGAGAACTCCTTAGTGCCATCAGACGTACCGCTGCTCCCCTTAGCGGCAGAGCGCCATACTGCAACGACCAGGTCTCTGGGGCGCTGCACTTGCACAGTAGAGCTGACCAGGTCACCCAGCAATCACATGACCCCTGTGTCAGGGGAAGGAAACAGACTCATCCTAATCTGTATACACAAGCACTGGTTCAGTGCTGGAATACAAGTGGAGAATGTAAACATAGTAATAAACCATGGTCATCTTGTCTGCGAGGAGTCTGGCTGTGTCCGATAGCTGAGCGCACAGCTGCAGGATCTCTGGGCAAGCTGTTTACAATGTAACTATGTTATTTACATATACTACTATTTACTTACTGACTACCCATTTTTATTCTAGGTTTTGTTGTGCACCTACACTTTACTCACATACATTTTATGACTGGTTTTGCTTTAATTTCTTGTACTTGGTACAATTGATGGAGGGCCAATTGCCTTTGGGTTGTGCATTTTGTCTATTTGGCTTTCCACAGGCAGGTGTAAAAAACGTTAGATCTAGGTCCTGCTCTGCCCCATCTATTTTGAAGAACAATAGTACTAAAGCAGAAATCATAGTACCGTAACCATGTATTTGGGAACAACAGTAAGACAGATTGTCTAGACTGGCCCCATGCTAAGGACACTCCATATATGCAATAGAAAACACTGGAGTCCAAAAAATGACAATTTATTAATACAAAAATACATAAGTCAAAACAATGACTGAAAAATCCAATACACAAGTATAAACTAAGTGACAAAACAGGGCATAGTAAGGACAAAAACAGCAGCTCCTCAACTGAAACGCCGGCTCATCTGAGTGGTACTATTATGGGTAAGAACCTAGATTAGGTCATTTAATGCTTCTTGGCAGCACATTTATGTTAATAGGGGTAGTGGGATATCCACTATATACTCTGGGACATTGGTGCTTATTAAATGGATATTGATTAAATCATCCCCGAACAACATTATGCGGGAATGTTCGGGGCTGCTAGATGCATTTGCACTTTATTACAGGCAATCTTTTTAACATTTTTTGAATGTACTTGTTAGTGTGTGCTTCCCATATTCACTTTACATTTCAATTGATGAGCTGCTGTTTTTGTTCTTACTATGCTTTTTTGTCACCTAGCTTATACATGTGTGTTGGATTTTTCAGTCATTGTTTTGACTTATGTATTTTTGTATTCATAAATTGTGACATTTTTTGGACTACTACTCCAGTTTTTTCTGTTTCCCATCTATTTTGAAGCCTGCTGTCACATAGTGAGGTGAGATGCTGTTGTGGTGGGATGGCTTTTATGTTCCTAATAAAAATAGTGTCAACCAAGTACCCTATGCTATTCATATGTATTATTACCAATTATCTAATGACACTGCAGGGTTTCTAGTCATATTTTATTCTAGGTTTTGCCTGTTAATGGCTACAGTGTGAATGTGGGCCTATACATAGCACTTCTGAGGGTAGGTTCTCACAAGCATATAAAATGTCAGGGTTTCATACAGAAAAAAAAACGTTTTTCTTTCACTTTTCATCCATATGCAATACATTTTTTTTTACACAACAGTAGCTGTGAGTCACAAGACCATTTACAGTTTCCGGTGTTACAGAATTGCAATTTTTCTGTAAATAACGAATGCTATACTGTGACGCCATATGGCATCCGATTGTTTTTGCGCACAAGTAGACTTGAATGTGTGAGTCTCATCCAATTTCTGGAAGAAACTAGTGCACGCTTGTGCTTCTGTTCACACATAAGGTTCGGCAAGTGTCAAAATAAATAAATCACTCATCTTCACTGCCATGTTGAACATCATCCATTTTTTTCCCCCAAGGACAGCACTTGGAATGAAATTATGGTTGTGTGAACGAGCACCAACATGAATGTTGGCCTAGGATTTCGGTTTTGCTATGGTAATAAACCATGTCTGTATTCTCCTTGGGGAGTCTGGCTGTGTCTGACAGCCGGCCCCCTGCCCCCACAACTGCATGATCTCTTGCAAGCTGCTTACACTTTACTGACAATTTAGAATGTCGATGCAAAGAACGTGTGTAGACTGTATTCAGAGTTCATGTAGTTAAACCATGTCTTTTGATGCAAAGAATGCAGTTTGGGGGGTGAGCTCATAGCAAGAAGAAATGTGACCTTCCTGCTCCATCTAAATAATCTGATATCTCGTGTATATAACTTAGGGTTCTTTCAAACAAACTAGCTATTTCTCAGATCACTTACCATATGGGTTTCCATTTATATTGGTTCCAATGAGTTCCAGTGTTTGTTCAAGAAGATCTGACAAATGTACCAGACAAATTTCCAAAGATCCAGGATCCTCTGTCTTCGGTTTTAATACTATGGCTACTCCGAATGCATAATTTACTACACAAGAATGCCAGCAATACTGCTTATTGCCATTTTCCACAGGCACCCAACCTGATAAGGTAGGGAAAAAATGTTTAGAGAAAAATATCCTGGGGACAATGAGAAAATAAATCACATGCGAAAACAAATGCTCATAGAAAGGTCCACCCTCTCCCACCTATCCAGATGCTGAAAGGACAACAGTACAGCTCGGTTTACATGGACAGATCTCTGGCCATAACGAGTCTTCAAGATTGCAAGTCAATTTCTGCTGGTTTAAGGCTAGTTTCACACTAGCGTTTTGCTGATCTGCGGAGGGCTGCCGACTTCCTCCTTCCTCGTGAAGCCCCGCCCTTGGTCGCACCTCCGCCGCTAGCTCCGCCTACTTCTGCATGCGGCTGGCGTACCTATCTTTAATATTAGGTACGCAGGTCATGCGGCTGAATGCGGATGCTTCCGCATGCGTCGTTTTGACGATGCGGAGAAAAAAAATTGCTACAAGCTGCGTCCTACGCTGGTCGCCGCATCGTCAAAACGACGCATGCGGAAGCATCCGCATACAGCCGCACGACCTGCGTACCTAATGTTAAAGATAGGTACGCAGGCCGCATGCAGAAGTAGGCGGAGCTAGCAATGGAGGTGCGGCCGGGGGTGGGGCTTCGCCGGAGGAAGTCCGCAGCCCTCCGCAGATCAGCAAAACGCTAGTGTGAAACTAGCCTAAGACCTTTTTACACAAGTTAATGGACATGGTCTGAAGACTGAACAATTCCACACACATTCGTTCAACAGATTACTGCTTGAGTAAAGGGGCCTCCAGCTGGGATGATCATAGAGTGTACTGCCGTCATAATTTTGGAAAAATCTGAGGATAAATTCTTCATGATTTACGGCAGAATAATTAGGCATACGTTTTAGTTTAGCAAATGAGACATTACAGAAATCGTAATCCTAAGCACAATGATGTAAAGTTCATATTACTTGGATTTAGGAACCAGGATAGGACCATCTAGGCTATGGTCTAAATTTTCATGGGTCATGACTGAATCTAGATATATAAACAAAAACGTTTTACAAAATAAAATGGCTCAAGAGATGATCCTTCATAAAGCAGTCATTATGCAATGCAAGAGATTTTCCATAGGTACCTGGTATATGGCCATTTTCATCAGGGTATGGTTTGCCATTAGAATGGCTCACACCCTTTGCTGGAATCCAAAAATCTGGAACAACTTTGAAATCGTCATCAATATTCCAAACAAAATCTAAAATAAAAAAAATTAAATCCTTATTACTGGTACAAAGCTGCTACATGTCATCTATACGAATTGTGGATTTTAAAATACTAGTTAAGCTCTTAGGAATCAAAGGAAAAATGATGGGGGTAAATTAATTTTTATGTCAGAAAACTGGAGATGCAATTTTTTGAGCAATTACATATTGGCAACATTTGCAGTTTTCTTTGCCAGCTGACAATTTTGGGGGAAAGTGAGCGGAGCTTAGCAGAAGGGGTTGGGTGCGGAGCCATCTCAATACATAGCGGGTGTCGGCTCCCACACGGTGGGTGTTGTCAAACAGCTGGCAATCCCCCTTATAGAAATAAGCAATAAAATGCACATAGGTTCAAGTTTCCTAGGAAGACTAAAGAAAAGTCTGAATCATCCTATTATCCCAGTTTAAAAATTAAAGGGGCTTTTATATTGATGGTTTATCCTTAGGATAGAACATCAATATCATATCGGCACCCCCTGCAGTCAGCTGACCCCGGTGGTGGCAGTGGCCAAATGTGATCAGTTGCGGAGCTACGTAGCAAAGCTCTGTCTTCTGTATAGTGGCTGCCTTTGAATGAATAAAGGTGAATCAGCAGTGCCCTGTTGAGTCCACAATGCTGTTGATGAAGCTCAGATGTTGCGATACACAAGTGATCACATCCAGCAGCATTGGGTACAGCTGATTAGCGGGGCGGGATGTGTGTCACACTCCTTCCCACCACTAACAACTGTCACTATGAGTGCTCACAACCATGGATACCTAAGCTCCTGCAATACCCTGCATTAGGGTTAAGCGACATAGCTTATCAGAAGAACTATACTACATATCCAGTTGGAGGCATTTGCTTCACATTAGGATAGGATCTACACTCCTGTAATGGTACCCGACATAACATAATATTTCCAATGTTAAATCGACGGCACAAACCTTTGGAGTTTCCTTTTGAATAGATATATTTTCTAAACCTCTTTTCTGCCTGTTTTGTTGGCTTCCTATCATACCGCGCCCACAGGTATGGGAGACCTGTCGAGTACACATTGTGGAAAAGAAATGAGCAACACAAGGATTTCATATAAACAATGCAGTGTAGAAAGAACATGGCTTTGATCCGTTTCGCCTGAAGCGCCTCAGTCTACAATCTTACAGATCGTTTCTCTATCCCGGCTCCCCTCTTTATGAGATCTCATGTAAAAAAAAAAAAAAATCAGTGCGAGACCCAGTAACAGTCTGAGCAAATGGACCCTAATGTTTCTAATTTTCCCAACTACTTACAATATCTGCCGTCTGCCCAAAAGGACCACATCACATTGCACAAGTAGAGCCATTTGTGACCAGCATGGTTTAGAGCTGGAGGAGCAGCGCAGAAAGCAGTAAGCTGAAACCTCTGCGCTTTGGGTTTAGGAGTGCGGTCAGTGGAGCTAATCAGTGTCACTTACGGGTGCTTCTCACTAAATTAGAATAGCATCAAAAAGTGAATTTGTTTCAGTTCTTCTATACAAAAAGTGAAATGTTATATAGAGTCATTACAAACAGAGATGTATTTCAAGTGTTTATTTCTGTTAATGTTGATGATTATGTTTTACAGCCAATGAAAACCCAAAAGTCATTATCTCTGTAAATTAGAATACTTTATAACACCAGCTTGAAAAATTATTTTAAAATCAGAAATGTTGGCCTACTGACATGCATGTTCAGTAAATGCACTCAGTACTTGGTCGGGGCTCCTTTTGCATGAATTACTGCATCAATGCGGCGTGGCATGGAGGCGATCAGCCTGTGACACTGCTGAGGTGTTATGGAAGCCCAGGTTGCTTTGATAGCAGCCTTCAGCTCATCTGCATTGCTGGGTCTGGTGTCTCATCTTCCTCTTGACAATACCCTACAGATTCTCTATGGAGTTAAGGTCAGGTGAGTTTGCTGGCCAATCAAGCACAGTGATACTGTTGTTTTTAAACCAGGTATATAAAAAACATACACATTAGATGAAAGTTGGCAGAACCCGCTGATACTATCAGGATCGGTTGTTAAGGTACCTTCACACTAAACGATATCGCTAGCGATCCGTGACGTTGCAGCGTCCTGGCTAGCGATATTGTTCAGTTTGACACGCAGCAGCGATCAGAATCCTGCTGTGATGTCGTTGGTCGGGGCTAGAAGGCCAGAACTTTATTTGGTCGCTGGCTCTCCCGCTGACATCGCTGAATCGGCATGTGTGACACCGATTCAGCGATGTCTTCGCTGGTAACCAGGGTAAACATCGGGTTACTAAGCGCAGGGCCGCGCTTAGTAACCCGATGTTTACCCTGGTTACAATCCTAAAAGTAAAAAAAACAAACGCTTCATACTTACCTTCCACTGTCTGTCCCCGGCGCTGTGCTTTCCTGCACTCACTGTGAGCACAGCGGCCGGAAAGCACAGCGGTGACGTCACCGCTCTGCTTTCCGGCCGCTGTGCTCACAGCCAGTACAGAGAAGCAGAGCGCCGGGGACAGACAGCGGAAGGTAAGTATGAAGCGTTTGTTTTTTTACTTTTAGGATGGTAACCAGGGTAAACATCAGGTTACTAAGCGCGGCCCTGCGCTTAGTAACCCGATGTTTACCCTGGTTACCGGCATCATTGGTCGCTGGAGAGCTGTCTGTGTGACAGCTCTCCAGCAAACAAACAGCAACGCTGCAGCGATCCGGATCGTTGTCTGGATCGCTGCAGCGTCGTTTAGTGTGAAGGTACCTTTAGACGAAAGTTGGCTGAACCCGCTGATACTATTAGGATCGGTTGTTAGTCTAGTGTGTATGGGGGCCTTCTGACTCTCCACGACAGATAATATCATTGCAGGAAGGATTTGGCAGAATGTTTTGTTCAGCAGGGAGATAAGCCACTGACAGAGGATTCTGGCAGCAGCTCTCTGCAAAGGATTTTAGCCCCAAGCATTTAGGAAATAAAAAGGTCCCAAAGGTAATCAACCCATTTTAAGTCTAGTCCCAATTACCCCACCCCCAAAAAAAAAAAATAGCTCATCCCCTACTTCCATATCACGCGTCCTCCAGCTCAGACACCACGCAGAATATGATTTTTATTCACATAGTATCATTAAGGGAGCAGAAATAGTGTAGTATGTACAGTAAGCGACCGAACTTTTGATGTTTCGACTCTCCTGAGTGTTACTCATAAAGTCGCTGTAAAAATGGTATACTATGTAGATTTGCATAGATCCCTTATATGATATGGGGGTTGCTGGTAAGTAGTAACAGAGGTAGATAGATAGATAGATAGATAGATAGATAGATAGATAGATAGATAGATAGATAGATAGATAGATAGATAGATAGATAGATAGATAAGATTAGATAGATAGATTTGGACAGTGTGCAGTCAGGTTGGGGACCTGATAAATGATGTGTTTCAGCGGTGCTCCCGTGCCTAGCTGCTGGTGGCGTGCTACTAGGCACGGGAGCGCCGCTGAGACATCATTTATCAGGTCCCCAACCTGACTGGACACTGTCCAAATCTATCTAGCTATCACCTCTGGTACTACTTACCAGCATGCCTCCCCTGCAAGTTACACTCCTAGATGTTTGTGATCTACTTTTAGCAAAGACAGCGACACATCAAGTGAATTCTATGGGCTGCACAAGCCACAGATTGGATTAAATTTGCTCCATCTGATAATGTGAACAAAATGAAAAGCATTGTACAGAATATTTGGCCCAGAACAGGATTCCATTGGTACCATACGCAAAGTAGGTACAGCCAGATTTGGATACCCGCCTTTGTGTGCCGTCACATAGCAGCACGTGCCATCTACCTTCTCTGTAGCCAGTGCATTGTCAATAGCGGCACTCACTGCCAGGGGGCTTAGTGTTTCTGTAGCCAGCACTTTGTACATCTAAAAACACAAAAAATATATAAATATATGTTAGTGGCGCAAAGGTGTGCATCTGCCTGATAGAGAAATTGTCTGATACTCCGAAACACCCCTTCTATTACAAACGGCTGAGAACATGTTTGATAGTCTTCACATTTAGCATCATGTTATATTCTACGCCTGAATACAAATAAGAAAGATTCCGTCGACTATAAGGAACAGGGTCGGGTCAGAGGATGTTGGAGGGGACACATCTGCCAGAGCCTAGCATTTCACATACAGACTAAGGTTTGCGTTATAATACATGTGATATTATGCATTCAGTATATTTTTTATTATTTTATGCAGAAAAGTAGAAATGGTCACCCGAGCTCCCCTACATGCTTTCTTTTTTTTTTTTTTTTTGGCTTTCAGCTACCCCTCCCCTGATTCCCCCCATATACATGCCCCACATTTGGCTGGCAGCTTTCTCCCGACTCCCCCCATATACATGCCCCACATTTGGCTGGCAGCTTTCTCCCGACTCCCCCCATATACATGCCCCACATTTGGCTGGCAGCTTTCTCCCGACTCCCCCCATATACATGCCCCACATTTGGCTGGCAGCTTTCTCCCGACTCCCCCCATATACATGCCCCACATTTGGCTGGCAGCTTTCTCCCGACTCCCCCCATATACATGCCTCACATTTGGCTGGCAGCTACCTCCCGACTCCCCCCATATACATGCCTCACATTTGGCTGGCAGCTATTTCCCGACTCCCCCCATATACATGCCCCACATTTGGCTGGCAGCTATCTCCCGACTCCCCCCATATACATGCCCCACATTTGGCTGGCAGCTATCTCCCGACTCCCCCCATATACATGCCTCACATTTGGCTGGCAGCTGTCTCCCGACTCCCCCCATATACATGCCTCACATTTGGCTGGCAGCTATCTCCCGACTCCCCCCATATACATGCCTCACATTTGGCTGGCGGCTACCTCCCGACTCCCCCCATATACACGCCTCACATTTGGCTGGCAGCTATCTCCCGACTCCCCCCATATACATGCCTCACATTTGGCTGGCAGCTATCTCCCGACTCCCCCCATATACACGCCTCACATTTGGCTGGCGGCTACCTCCCGACTCCCCCATATACATGCCTCACATTTGGCTGGCGGCTACCTCCCGACTCCCCCCATATACATGCCCCACATTTGGCTGGCAGCTACCTCCCGACTCCCCCCATATACATGCCCCACATTTGGCTGGCGGCTACCTCCCGACTCCCCCCATATACATGCCCCACATTTGGCTGGCGGCTATCTCCCGACTCCCCCCATATACACGCCTCACATTTGGCTGGCAGCTACCTCCCGACTCCCCCCATATACATGCCCCACATTTGGCTGGCAGCTTTCTCCCGACTCCCCCCATATACATGCCTCACATTTGGCTGGCAGCTACCTCCCGACTCCCCCCATATACACGCCTCACATTTGGCTGGCAGCTACCTCCCGACTCCCCCCATATACATGCCTCACATTTGGCTGGCAGCTATCTCCCGACTCCCCCCATATACATGCCCCACATTTGGCTGGCAGCTACCTCCCGACTCCCCCCATATACATGCCCCACATTTGGCTGGCAGCTGTCTCCCGACTCCCCCCATATGCATGCCTCACATTTGGCTGGCAGCTATCTCCCGACTCCCCCCATATACATGCCTCACATTTGGCTGGCGGCTACCTCCCGACTCCCCCCATATACAGGCCTCACATTTGGCTGGCGGCTACCTCCCGACTCCCCCATATACATGCCTCACATTTGGCTGGCGGCTACCTCCCGACTCCCCCCATATACATGCCTCACATTTGGCTGGCGGCTACCTCCCGACTCCCCCCATATACATGCCCCACATTTGGCTGGCAGCTACCTCCCGACTCCCCCCATATACATGCCCCACATTTGGCTGGCGGCTACCTCCCGACTCCCCCCATATACATGCCCCACATTTGGCTGGCGGCTATCTCCCGACTCCCCCCATATACATGCCCCACATTTGGCTGGCAGCTACCTCCCGACTCCCCCCATATACATGCCCCACATTTGGCTGGCGGCTATCTCCCGACTCCCCCCATATACACGCCTCACATTTGGCTGGCAGCTACCTCCCGACTCCCCCCATATACATGCCCCACATTTGGCTGGCAGCTTTCTCCCGACTCCCCCCATATACATGCCTCACATTTGGCTGGCAGCTACCTCCCGACTCCCCCCATATACACGCCTCACATTTGGCTGGCAGCTACCTCCCGACTCCCCCCATATACATGCCTCACATTTGGCTGGCAGCTATCTCCCGACTCCCCCCATATACATGCCCCACATTTGGCTGGCAGCTACCTCCCGACTCCCCCCATATACATGCCCCACATTTGGCTGGCAGCTGTCTCCCGACTCCCCCCATATGCATGCCTCACATTTGGCTGGCAGCTATCTCCCGACTCCCCCCATATACATGCCTCACATTTGGCTGGCGGCTACCTCCCGACTCCCCCCATATACAGGCCTCACATTTGGCTGGCGGCTACCTCCCGACTCCCCCATATACATGCCTCACATTTGGCTGGCGGCTACCTCCCGACTCCCCCCATATACATGCCTCACATTTGGCTGGCGGCTACCTCCCGACTCCCCCCATATACATGCCCCACATTTGGCTGGCAGCTACCTCCCGACTCCCCCCATATACATGCCCCACATTTGGCTGGCGGCTACCTCCCGACTCCCCCCATATACATGCCCCACATTTGGCTGGCGGCTATCTCCCGACTCCCCCCATATACATGCCCCACATTTGGCTGGCAGCTACCTCCCGACTCCCCCCATATACATGCCCCACATTTGGCTGGCGGCTATCTCCCGACTCCCCCCATATACACGCCTCACATTTGGCTGGCAGCTACCTCCCGACTCCCCCCATATACATGCCCCACATTTGGCTGGCAGCTTTCTCCCGACTCCCCCCATATACATGCCTCACATTTGGCTGGCAGCTACCTCCCGACTCCCCCCATATGCATGACCCCCCATATGCATGAATACTAAGCGTAGAGCTCATGTGTTCTCCATAAAGAATAAGCCTGGAGAAAAATATAAAAATTGTGAAAAAAGTGAAAACCACCGAATCCACATGTCCACACCATGCCCTACAGACAGCGCAGCGCAGGTCGTGCACCTACAGGGTGTCAGCCCCCTCAGTCCTGGCAGACA